>NW_006286505.1:210471-239167 GCF_000327345.1 Myotis davidii | reverse complement strand
CAGTTTAAGAAATCCATCACTTTGATGGCAAGCAGTAGGTTTGCGGAATCCATCACCTTGATGGCAAGCAGTAGGTTTGCGGAATCCATCACCTTGATGGCAAGCAGTAGGTTTACGGAATCCATCCCTTCAGGGCGGGGCGAGGCCTTTCTCGGCTCCGAACGTGGCCTAGGGACCGCGGGGCCTGTCCGGTTGGTCCGGAGTCGGGCGGTTGGACGCGTTTGGCTCTGGGCTTCGGCACCACATTGTCCCTTCTTCGCAGCTGGCGCCGGCGAGTTCTCTGTGCAGGCATTTGAGTCCCTCGGGAAAGCTGCTGTGAAAACGCGTGGTCTGCTCATTTCAAACGTTTCTTTTTGTTGGGGTGATTGTAATTTGTCAACCAAGGAGTGGGCGCTGTCCCACGTGGGTTGTTATGCGTGTTTGGATTTCTGAATTCCTTCGTTGGCAATACGGAGTTAGGTCTTTCCCAGCCCTAACATTCTTAATGACTTTCAAAATCAGACATTCATCTTGAATTCTCCGTCTTTTTCTGCATGACACTTCCCAAGCCGCGACTGAAGTGATGCGTCCTTTATTCGCCGCATCTCTTCGGACCTTGCGCTGACTAGTTTGGAAACACAGAACAGCGGGGCTTTCACTCTGCGCCAGGGGCCCGGCAGTCACTGTGGTGGTTGCAAACGCAGACCTCAGGGGTTTAAATTCTATTCTCCTGACCCCAAGCCAGTGAGTTGAGAAGAGATTCCGTTTCAGGCTCCCAGGGCTCCCAGTGATGCGCCGCTGTCACTGCCGGTGGTTCCGTGGTCAGAGATGGTGTCTCATTAGTCTTTTTGTATCTCCATTGTTCAGCACAATACCTGGGGGACAGCAGTGGTCAGTAATGTGGAAATATAGCTGCTGCTTATTTAGTTGAAGTCCCCATTGCATGCATTTGGACGTAAGCCTTGAGTAGCTGAAACGAAAATGATTTCCTGTAGGGTTTCCTTGGGAAGGCTGTTCTCAGTGACAAGGTCTTCCACAAGAATATGTGAGAAAATAACGGGTTCAGAGTTCTGGTTGTGTCAGCTCTGGTAGTGTCTGGAAGAATTTGCCAGTTGTTTGGAATTACTAACTTTATTACCTAGGAAAAGGGGATTCTGGAGAATTCTATTTGCATTACAATATTGAAGGAATTATCTACTATAGTTATTTTATCTACTTATTTAGATTTCAAAAAATTTTAGTGTTTCAGGGCTTCTTTCCGGGATGAGGATAACTTTTTTCAAATTGTACAAGTTGATTGATTTCTCGTAGCCAGCTTGATGTAAACAACCCCATCCCCCATATCCTCTCCGTGTGCATTTAATGGGAGTCACAACAGTGACAACCCAAGTATTTGGTTGTAGCCACTAGGTTTGTACAGATGCCCCCCCCCCCCAGATAATTTAGATATTTAAAATTTTTTATTTAATAGTCTCTTTATAATTGAAAACTAAAGGCCCAGTGCATGAGATTTGTGCACTGGGACCGGGGGAGGGTCCCTCAGCCTGGCCTGCATCCTCTCACAGTCTGGGAGCCCTGGGGAGGGGGGGAGGCGGTATGTCCAACTGGCGGCTTAGACCCGCTCCTGCAAGCCGTCAGTCAGACATCCTTAGCAGTGGGGCAGAGGAAGGAGAGGCTCCTGCCACGCCATCACCCCTGCGCTCGCCAGTGAGCGCACTTTCTGACGGCACTCCCCCTGTGGGAGCACACTGACCAACAGGGGCAGCTTATGCATTGAGCGCCTGCCACCAGGTGGTCAGTGCACACCATAGCGACCAGTTGTTCTGCCGTTTGGTCGATTTGCATATTAGCCTTTTATAATATAGGATAGGATAATCTAGTGCAGGGATGGGCAAACTTTTTGACTTGAGGGCCACAATGGGTTCTTAAACTGGACCGGAGGGCCGGAACAAAAGCGTGGATGGAGTGTTTGTGTGAACTAATATAAATTCAAAATAAACATCATTACATAAAAGGGTACGGTCTTTTTTTCCAATAGTTTTATTCATTTCAAACCGACCGGATCCAGCCTGCGGGCCGTAGTTTGCCCACGGCTGATCTAGTGCAATAATTTTAGAAAGCTTTTCTTAATACAGATGAGAACTGTTATTTCAGCCCAGCTGCCTTCAGCCCCATTTGATGCAGACTATAACTGTATAAAAATAAACAATACTTTTGATAGTTTTTATTTTTTTAAGGCAGCGCTAATTAAGTTCAGATAGGGTGGTGTCTTTGATATTCTCCTGTTGGCACTGAATACCACATATAAAGGTGAGGATGGCTGTAAGGTTGAGAAACACCTGTGGACTGTTGGGTCTCTGGTGGGGAGGAATTCGGACAGTGTGTTGATGCTTATTGGTGTCTCTTTTCTCTTCTAGGGCCAGCAGAGAGAAGAGATTCCATCTTCCAGAGGTCGCCACTGTCTGCCTCCCCACTTGTCCCCATCCTCAGTCATCATTGTTTAAATGTATAGTGACACATTAGTTGTCTAGTTCTTCATAGTGAATGTGGTCTAAATCTGACACCATTCCCATTGACTTAAAATTTGAACTTTAGTGTTATTCTTATTGAAAATTGCCTTTGAGTGTGATAAACTCTCAACTGAAAGATATTGACTGTTTGAAATGAACAGATTTTAGTATCAATTTCTGAGTTATATAGAGCCTTAAATGAAGGATGAAAATGTATTTTTTATTATTTTTTATATTTTTGAATAATTAGATACCTGCAATAATGGATATGTAAATACGGTTTTGTTTTTTTGACAAGTGAAATTTCAAGTGATATGTTTGACAGAATTTGAAAGTTACAAAATCTTGAAGTATTATTTAACATTTTTCTCTCAATGGTTTTTCCTTTAAGATTTTCAGGGTCCCCCCCCCACCCCATTTATTTGTAAGAAATTACATCTTATTAATTGGAAGAAAATATATTTAATGTCAAAGAAATAAATTAACTCTTCTATTTGTTGCAGCTTATTGTTTCTAAAATGAATTCCCTAAACAGCCCAAAAGTTAAAAAAAAAATTGTTGGTGATTAGAGTTTTCCTACTTTGTCTTGCTGTATGAGGAGTTTACAAGTTAAAAATGTCTTTGGGTTGTGAACATCACATAAGTCTGTCTCAGTACTTTTCAGTGTATGGAGCCGGGCAGGAACCGATCCCATTTGAGTGGGAGGTCACACACAGACCTTTCAAATTAAAGTCTTGCTTAAAGCAGATTTGCAGGTATCCTGCAACAGGGACTCCCACAGCCCTGCTGTAGATAATCCTACGTGAACTAAGTTCAGTAACTAAATGGATATCCCAAGTTTTTGTTTCGTGTTTATCCTGTTGTTCTGTTATTCCTAAAATCATTAATTTGGCAGATTTTTTTTCTTCCCCCTGCTATGATTCCTTTTAGCATTTAAAAAATGTGTGTATTGGCCTATAGCTCTTTATAGAAGCCTCACCTTTCTTTATGTCTCATTGCCAATGGCTTTATAATTTTTGCAGCTAGGCTAACATTAAAAAAAATTCCAAAAACCCTACTTTTTGGACTTAGAAAAAGATACTGGTTTATGTTATTTAAATATTAATGTCTTATAAAGTGGGTAGTTGAATTTAATAATTAAAAATCAAGTTTTATCATGAAGGCTGTTCATTTTTCTTCAGATTCTCCCCTCTGGACTTATTCAATATTTATATCTTTATAGAAGAATTACTTAATTAAAGATCTTTTCATCCTCATGTGAGGCTGAAAGGACCCAGACTTTAAGACCATTATATAAGTTGATTTTCCACAGACTGACTTCAGCCAAGATAGAGTTAGTTCCAATGACTAGCAAAGACAGTTTCTCAAAATCATATTTTGTTTTGTTGGCAAATATGATAGTGTGGTTTTCCCATCTGAATGCTTTACCTAGTCTAATCAAAGTGAGATATGATAGCTATATGGCTACAGTTTCGATTTCTCAGCAGTTCTTATACCATTTTCAATTTAGAACTTAAATATTTCACCATTTAACATCTTATATCTTAGTTTTATGTCTGTCCCAGTTGTTTGGAGATAATATGTTATAATGTAATGAGTCCAAAATTAAGTTTTCTGATTAAAATGAATTAAATGCAAAACATAGACTAATATTAATCTCAGAATTTGTTACTCATGGGTTTAATTGCTATTATATTGTAAGTTCTAATTTAAAATCTCCAAATTGTGCCCTACAATACAAAGCAATTAAACTACCTTAGGACCTGAAGAGAAATTTGAACTGTTAATGATTATATTAGGCTTTTTCATAAAACAGTTCTCATAAAACAATTCCTGCTTCAAAAGCTGGTTTAAAGTGAAATTGAAACCTATCTGCTGAAGCAAGATGCTCAGTATTCAAACTGAAGACACTGTTAATCCTGGGTAGAGTTTGGCATGGTGAAGAAATTTTTTATATACAAGAAAAGTCATGATTTTTTCTGTTTTCTATTTTGCTCTAGTTAATTGACACTTCATTTAGTTCTAATAACCAGAGATTAGAATAGTTACAGTTTATTTTCTGGGAAGTATCTACACTAATAAAAAAGAAAGATGCAAATTGACCATACCTTTGTGGTGCCCACCAGACAATTAAAAGTATTATGCAAATTAACCCAACAAAGATGGCAGGTTAATTTGCATATGCAGGCACTGAGCGGCCAGGGGTGGGGCAGGAAGCTTGCTTTGTTGTCATGGCGAAGAAGCAGGCTGCCGCACTGCCCCAGCTGCTCTAGGCCTCTGGGCAGAATGGGAAGGCGGTGCTGGCAGCCAGGGGAAGGAAGGCCCATTCTTGCACAAATCTTCGAGCATTGGGCCTCTAGTAGGTCAATAAACAAGCTCATAGAAACAATACTAAATGCTTATGGCTTTCTGGTCCCATATTATATTGTTCCTGATTATCTGAATATGTCTCCATCTGTTACTTAACAAAGACTAGGAGAGAGAGAGCCATTTTTGCAAATCAGCCAATCATCTCTTAGCCAAATCTCTTTATGTAAGGTCAACAGAGAACATTCCCATTATACAGTTGAGGAAATTGTGTGCCTTTGAGTGCAGTTAAGTCACTTGTTCAAGCTCGTAACTGCTCATTAGAGCTGACACACAGGACTTCTGGCTTAGGGTGAGTAATTAGTACTGCACTGGGCTGTCCTATGCTCCTCTCCCCCATCCCCATGATTTATTGCTTCCTAAGGAATCCACATTTAGTGCTAGCCCAGCAATGTGGGGAGAAAAAGAATTGAGAGAGCCCTTGTTCTGCTTTCTTTGTGGGTAACTTCCAATATTTCTGCCTTTTCAGGAAATGTCGCCTGAGCAAGTAATGATAGGGCAGTGATGGCGAACCTATGACACGTGTGTCAGAGGTGACACACGAACTCATTTTTTGGTTGATTTTTCTTTGTTAAATGGCATTTAAATATATAAAATAAATATCAAAAATATAAGTGTTTTTTTTACTATGGTTGCAAATATCAAAAAATTTCTATATGTGACACGGCACCAGAGTTAAGTTAGGGTTTTTCAAAATGTTGACATGCCAAGCTCAAAAGGCGCTTGATGTCTATTTAATGGCAATGTGACTATGAATTTCTGACCAAACCAGCTCATTTTTTTTTAATACTAAAAAGAGATATCCAAGTAATGAAAATGACGTTATTTAGAACTAGAGGCCCGGTGCATGGATTTGTGCACCGGGGGGTCCCCTGGCCTGGCCTGTGGGGATTGGGCAAAACCGGCTCTCCGCCATCACTGTGATAGGGTAAAATGTGTGAAAGATACCTCAAACGTCAACTTAACTTGATGTCTATTTAATGGCAATATATCTCAAAGGTCAACTTCACTTTTGATGTCTATTTAATGGCAATGTGACTATGAATTTCTGACCAAACCAGCTCATTTTTTTTTAATACTAAAAAGAGATATCCAAGTAATGAAAATGACCTTATTTAGAACTAGAGGCCCGGTGCATGGATTTGTGCACCGGGGGGTCCCCTGGCCTGGCCTGTGGGGATTGGGCAAAACCGGCTCTCCAAAATCCCCTAAGGGGTCCTGGATTACAAGAAGGCACAGGCCAAGCTAAGAGACCCCACCAGTGCACAAATTTGTGTACTGGGCCTCTACTATGCATATAACATCATATGCATAGTATGCATATGCATAGTATGGTTAATCTCTTCCCACCCCTCCTTCTCCCTCCTTCCCTCTGAGTTTCACCAGTCTCTTCCATGTTTCCATGCCTGTGTATTGAGCATCTGCCCCCTGGTCGTCAGTGCACATCATAGCTACCAGTCGAACAGTTGAACAGTTGAATGGTTGCTTAGGCTTTTATCTATATAGATATTTATTTGACTAACAAATATATTAGTGGACCTATAAAAAAGTTCTATTCAAAACTATTTTCTAAATTAACATTTTAAAAGTAATTAATTTATATTCCTATACATTAAAACAATTTAAAATTTTAATCTTAATTTTATATTCATATTAATTTTTTGTTAAGAACTTTTCATTAAAAGTAACCATAAAATAAATCCAAAGGAAGCTACATACTGGTCATATTTGATACACTGATACAAGATTGGTGTTCATAATCTATAAATAATGACTACAAATTAGAATAAAAATCTATTAGAAAAATGGTCAAAAGAGATGAAAAGTCACTCCATAGAAGAGGAGCTCTGCATGGCCAATAAGCCTTTAAATTGTCCAATCACTAGTAATTAAGGAAATGCATGTTAAAACCACAATAAAATGGCATTTAATTAATTGGTTAAGGTAAAAACTTTGACAATATCAAGGAAGTAGAGCAATAAAAACATTATACACCACTGATGGACTTGTGAACTACTTTGGAAAACCACTTTGGAAAACAGGTTAGCATACATTGAACACACATATGTATCCTATAATCCAGCAATTCCATTCCTGGGTATATGCCTTAAAGAAATATTATTATATATGTAGTATATAATGTATGCTACATCTTTAACGTTTAAAATACAAACAGTAGGTTGAGGAATATATGTGGAGGCGAAGGAGGAACATATATGGTAGGGAGGTTAGAAAAGTAAGGAAGAAAAGGAAAAGTGTTTCAGGTCAAGGGAACAGGGTATGTGAAGATCCAGAAATAAGAACCTGGCGCAGCAGATACATTGAAATACAGCTGTGAGTAGTGTGAGACTTGGTGAGCTCTGTGTTCTTTAGCAGTGATGCTAAAGAAAGCTCATGCATGGGCTTGAAGGTACAGGAAATTTAGATTTTAGTTAAAACTCCCTTTTCTCAGTTTTTCAGGTTAAGAATTTTCGCGTGTAATCTGATTTTTTTTCTCACACGTAACACCCAATCTCAGTAAATCTCAGTGGCTCTATCCTCAAATTCAGAATCATGCTGCTTAGCACCCCCGTTGCCACCACCCTTGCCCAAGCCACCGTCATCTTTTGCCTGAGATGCCACCCTAGTGCCCCCACTTCCCTTGCTCCCAGAGACTGTCCTCCACCTTTTAACCAGTTATGATTGAATAATAAAAATTGGGTCATGGCACTCCTCGGAATCTCCAAATGGCTTCCTACCTCACTCACAGTGAAAACCAACATCCTTTCAAAGGCCTGAATGGTCTTACGTAATCAGACATCCCTCCTTCTTGACTTCATGCTCTGTCGTGGTCCACGTATTCTTTCCATGGCAGCCACTGACCTTATTATTCATTGAACATGCCAGGCATGCTCTTGCCTAAAGTTCTTTGTACTTGCTGTACAGTTTCCTTGGCTTGGAATTCTCTTCTCCACACAACATTCCCTCATTTCCTTCATTTATGCTCAAATGTCACCTGGATAATCAGAGAAGTGACACTATCTCACCTATATAAAATGATAAGCCTGTTCTCTCGATAGGTCCTTTCCCTCCATTTTTCACACATGATATATTCAATATTTGCTTTTTTCTTTTTTTAAATTGCTGTTCTTTTTCAACTACAATATGGTTTCCATGAAATCGGAAAATTTATTTTGTCCACTATTACTTATGTTCCTGGTGCATAGAATAGTGCCTTTTATATAAAAGGTCCTTAATACATGTTTGTTAATTTAATAAACAGTGGGCATGTAGTGAAGAGTTTTACCAGGAAATTGACATGATTACATTTGGAAAATCACTGGCTGCAGTATAGAAAATGGATTGGCAGAGATCATTACTTTAACCAGGGAGTTAAATTCTTGCTGATAGCAACAATGTGCATGTTGAAAAATTTATTTGTTTATGCACTAAGGATTATGTGAGTTAGATAATGTGTGTGTTTACCAGTTCTTTCAGTACATGGACTGATACAGGCATCCTCCCATTGGGTCTTTACTAATTCCAGGTTACTTGATATGTTCTTACTAGGGCCCTGTGCATGAAATTCATGCATGGGTAGGGTCCCTAGACCTGGCAACGATCAGGGCTGATCTGTGGGGCGACTGGTGGGGCAATTGGGGGGCCCCCGCTGGCAGCTGCCTTGGCTGGCCTGGGGCCTGCTGGCTGGGTTAGCTCCTGCATTGAACATCTGCCCCCCAGTGGTCAGTGCGTGTCATGGTGACTGGTCGTTCCACCAGTTGTTCTGCCATTTGGTCAATTTGCATATTAGGCTTTTATTATATAGGATAGTGTGTCTCCCACAAAGCCAGACTTATTGAGGCTCTTCAGTGACTGAGGAAATCAAGAGGATGGGTCAGCTGCTACTGAAAATGCTCAAAGTTTGTACTTATAATTGGGTGGCAGTCTTGTGGATATTTACCCATAAACACAAGCTAATTCAGGCTGTATCATCATATATATAAAAGCCTAAGTGACCGTTAGGACCAGTCAACCAACCGGTCTCTTCCCGGGGCAGTGGCCCCGATTGGCCCCAGTCGGGACTAGGCAAGATGACCCCAATTGGCACTGATCGTGGGCCAGGCCAAGGGACCCCACCCTTGCACATATTCATGCACCGGGCCTCTAATGTTAGCTATAATTAGCGAACTAACTTAGCATCTCAGTACAATAAAGTAAAGTAGGCACTGTCACTCTCTCAGACCCCAACATACAGACTGCAGTGAAGTTTGATCCGTATATTGTCTCTTCAGAAGCCAGGAATCAATTTATTCCAATGTTGACTCTGACATTCTCTTTGTAGTTTCTTGACTGTAATTATCCTGAATTATTTTCAGTGATTGCCTGTTTCACAGTAGCCTATGAACAAATTATTCTGTTGAACAGAGAATCAACTATAAGACATATCAGCAGCAGCACTGTTATTCATATGCTATAAAATGCAACATGGAGTTTAGGTGGTTTTGTGTTTTAAAATATAAATGTATGCTCTTTACTATAAGAGTGAATTAAAATTTATTAGCATATAAAACTGCTTCTGCAATCCAGTAGTTTACCCTAACTGAATATTGCTGACACAATTTAATTTATGGAAAGTGTTTATTGTTTAACTATCTTTTATAAATGAGCCATGCTGGAATTAGTTGCTGTATCTGCAACCTTAGTATTATTTACTAATATAGAGGTCCTTGTTCTCTTAGTATTAAAAGGCCACTAAATTAATTAATAAACAATGAGCTCTAGAAATTCATAGTAAATAGTGAAAAATAAAATTTAAACTCAAAAGTAAGTGTATTTTATCTTAACTTGATTTAGTCTATCATAATAATTATGCACTAATTATTAGGATGTACAAAGACACAAACTATAAAAACTCAAGAAAAAATGAATACCCTGAATAGCACTGTATATTAAAAAGTTAAACTTATAGTTTTAAACCGCCCCATAAAGAAAGCTCAAAGATCAGATATTTTCACAGGTGAATTCTACCAAATATTTAAGGAATAAATAATACCAATTTTGCAGAAATTCTTAAAGAGGATGGAGTACATCCTAACTCATTCTATGAGGGCATCATCACCCTAGTACAAAAACCATATAAAAACATTACAAGAAATGAAAACTACTGACAAATACCTCTCATGCACATGGATGCAAAACAAGTAACAAAATTTTAGATGAGATCCACAATATCTGGAAAGGATAGTTGCATTATGACCAAGTGAGGCTTATCCCAGGAATGCAATGTTGGTTTGACATTTAAAAATCAGTCAATGTAATTCACCATATTAACACACTAAAACCAAAAGTCCATGGTATTATATATGATAATCTCAATAAATTCAGAAAAAAAATAGATAATATTCTGATATAAGCTCTCATCTAACTATGAATAGAGCTAAATCATAGAACTAAATCTTTAACCTGAACCCATAAAACTTATAGAAAGGAACACTGGAGAAAACCTTTGTGACCCTGAGTGCGGCAAAGATTCATTATACCAATAACAAAGGCATGATCCATAAAAATAAAATTGATTGAAATACATAAAAATTTAGAACTGATATTCCAAAGACACAGTTAAGAGAATGAAAAGGTAAAGCACAGACTAGGAGAGGATATTTTAAATCACAAATCTGATATAGGACTTGAATCTAGGATATTATGAATAACCCTCACAACTTCAATAATAAGGAAATAATCTATTAAACAATGGGCAAAACATTAAATTACACCGTTCAACAAAGAGGATAGGCAGATGGTAAATAAGCACATGAAAAGATGCTTAACATCATTATTCACTATAGGGATGCAAATTAAAAGCACAAGGAGATACCAACATACAATATAGGCACTAGTATGTCTACAATCTAAGAGACTGGCAATACCAAGTGATGGCCATTATGTTGAGCAACTGGAACTCTCATATACTGCTTGTGGAAATGTAAAATGCTACAATCACTTTGGAAAGCAGTTGACAGTTTCTTAAAAATTTAAACATATACTTACCATATGTTCCAGCCATTCTGCTCAAATTTTGTGCAAGAGAAATGAAAGCATATGTGTATACAATGACTTAAATATGAATGTTCCAGACAGCTTTATTTGTCATGACCACAAACTGGAAACAACCCAAATACCCATCAACAATTGAATGGATAAACAATTTTCTGTATATCCATACAATGGAAAACTACTCTTCAATAAAAAGAAATGAACTATCGATACATGCAACAACATTAATGAATCTTAATTATGGTGAGGGAAAGTAGATAAAAAGGAGAGTGTAGTGCATAATTTCATTTTTATAAAATTCATGATGATACAAACTAATATGGAGTGACAGAAAGCAAATTAGTGGTTGCCTGGTGATGGAGGGGCAGGGGGTGCAGGTGGTGGAGGTACATGGCAGGGACATGTAGAATGGTGAGATTACAAATGGAGTACCAGGAAATTTTGGGGGGTGATGGCTATGTTCATTTTCTTAATTGTGGTAATTGTTTCCCAGGTACATACATATATTAAAACATCAAGTTGTATACTTTAAAAGTGTGCAGTTTATTGTATGTCAATTACCCTATATAATCAAAGGCTAATATGCAAATTTTCCCTTCAACCGGGAATTCAACCAGGGGACAGGGCCGGCCAGCCAACTGACCGTGGCCCCACTTCCTGGCTGGCCTAGCCCTATTGGCCCCAATGGGGCAGGCCGGCCAGACCCCACCCATGCAAGAATTTGTGCACCAGGCCTCTAGTACTTCAATAAAACTGTTATAAATTTAGGACAGCGGAGCAAATGTGTCACGCTGAATTTTCCATGAACTTCCATGTCTTGAAAGCTATTAAATTTTTAGTGAGCCGAAACCGGTTTGGCTCAGTGGATGGAGCGTCAGCCTGCGGACTGAAGGGTCCCAGGTTCGATTCCGGTCAAGGGCATGTACCTGGGTTGCGGGCACATCCCCAGTGGGGGATGTGCAGGAGGCAGCTGATCGATGTTTCTCTCTCATTGATGTTTCTAACTCTCTATCTCTATCTCTCTCCTTTCCTCTCTGTAAAAAATCAATAAAATATAAAAAAAAAAATTTTAGTGAAAAGTCAACAAAGTTAGAATCAAAGTAGTTTACTTATAATTATAAGGTCTAGTGTTAATTGTATTGTTTAACCAGTTTATTCTCAGTCAGTTATTTACCCAGGGTTATGATTATTATTAAAATGTACTTTTGTGTTGAACTGCAGAAGTGGCTTTCAAACACTGTCATGCACAAGAACACTTGTAGGAACTTGTTAGACATGTGGATTCCTAGGCTTTACCCTCTAAGGACTGAATTGTGGATGTGGTCTTGGAGTCTGGGCATCTGCAAGTTTAGCAGGCTTCCCAGGCAATTTTAATGTGTCCATCCATAGGCCACATTTTGGATTCACTTCTTCCCAGAACAATGTTTACATCAAAATTGCATGAACTTGGATGAGCACCATGGACCACTGGGGCCAGACTGAAATGGAGTATTCTTGATCTGGTTCTACCTGTATTTACACCACCTATTAGAGAAGGCAGCTGACTTATTTGGAAGAGGCAGCAAGTTTGCACTTGTGTGTTGGCTGATATTCATTGTGCCCACATTTGTTAGAAAATAAAAAGTGTACAGATATTAGAAAGAATCAAGGTGCTATAAGATTTTTCTTTCCTCCTTTTCTTCTTCTGCTTCCTCCTCTTCCTCTTCTTCACAATATTCATTGGCTTGCATTTGGCATTTTGTGTAATAATCATGGCAGCATGAAGAAGGAACTATCTTATATTTTACTAGAGGCCTGATGCATGAAATTCATGCAAGAGTAGGCCGGCTGCTGGCACCGGCTTCCCTCGTAGCTCCGGCTTCATCAGGAAGGTTGTCCGGAAGGACGTCCGGTCTAATTAGCATATTATGCTTTTATTATTATAGATCAGGTACCTTTAAGAAATAAACACACAGTAAAAGTAACACGATTTATCACTCTTAAGTTTGGCATCATAGTGAGCTGGCAAGCCTTCCCATTATGCATTTCTTTGTGCCGTTCCAGAGATAGATTTATGTTACCTACCAAAGCATAGCATTTCTTACCTTTTTAAGTACTTATATAAACTGGCAGGAAGTAATGTTCTGTGCAATTTTTTTTTCCATTAGAAACGATGCCATGGTATGGGGAACAATTGGCCATGGTTACTGACCTGGTCCCCACAGTAATCACTGACAAGCATGACAAGACTGGCAGCTGTTGTCATGGAGCTGCGCTAAGGCTGTGGAATAAAGTTAAAAGAGTTGTGCAGTACAGAGCTCATGACTTCAGGTCCTGTATAGGGTACAGTAACTAGCAGTGAACACACTAGCCTTAGGGTCGCAATACTGTGGGGTCACATACTACATGGCACAAAGCTTTGAAGATGGGTGTCAGTTTTTAACTAGATTGTGCTGATCTGCTGCTTCTAAAAAATAGCAGAGCTTTCAACAGAGCCAGTATTATAGTCCAGATCTGGAGTATGTGGTTTGATAATTTAAAAAGTCCACATGATAGTTATAAAGAAATGTATACTATAGATATAATGCAGATGTAAAACTAAAAAGCAGAGCTAGAATATTTCACAAAATTATAAATATATTTATGAACCTGAAGAATGGGTGTCATATATACTTGGAAAGTCAAATTTTGGATGCTCACTTGGAGAACCACGAATGTTTTAGTCGTTCTTGTATCTTAAACGTATGATGTTGAATACGCCTTATTGTCGTCTTCAGTACTACATTTAATCTTTTATTCCCCATAGACATGATGCCATTATTATCTCAGGAACTGAAATGGCCAAACAAATCCAGAAAGAAATACAAGAGGGTGTGGAGTCCTGGATTTCCCTTGGGAATAGAAGACCTCATCTCAGTATCATTTTAGTGGGAGATAACCCAGCAAGCCACACCTACGTCAGGAAGAAGATCCAAGCCGCCTCTGCTGTAGGTAGGGATGCTTTAGTTGTGCTTGTTACTAAAGAATGTTTCTGATTTTACTTCAAAGTGTAGTAATGAATGATCATTGTCAAATAAATGTTATTTGAATAAGATTTATTATTATGATAGATATTTTTAGTTACCAATGTTTATGTTCATTTCTTACCCCTTGTCTTTAAATTTCTTATTGAATTAATTCAGTGTGATTTTAGATGCTATGGTGAGATGTGAGAGGAAGACTTTACACTTAAAAGGACCATTTTTAATACATTTGCTTTAATGAGATAATAAATCTGGCCAGTTCACTCTGTCAAGCTTGACCTGTCAGTGGTGGTGGTGCTATTGATATTTTTACTGTATTCAAATTCACTAATAGTAGCTTATCACAAATAAGGGCAATTTGCCACATAGGATCCTGGGCCAAAGAATGCATGTGAATCCTGTTTGAGAAATCTCTTCTGATGATGCTTAGAACACCATTTTTGTAGAAGGGCCTTTCCTTCCTGTGGGACAGGAGCAGAGAAAACCAGTTACACAAAGCATGTCAAACTCGCGGACTGCATGTGGCCCAGCCAATATAATGGTATCTAAGAAAAATTTTAATAAAAATTTCATAACTTAACTTTTACAATATCCTGTTATACATAATTATTAATAATGAACTGCAACGTTTGCTAATGACTGATTACTATAATCATGTTGCATTCATTTCCCTTACGTGCCTTACGTGCAGGTGCACCATTTCTCTCCACTAACACTAGCAGCGAATATTTTAGCAGCCCATTGCCACTCATTAGCCTTGGACTGACTTGTTTGGTGTACGCAACAGGAAATATTTCACTTTCGGAGAACAAGAGAAATAGGTTTATTTGCATTACGCTTATTAATTTGTGCAGTTATTCAGTGTCTGGTAAGTTAATGTTCAAGAAAAAATATTAATTTTGATTAAAATGTTCTATTATTTTATATTAATGATTACTCGTTTATTTCAATCCTTTGTATTCAGCATTTCTCTATCAAAATAAACCTAAGTTTCAATGAAAATTGAAGCTTTTGTTTCTTTGTGGCCCACATAAACTTAAACCTTGTTTATTTGGTCCATGTTAGCCTTTGAGTTTGACATGCTTGAGTTACACACTGTGTAAGACACCACTAATGAAAAGCACACACCCTTGTTAGCCAGGTGACTGTCTGTGCTTGTTTTCTTCTAGGTATCTATAGTGAGGTCATTCTAAAGCCTAAGGATGTTTCTCAAGAGGAGCTTTTGGATATAACTGATCAACTGAACATGGACCCGAGAGTCAGTGGCATATTAGTTCAGTTGCCACTGCCAGGTATGTAATGCTTTTCTGTATGTCTGCTTTGGTTAGGATAAAGGGCACCTTTCAGCATTATGTCATGATACTGCAAGTAATTTATATAATTTGTTCAGAAGGGATCAAGCTATTATACTATCATGTAATAGTAACAATTTCTGAATGACTTATGCTTACAGTGACTGAAAATTGTGAAAGAACAACTTAGACATTGACAATACACGCAGTCCTTGCTTTGCAAGGTATAACAAGACCGTAAAATGACTGTGTAAGCTGAAATCAGGCAAAGTGATCTTAATAATCAAGGGCAAAAATGACAATTGTTCCATGACTCTAAAATGTTTTCTCAAACCATTATAAATTTACTTACTGTGGTTTATAAATGTATAGGGAAATGAAAAATAGTAAAACTAATGTTTATTTAGTACACTGTAGTTTAAAACATTAAAACATTGAGAATGAAAGTATTTCATTTCTTTACAAAAAACTTGTCAAGAGTTTGAACAGAACTTACCGTCTTCTCATTGTATGACTTAAAATATTGAGCAAGCATCTTTTCTAAGTCTTGGTGACTTGAACTTTCATATTTCTTTTTAAGTTTGGATCAGCTTTCATTTTTTTCTTTGTACTTTTAAAGTTGTAAATATTTCTGAGTTTCTTCAAAGTGAGGTTTTATGCCAGTGTCACTTCCTCTGGGACATTGTCATTCTTTTTGTCATAACTTTCCTCATTGATGTTGGTAAGTTCACCTTCTCTGAATTCCTGTCACTGCCTGGCTAAGTTGCTCCAAAGGGCGCAGTGTCAACATTCCAGTCACCTATTTCTTGTACAGTTATTTATATTCAATTAGCACCCTGTTGAAGCAACCTGAGCTTGTTTTTTAGGTTATAGGTCTTACGTTCACTTCATGAGGGCCTAGATTTTTCATGTCTTTGCTTGGCTGTCACCATTTTCAGATCTATTCAATCCACTTTCAGTTCTAGCAACATCACATTTTGACTCTGCTGTGCTTTTCCTCTTCATAGGCTAATTCCCTGTGTTGATTACTCACTTTGGGGAAATGTCATGTGAATTGTGACATTACACTTGGAGTCAAGGAGGCAACATGCTTTGCTGTCTATGTTTGAACTGAATACAGATGTGCAGTGGGCAATCATTGATGGACTTTGAAAGAAGTGATATGTTGGTCACTGCTCCTGATGCTACATCTATTATTTAAATAGGGATTTACAGACCAAAGAGCCAGCAACTCTGACATAATATAGTTAATTACCATGGTCACTGACATGTGAATTGTGTTATTGGAGGGCTGGTGTTATTTAATTCGTTGTGGCTCTAAAATTTGTGCATTTTCAACGAGCAAAGCAAGGACTGCTGATATAGTATAGGTTACATTAGTTTTGTGCAGTTTCGCACCTTCTGTAAGTTTGGACTTGCAGAAAATAAAGATGCATGATGCTTTGCTTCACATCTTTATATGGTATTAATATTTTAATTTCTCCAACAATATAACCTAACATCTTAGTATGTTATAACTTATGTGCTGCTCAAATTATACCAAAACTTTATATGTCTAATTCCAACATGGCTGAATTTTAAAAAATAATAAAGTTGGAAAGGATCTTGGAAGTTATCAAGTCATCAAGGTTTTCCTCTGAGAAAGTGCTTCTGATAGGTAATACTATCAGGATTCATCCTGTTAAAATCAGTATATTAATCCATCACTTACTTTTAGAACTGGAAAGAAATTCAACATGCACAACACCTTCATTTCATATTATAAGAAACTGAGGTCTAGATATTATCAGGGATTTGTAAGCATCATAAATGTGTCCAAAAATATTGGCAATGGGTTTAAACCCAATTGTTTGGCTCATGCAAAAAAAAACCCCAAACTTTTTTGTACTGTATTTGCCATGCAATCTATTTATAATTTGCAGTTTATGAAATTTCTCTCATTTGCATGTGTACTTCATCCAAATCCTACATAATAAAACCCTACTATGCAAATTGACCAAATGGCGGAATGACTGTTGCTGGTCAGTGTGCTCCCACAGGGGTGTGCTGCTCAGCCAGAAGCTGGGCTCATGGCTGGCGAGCAAAGCAGTGGCAGGTGGATGGACTGAGAGAGGATGTCTGCCTGCAGGCTTAGGCCCAATTCCCAGGGGGATCGGGCCTAAGCCAGCAGGAAGACATGGGGATTGGGCCTAAGCTGGCAGGCAGACATCCCCCCAGGTGTCCCAGACTGTGAGAGGGCACAGGCCAGGCTGAGGGCCATCCCCCCACCCTCCAGTGCATGAATCTTGTACACTGGGCCTCTAGTAGTTATATAAAATGTTACAAATTTCCAAATAACAACATTCAATTTAGTCTGTCTTAAAAATTAAATTTATATCTGTAGAAATTTTACCCTTTTTGGGCAATATCACTCATTTGGTGAATTTGTTAGCAATACCACTAGATGGCACTGGTGATCTATCTGTATAGAAATAAATTGAGTCCTGTTTATTTTGGAGGGTGAGAAGCATGGAGTCAAAGGTGGTAACTAACATCTGGATACGTGCAGAAAGAGCAATTTTCAATTAGCTGAAAAGCCAATAATATACAAAATAGTAGTGGCTAACATTTATTAGATTAAGCAGTTAATCTCAGTTACTACATTAATTAATTTATTGAAATCCTCACAATAATCTTGTGGGATTGGAGCTTTTATTATGCACATTTTACTGATGAGGGATTTGAGGCCCAGAGAAATTAAACTTTCCTTAAGGTTACAGAGCTGGTAAGTAATTGCACTGAGATGTGAATCCTCGTAGGCTGGTCACTCATGGCATTACTTCCAGTGGTTCTCAACCTGTGGGTCGTGACCCCTGAAAATACATCCTGCACTTCAGATATTTACATTACGATTCATAACAGTAGCAAAATTACAGTTATGAAGTAACAACCAAAATAATTTTATGGTTGGGGGTCACCACAACATGAGGAACTGTATTAAAGGGTCACGGCATTAGGAAGGTTGAGAACCTTATGTTATCTGGTGAATAATTTGTGCTTACTATGTTGCATGCACTCTTTTATGCAGCTTATTTTATTTAATCTTTAAAACAGGCTTATGCCGAGGAGTTACCGTCTTCATTTCACAGATGAGGAAACAGAGGTTAAATGAATTGTCCAATGTTACTTGATAGTCAAAGGTAGAGCCAGGACCCAAATTCAGGCAGTCTGATTCCAGAGCCTGCTGTTTTCACCTTTATTGACCTACATATGCTGACTCTGAACATTGCAAGCATGTGTTTCAAACATTCACATTCAGGTTCCTAGTGCATGTAACTACGATCTCCTC
Organism: Myotis davidii; assembly: GCF_000327345.1. Lineage (NCBI taxonomy): Eukaryota > Metazoa > Chordata > Mammalia > Chiroptera > Vespertilionidae > Myotis > Myotis davidii. The sequence continues at coordinate 220,656 of NW_006286505.1, read as the reverse complement.
TAGAATTACCTCAGTGATCTTCCGTCTGTTCTACTTGCTCTCCAGCCCTGTAACCTATATTGTTAATGGCTTTGTCCTGCTCAGTAATGATATTTCTATCATTATACATAATTTGTTTTTGGTAAGGGTAAAAAATGATAATAGCAAGAGTAAAAACTATAAATATAATTATAAAGACTATAAATATTAAATAGACTATTCATCCTGAAGTGGCCTATGTCTTATTTTAGTAATCGTATACTGAGTGGTATGTTGTTGCCAGCAGAAGATACCATTCAGCTTTGGATATTTGCAGTCTGAGTTTATTATCTGACCTTCTGATTGTTATTTAACTGATGACTCACTTTTTTTCTCTTTGTAAAAAGAGGATTGAAACTATATAACTCATTTGGATCATATACTTTGTTGGTTAATACAGAAAGTTGATTAAAAAGGAAAATCATAAAAACAATGCATATTTAGCTTAAACATTGTTTTATAACATAAAACTTTTAAATAACTCATTTACTCATCAATTTTTTGGTGTGGGTCCAAGACTCTTTGGAACCTACTGATTAGAATTTTGTATCATCTTATAGCACTAATAATACCTGTGATTTATTGGCTATAATTTTCAGTTGGAGGTGAAGGTGAGAGAAATTTTGTCTAGATTTAGAAAATATCTCCCTAATTTCATAGTTGTCTTGGTTTTATCTAAATTATTACTAATTCTTTTTACTTCTTGAGTCTTTCCAGAACATTCAGCTTAATTTTCATAAATATAACTGTTTTCACAGTCCATTATTATTTGGTTATATCATTTTAAAATTAAATTACATAATTTACTGCAAAATAATTGGCAAAACCAGATTGAGGTAAATGCACAATTATTTTTGGATTATCATGAAATTCAACTGGTAAGAGCAGGAATAGTTTATTAACTACTCTCTGATATCTTTTTGGCAAGTCCTGGACATCAGCCTGCATGTTTTACAGAAGCAGTGGAATACATTAGTCATTTTGGTAGGGGCTATTTGGAAGTGGGTTGAGATAGCCTCTCCTGTACAAGTCTGATAGGATTGTTATAATGAACCAATGAGTAAATGAACAAATGAAACAATTCTATTCAGTTACACCTCCAATATTCTATCATTTGGTTAATAATCTGAATTCAAATTATTTCATGATTTAGAAATCTGAGATTAATTTTTACAATTGTGGAAATATCTTAAGTAAAAAAAATTTCAAGTTAGGATTATAATTCTGATGTTGGAGGACAAGTTTGCATAAGGATTAAACAATGTACAAGCAGTTTCCATGGACTCATTTGGATGTGATGTTGGAGGACAAGTTTGCATAAGGATTAAAGTACAAGCAGTTTCCATGGACTCATTTGGATAGAAAGCAAAGAAATGAGGTAGATTTATAGCTAATAAGTCAACAAAGGAAATAGAATGGAATTATTAAAGACATTTAATTATTCTAAAGGGGGAAGAAAAAAAGGAAATGACAATAATGAAAGAAAGCATATAACAGTTGATAGATTTGGTTAAATAAAATAAAATGTTGTAAATAACTCAAATATCAGACTTTATCAGATTGAATAAAAAGCAAGACCCAACTATATGCTGCCTATAACACACACACACTTCAAGTATAAAGACACAAAGAGGTTAAAAGCAAAATGATGGAAAATACATATTATGCTAACACTAATCAAAAGAAAGTGAAGTAATTATTTTAATACTGGATAAAGTATATTCCAGAGTGATGAATATTACCAGGGAGCAATAAGGTCACTTCAGAGTAATAACGGAATTGTTTATTAAAAAGAAATGGCAATTTAAATTATTTATATATCCAAGAAGAAAGCTTCAAAGTAAATTCAATAAAAATTAATGGAATTAAAAGGAAGACTAACTAAAAATTATAATAATAGATTTCAGTACTTCTCTCTCAATAATTGAAAGAACAAGTGTACAAAAAATCAGTGAAGATAGAGATCTGAAGTACAGTTTCATCCAATTTGACCTAATTGACATTTATAAAAGTCTTCTAATAAAGAACAAAGAACACACTTTTTCTAAGTTCACATAGAACCTTTATCAAGATATAGCATTTTCTAGGTCATAAAGCTTTATATTGTTTAAAAGGTTCATGGTACCTAAAGTGTGTTTTCTCACCACAATGGAATTAAATAACAATACACTTTAATAAAAATAACAATACACTTTAAATAACCCACATGTTAATATACTATAGTCATGGATTGGAAGACTAAATATTGTTAAGGGGTCAGTTATCCTCAAATTGATTTGTAGATTCAAGAGAGTCCTAATTAAAATTCTAATATACTATTTTTGTAGAAATTGATAAATTATAAAATTTATATGGAAATGTAAAGTACTTAGAATAGTCAAAATAACTTTAAAAATGAGTGACATAGTTGGAATATTAATACTGCCTGATTTTAAGACTGATTATAAAGCTGCATAATCAAGGTCATGTGGTATTCCAACCAAGTTAGAAAAACAGATCAATGGAACATGATTGAAAGCCCAGAAATAGAACCACACTTATATCGACAACTGATTTTTGACAAAAGTAGAAAGATAAATAATATGCTTTCAACTTGTGGTACTGGAACAATTGGATTTTATGTGGATATGAAAGGAGAACTTGATAAATTAGACTTCACTGAAATAGAAAACTATGCTCCTCAAAAGATACTATTAAAAGAATGAAAAGATAAGACACAGACTGGAGGAGTATATTGGCAAAGCATATTTTTTTTAAAAAATATATTTTATTGATTTTTTACAAAGAGGAAGGGAGAGAGATAGAGAGTTAGAAACATCGATAGGAGAGAAACATCAATCAGCTGCCTCCTGCACATCTCCCACTGGGGATGTGCCCGCAACCCAGGTACATGCCCTTGACCGGAATCAAACCTGGGACCCCCGAGTCCGCAGGCCGACGCTCTATCCACTGAGCCAAACATACAGAATATACAAAGAGCTCTCAAAAATCAATAATTTAGTGAAAATAAAAACAACCCAATTAAACAAAGATCACTCCTAGCCAGATTAACATAAATCCTCTTGTCCTAACAACAAAGAAAAGTCGATAAAATTAAGAATTAATTTTTTTTCTTGACCCATGAAAGAACTGAGGTTGCAGGGAAAACCACCACTCAAAAATATGGAGAGAGAGAATCAAATTCAGAGTCACAATCAATATCTACTTAGTTGAAAGAGAAATTATGGGAGCCATAGATAGATAAGAACACTTAAATGGTAAATTTGCTGAATTTCTGGAAAACAAATAAATGCAATAAAACTATATGAAAAGGAAGACATGGGAATGCTACACACAGGATTCAGGATAAACTTTACATCAGGTTGGAGTAAGAAAGGAGATGGGTTAATGGGCGGATTGTATGGTTAGGTATAGATGACTGTTAAAGCCATAACTTTGTTTGGGGTGGTGGATTTGCATATGCCTACCTTATGAAAAATAGCTATTTATATATTTTGTAATTGGATTGTGCTTAGATCAAAATTGAAATTTTGTCTCAAGCCATAAATTATGATTCAACCATTTTATGCATTTGAAGTTTGTTCAAAGGAAAAAGGCCAGATTTTGAAAAGAATATTTTATTCCAAATCTTTTCAGAAAAATTTGAGTATTCACATAGAAACAAAGCCATCCTCACAATACCATTCATCCAGTTAAAAAGAAATTCTTAGGTAACATTTTTATCAAAGAATGTATGAGCAAGGGGACAAAAATGCAAGGTGAATCTCCTGCATGTGGAATAGTTAACCACATGATGGCAATGTTGAGAAAGTAGTGATTTTAAAAAATGTTAATGGTTTATACTAGAAGCTGAGTAAATTACTGAGATATAATTGACATATTAGTGAGATTGGCAGGTCTCTGTACCCACTTATGTCTCTCTCCACTCAGACCCAGGTGAAATCCATCTCAAGAGTTTTTTTAGTCACTCAAATCTATATAATTACATCTTTATGAGTACTTGCTATCACAAACAGGTTATCCTATATAATAAAGGGCTAATATGCAAATTGACCAAATGGCAGAACGACTGGTTGCTATGATGTGCACTGACCACCAGGTGACACTCAACACAGGAGCTGCCCCCTGGTGGTCAGTGTGTTCTCACAGTGGGAGCACTGCTCAGCCAGAAGCCCTGAGCTGGGCACATAGCTGGGGGGCGCAGCAGCGGTGGCGGGAGACTCCTGCAATGGCCGTGGCGGGAGAGCGGGCCTAAGCCATCAGTCGGACATTCGCCGAGGGCTCCCGAACTGCGAGAGGGCACAGGCTAGGCTGAGGGACCCCCTGAGTGCATGAATTTCATGCACCAGGCCTCTAGTATCATAAAACTTGAGATGATATACTTCTCAAAGTATATTTAAAATCTGGAATTCTTGAACTACAGAGGTTACTTCTTTTCTTTTTCACCTTTTTTCTTTTATCATGATATTCTCATATATTTTCTAGTGTATTCATCTTGGGGCAAGAATTTATCAAAATCAAAAGACCTTTTAAACTTCTGGATTTTTTTTTTTGTAGAAAGTCTTTTAAAATATACATTTATATGATTGCTTTGTGACCCTCTTCATTCATTTACCAATTCAACAACTATTTACTTGGAGTTCAATCTATAGACAACTCTGTGTTAAGCACTAGGGGAAAGTGGTAGTTGGAAAAAAATTTGGACTAGCTGTCCTCGAGATGTTTGCAAGCAAGATCCCCCAAACACAGCATCTCTTCTTTTCCCTTGTGTGTAAAAGAAGCTCCTTAGAATAGACATGCTCACCTACCTATGTGTTTTCTTCTATAGAATATGCACTGCTTCGGGTGCTGTACTATATATTTGATAGGAGTCACTTAGTGTAGTGCCTAGGAAACTGAGGACTTAACAAACCAAGGTGTCTTCAATACTCCTTCTGAAGAATAAGGCTATTTTTGGATCCCCGTGTACTTTTCAGGTCACTTAAGAGATACATGCAGGGCAGAGGTAGTAACTTTTGCATGATATGTAGGTTCCCACTCCATTAATCAGTTTTTATAGCCTGTGAAGTAAGCCTGCCTGGGATGTTGTTGCAGTTTCTATGGCCTTATACAAGAAAGAGGGTAAGGAAGGGTGGAGAGCCATACCTCCCACTCTGCCTCCAGGCTCTATTCTATTCTCGAATTTGGGGATGTAGAAGTACAGTGAGATGGCAGTCACTCCACATTCTTTTTTCATCCCCTCACTCCTTGATGATGAAACAACTCTTAAATTATATTGTGCAAGTGGTAAGCACCTGGTAAATATTTCCTGTCTTGAAACCTTGATGTAGAACCTATAGGGTGTAACTTAAATATTATTTATTATTATTATTTTTTAAAATATATTTTATTGATTTTTATAGAGAGGAAGGGAGAGGGATAGAGAGTTAGAAACATCGATGAGAGAGAAACATCGAACAGCTGCCTCCTGCACACCCCGTACTGGGGAGCCAGGCTGCAACCCAGGAATGTGTCCTATCAGAATCGAACCAGTGACCTCTTGGTTCATAGGTCAACACTCAACCGGTGGGCTATCCCAGCCGGGCTAGGTATTATTCTTTGTGGTAGGAATACACAAGTGACAAAAATGTTGAAAATGTCTTCCCTTGTGAAGTAGCAGGAGAGACAGCCAATAGAAAATAAACACAGCAAGTAATTATATTTATTAAAAGTTGATATGCTGTGGGGAAAAAAAGAAATGGAGCATGGTAAAGAAGATCGAGATATTGGGGAACAGGTTGTATTTTTGTTTTCCCCTCAGTATTTTACTATGACAAATTTCAAACATTCAGAAAAGTTAAAAGAATGGTACAGTGAACACCACATGCCCCCAACCTAGATTCTAATTATTAACACATCACATTTATCCATTTATCCATCTATCAGTCCATCTTATTTTTGAAGCATTTAAAGGTAAGAACACTGAATGTACCCCTAAACATAAGTGTGCATATTATTATTTACAGTATTTACATTTTCATGTGAAATTTACATGCACTAAAATGAATAAATCATAAATGTACTTACCTGTAAATTTTGAAAAATATAAACTCTCATGTAACTAGATACTTTCAACTGAGAGACTTTCCTCATTTTTGAGATTGCTTTGGATATTTTTAGTTCTTTGCATAGCCATATAAATTTTAGAATCAGTTTGTCAGCTTCTACCAAAAAACCCTCATAGGATTATGATAGAGATTACATTGAATCTAAAGATCAATTTGGAAGAATTGACATCCTGTGATGTTTTGTAGTTTTCATTATAGAAGTTATCTTCCATACTTTAAAATTTACTTTTACATGTTTTATGATTTGAACACTATTATAAATAAAATTTTTAGAATTTAATTTTCTAGTAGTTGCTGTTTGTATAAAAAATACAATTGATTTATTTGTATGTTGACTTTGTATTCTGTGATCTTGTTAAATTCATTTTATTCTTTTATTTTTTATTTGTAAACTAGAGGCCCAGTGTACAAAATTTGTGCACTTGGGGGATCCCTCAGCCCAGCCTGTGCCCTGTTGCAAACTAGGAGCCCTCAGAGGATATTAAACTGATTGCTTAGGCCTGCTCTTCATGGGGAGAGGGCCTAAGCCGGCAGTCGGACATCCTTAGTGCTACTGCAGAGGCAGGAGAGTCTCCCTCCACTACCACTGTGCTCACCAGCTGTGAGCCTGGCTTCTGGCTGAACGGCACTTCCCCTGTGGGAGCGCACTGACCACCAGGGGGCAGCTCCTGTTTTGAGCATCTGCCCCCTGGTGGTCAGTGTGTGTCATAGCGACCAGTCATTCCACCGTTTGGTCAATTTGCATATTAGCCTTTCATTATATAGGATATTTAGGATATTGTGCATAAACAACCATGCCATCTGTGACTAGGGTTTTACTTCTTCATTTCTGATCTTTAGGCCTTCCCCCGCCTCCTTATCTAATCATCACCTGGGATCTCCAATAAAACATTGAATTGAAATGGTGGGAGTGGGTACCCTTACTTACTTCCAATCTTAGGGAAAAGATTCAGTATTTTATTAAATATAATGTTAGCTGTAAACTTTTTGTAAATGTCTATTATATTGGGGACTTCAAGCTTTTCTTTTCTTTTGGTGGGCCATAACTGCAGTCTGTTTAGTTCTCTTATTCTTAGGTGGGCTTCTTGCAGTTTGCCTCCCAGGCGTGTTGTCCAGGGGTCAGTCAGAGATTCGGGCAGAGTTTGAAGACAATTTGAATCTCCCCTCTGTCACTCTCTTCTTTCCTGGGTGATATCCCTTCAATTTCCAACTGACATAGTAGCCCCAAACTGTGTCCTTGGATTCCTTATGCAAGCAAGACTGCACATTTCTATCCAAATTCCAGCTGATCTGGAAAAGCCTCCAAAATGGAAAACTCTTTCAGTACATTTTTTTTCTTTCAGATGTCCACTCTCTTCCAAATCTGTCTACTTCTACTGACTCTCCAGTGTTTTCAGATAGTTGCTTTTTAATATAATTTTTCTAATGTTTACAATTATTTCTTTGTGAGAAGTTTGGTCCAGTGTAAATGACTTCAACATTATCAAACATGGAACTTATGTTTTTAAATAATGTGGTCAGAATAGCTTTTATAAGGAATGTGGAATTTAAGCGAAGATTTGAAAGAAGTGAGAAATTAACCAAAGTGACAGTTTTTTGTTTTTTTTTAAAGGATTCAGGCAGACAGAGGAGAGCTAATCAAGACGGGAAAAACCTGATATGTTAGATCAGGGGTGGGGAACGTCCAACCTGCGGGCCACATAAGGCCCTCGAAATCATTTGGTCTGACCCTGCCTAGGCATTGAGGACGAGTTAATTAAATGTTTAACCAATTATAACAGGCTAATTTTTAAGATGATAATTTTGTATGGCCTATGAATGATGTTATAAATATTCAAATGGCCCCTGGCAGAAAAAAGGTTTCCCATCCCTGTTAGAAGAACAGTAAAAAGGGCAGGGTTTTGAGGAGAGTGGTGTGAGCTGACATGCCTTTCAAAACTATAACGTCTGCTATTTTGTGAATAGATTGTATGGATGCAAGAATAGAAACAGGGAAATAATTAGGAGGCTGTTACTAGAATTCACAGGAGAGATAATGGCCTCTCAAACCAAAGCAGTATCAATGGACACAGCGAGAGCAGTGACATGCTCGGTATGTTACAAAGGAAGAGCCAACAGATTTTCCAGTTTATTGGATGTTGTATATGAAAGATAGGGAGGTGTTCAGAATGATGCCAGGCAGAATGATGCCAGGTTTTTTCAGCAAGTTGTACAAAAGGTGGGAACTGTCATCAGCTGAGATGGAAAAGGCAATGGGTGGATCAGTTTAATATGACAAGGTTGTGCCCTAAAACGCTCATACTCATGAGTGAGAGATACAAATAGCTAATGTGATCAACGAAATGAACTAATTTACTGAGAACTTTTTATAGCAGTTCTGTGGGAGAGCAGAGGAGAAAAACTATTTCAATTTGTGATGAGCGAATAGGTAGCAATATATCAATGAATCGAAGCATTAACTTGACCTCATACCTCATTTGATGAGTTCATCCATTACCCAAGTTATGTTCTTTTCCTTTCATACAGGAAACCATGATATTTTGGATTTCAGTGTGCTAGTGCTTCAGGGAAATGGCATGTGCATGTGTGTTTAATATTTTCTTTTTTATGTCATTTGGGATGAAGCTTGGCACTAATGACTATTTTTAACACTAATCAAGCCCTTTTAATCTGTAATGTTAGAAATATTTAATGAAAGCCTATTTGTGAAAATATAGTAAAACATAAATTTAAATATGCAAGCTTATTGAGGCAAAGACTTATCATCTGGGTGTCCTCAGATCTCATTGGTATTGTTTTATTTTATAGACTTTTCACATACACCAGGCCAGCCACTCTGGCCCTGTACTTGTCTATTCTCTTACAGCAGTTAAATGCAGCCATTGGTCAAGAGCATTTTGTCTTACTATTTCTGTGTTAAGAAAAAGAAAAGAATAATGATTTATAAGTGATCTGGTTGTAGATCCTCACATTTTATGTTCCATACCTCCAAATAAAAAAAAATTGTAAAATTAGACCAATTTTATTTACTTTTCAGATCATGTGGATGAGCGAACAGTATGCAATGGAATTGCCCCTGAAAAAGATGTAGATGGATTTCATATTATCAATATTGGAAGACTGTGCCTTGATCAGCATTCTCTCATACCTGCCACTGCCAGTGCTGTTTGGGAAATAATCAAAAGAACAGGTTGGTAATTTGTGCTACAGGACGTGGGTGCTAAGAGCCAAACCGAGAACTTGTGCATTTCCTTGATGGAACCCCTTCAATCCCACTGATTCTGTAGAAAGATACAAAGTTCTGTAAGGCAAGGAATAATCCAAAATAAGATATACTGGGTTTACAGGTAACTGCTCTTGCATCTTGTAGGGAATTTTTTACAAGTAGGGCTTGCCTCCCTACTTTTAATCTAAAAACAATGTATTTTGATGTACATTTTCTAAAATGTATTATATTTTTCCCTACCTTTAAAAACAGAATGTGGCCGAAACCGGTTTGGCTCAGTGGGTAGAGCGTCGGCCTGCGGACTGAAAGGTCCCAGGTTCGATTCCGGTCAGGGGCATGTACCTCGGTTGCGGGCACATCCCCAGTGGGGAGTGTGCAGGAGGCAGCTGGTCGATGTTTCTCTCTCATCGATGTTTCTAACTCTCTATCTCTCTCATTTCCTCTCTGTAAAAACTCAATAAAATATGTTAAAAAAAATAAATAAAAACAGAATGTGCTGAATATATTTGAATCATCTGTAATGACCTAGGTTTTTATTACAAACATTTACCCTTGAATTGTGCTCTAAATGCCATTTGTAAATTGACCCCTACATCAGTGGTTCTCAACCTTCCTAATGCCACGACCCTTTAATACAGTTCTTCATGTTGCGGTGACCCCCAACCATAAAATTATTTTCGTTTCTACTTCTTTTTTTTTTTTAAGACTGGAGACTTTCTTTTTTTTTTAAAATATATTTTATTGATTTTTCACAGAGAGGAAGGAGAGAGATAGCGAGTTAGAAACATCGATGAGAGAGAAACATCGATCAGCTGCCTCCTGCACATCTCCCAG
>NW_006286505.1:203457-210385 GCF_000327345.1 Myotis davidii | reverse complement strand
CCACATGCAGCTCTTTGGCCCCTTGAGTGTGGCTCTTCCTAAGCCTTAGGAGTACCCTAATTAAGTTAATAACAATGTACCTGCCTATATAGTTTAAGTTTAAAAAATTTGGCTCTCAAAAGAAATTTCAATCATTGTACTGTTGATACTTGGCTCTGTTGACTAATGAGCTTGCTGACCACTGCCCTAAGGCAATATGGTGTCAATCAGTGTAGAGGCAAATATCTCTGTACACCTGTGAGAGCTCTGCCACTGTCACTTCCATTTCTGACAGCGTCTCCTTTCTAATCTACTGTTTTCCAAACGAAAGAGAAAATTTCCAAAGGAAAGCAAATCCTAGAATTATACTCTGATAATGTTAGTATTTGAGAAAAAACAACACCCTTAATTCTAACTTCTTCATTTTACTTATGAGAAACTATGCCCTAAAATGGTAAATAGTGTTAAATCTGCAAGTTTTATCTTTCATACCTCTTAAGTCCCTAAGTTTAGTCCTGCTCTCCTGTGAAGTAAAGTGCATGAGCTTTGTGGAAAATACTGCCCCCACTTTATTTTGTTCCAGTTGTGCTCAAAGTGTTATTGCCAATGAAACTTGACATTGTTGTACTTTACTTTGTAATTAGCAGTTAATATATTTAAGTCTCAGTTCTTCTAACTCTTCATGTAAACCTTAGTATTTAAAAAGCAATTTAATGGCAACTTGAAAATATTTGTGACTTTTTTTTTCATGAGGACATAATCAGAGAGGAAGTGACAAATCCAAGAGGTATAAAATAAATATTTATAAATAATGAATGTGGACACATTATAGACAAGCCATACAATAATTCAAATTCAATTAGAAAATGTTAAAGAATGTTTCAGTTGGCTGTTCAAATGTGTATTTGCTTCTTGTTGATTATTTAAATCAAACTCTGTGTTTTAAGGAATTGAAACATTTGGGAAAAATGTGGTTGTGGCTGGAAGGTCCAAGAATGTAGGGATGCCCATTGCCATGCTTCTACACACTGATGGAGAACATGAACGGCCAGGAGGTAGGTGGGACCTTTGAGATTCCATATACCTTTACAACATTTTACTTCTTAAATTAATAAAAGCTAGATATTTGAAATTGTGACTTAGTGTATTGTAGGTTTTGCAAATGAAGGTGTCCTTTATTCCTCATCTAATGACATGAGCACATTGAAAGTGAGGAAAGGAATTATTGGAAATATGTGGCCTCTTTGTTTCTATTTTTTCTTTTGGCTATATATACTTTCTTAAGATCATTAACAATGTAGATATTAAGAAAATTGGGAAGCCAGTAGCTACATAAAATCTCATGATGGACATCTGTATGCTCTCTTTCTCTCTCTCTCTCTCACACACACATACACACATGCACAACAGCAATGTATAGATATATAGATTTCTTATTATTAACCTTAGAGAATTTCAGTTTCCTGATCTCAAATTTTCAAATACTTGTTTTAGGATCTGGTTTGACATAATGCATATGAAATAATTTTTTAAGATACAAAGCCCTATGAAAAAGTAAGCACAACGGTAATATATTACTTATCTAAAATGATGAATGATAAAGATTTTAAAATATTGATTTTTCTTCCTGGTTCTAAGGATTTAAATATTGCCACGAAACAAAATGTGTATGTGGATCACAGTAAATTAGAGCCTGAGAGTGACTCCAGGTAACTTTAAAAAGCCTTAGTTTTGAAAAGCAGAAAGCTCTTCAATAAGAAAGGCCAAATCTTGTGGTATGAACAATTTTCATGATAATTGTCTACAAAGTTACATTTTAGTTTTGCTATTCACTTCTAACTTAATCTATTGGGGCTTATCTATCTTTTTCAGTATAATAAAATATTGATTCATAGTTGCCTTTATGTGATAGTTTCTACATTAAGCAAGGTAAAACAACCAGGAAAGTTCACCTAGGTATACTATTATTGTTGGAAAATCCTGCCCAAGAGCTAATAAGCAGTTTTTTCATTTTCAACATTTCATTTGATCTCATCAGTAACATAACAATTACATAGCTAACATAGCTTAAACTTGCACAGAACCTTCTCATAAACTATCTTATTTAGTTCTCAACAATTCTGGCATTCTATCTAATAAAAGAGTAATATGCAAATTAACCATCACTCCATAACTCTGGTGAAAGGTGGCAACAGCCACGGAGCTGGAGTGAGCAGAGGCTTGGGTTGCCCCCGGTGATGGAGGAAGCCAAGCTTCCCACCTGCCCTGGTGCTGGGGTCCAACCCCAGCGGGTCCAGGGGTCCCCAAAGGTGTAGACGGAGTCAGCAAAGAAGGAATGACACGGAGACAGCGTTCAGTTGATCAGCAGCCTAGCCAGGATCTCCAGCCAAGTTCTGGTCTGGATCTCCAGCGAAGTTCTGCCGTTTATTGTCTTGTTACATCCATATTTATGCCAATTGATTTTAATCCTGTCAATTTCTATTACAAAGGTTAGGGCGTTTCTTATCTCCATTCCAGGGAGTAAAGATTATGTAGCTTAAGCATGATTGTTTGTAGTTGAAGTAATTAACTACCCGCCTGGCACTTAGTTAAGGAGTTTCATCCCCTCCCTGACTTCAGGGAAAAATCCCTACCTGGGGAAACAACCTTTCTGGGAGAAGTGACCTTGGTTAAAACACATAGCGCTAAGGGGAGCAAACATATTAAGAACAGTATGCTATATACGCCAGGTCCCTTGAAACATATGCTGTGCAGATGTTTCTTTCCTGCAGCGACTGTGTCAAGCAGCAAGGATGGACTGGCTTCCGGCACCCTGGCCTGCCCTAGGCTCTGCTCAAGGCTACAGAGTTTCAATTATAGAAGATAAATAAATCCCAGATACCTATTCCAGCTGGTGGTGGCCTCTGCTAAAGGAGGGCTTTGGCAACCCAGGCTTTGAGCCAGACCAAGGCTACAAAGTTTCAATTATAGAAGTTAAATAAATCCCAGATACCTGCTTCTAGCCCGCTGGCATGGCCAGTCTGAAAACAGCCATCAGCCCCTCACCCAGGCTGGCCATACCACCATGGGGTGAGGGTCCCCACTGGGGGGCTTGACCAGCCTGCAAACAGCCATCAGCGCCTCACCCAGGCTGGCCAGGCACCCCAGCGGGACCCCCACCCTGATCCGGGGCACCCTTCAGGGCAAACCAGCTGGCCCCCACCCATGCACCAGGCCTCTATCCTATATGATAAAAGGATAATTTGCAAATTGACCCTAACAGCAGCACCTGTGGGAATGACTATGACACACACTGACCATCAGGGAGCAGATGCTCAATGCAGGAGATGCCCTCTGGTGGTCAGTGCGCTCCTACGGGGGGGCTCTGCTCAGCCACAAGCCAGGCTGACGGCTGCCAGCATAGCGGTGGTGGTGGGAGCCTCTGCTGCCTCCTCAGCAGCACTAGGATGTCCGACTGCAGCTTAGGCCTGCTCCCTGCTGGCAAGTGGACATCCCCCGAGGGCTCCCGGGCTGCAAGAGGGATGTCTGACTGCCAGCTTAGGCCCAATCCCCCGGGGAGCGGGCCTAAGCCAGTGGGTGAACATCGCCCGAGGGGTCCCAGACTGTGAGAGGACACAGGCTGGGCTGAGGGACCCCCCCCCGAGTGCACAAATTTTTGTGCACTGGCCCTCTAGTATATTAATATAATTTGCATTTTGCAGCTACAGGAAATGAGCTTTAGAGACTTCAGGTGACTTACCCAAGGTCACTCTGGTAGGGTAGAGCTGGGAGCTGAGTACTGACTGTGTTTTGGAGGATAGACTTGGAGTCAGACCCTTCTCCTGCCAAGCCCTGTGTCCTTGGACAAGTCATTTAATCTGTGTAAGCCTCTACTTCCTCATCTGTAAAATGTGTATAATGTTAATATATCCTTAACTGGATTATTGTGAAAATTAAATGAGATATGAAAGCAAAGCACTAATTACAGTACCTGACACAGTGAGTTAAATAAACCCTTGGTATAAATGAACTGTGGCTATTATGATTATTCCCATTATTATGTTCAAGTTAATGATCTGTGGCCATACTAATCATAAAATTTAGAGTAACATGATCCAAGGTTAATAATGTATTTTCCACCTTCATTTGAAATTTTTTTTTCCTCTGTCAAGTTTTATGTTTGCTTTATTTTAGGTCAAATCTAGTCTTTGTTATAATAATTTCATAAATGTAGAATGGGAATTTATAAAGCATATAAAGTATTTTATTAGAAATATGACATCATTATACTACAAACTATACTTTGTATACTTTTTCTTATAGATATCAATATATTGTATGCTAATTTCTTTATATATTTTAATTTTTAATTATTTGTCTAAGAAAATCAATTTACCTTTTATTCATTTAATTTTAAATTAGACACTCCTATTTCATAAAACATAGTAAGTTTATAAACATTTTATACTTTGTGTTATGAAATATTCTCACTTGAACGCCTGTTAAAAATTGAATTAAAGTGGAATTAGTTATATAATAGTGGTTACTTACAAACCAGTTGTTTGAATTTGCTTTTATTATAGTGGCACCTAGGTGCCGTTATAATTACAGTATCTAAAGGGTAATAAATTATATTAAAAATTATGTTGGACAATTTGTAACATGAGTGGTGTTTAAGCGCATGCATATTTGACAGGAGTGTGCTGACATACATGATTAATATACTGAATTTTTGAGAGCTGCTTACTGAAGATTTGGAGTCTGTGGGAAAGTTAATATTTCAAATGCCCGTGTCTGTTAGAGCAGTAATTATATGTAATAACTACATGTGCATTGTTGGCTAATAGCAATAATGCAGGATTAGCTTGGCCAATTCAGATCTATAGAACTTGTTCTCATGACACTCACGATGTTGAGCATTCAGCTCACACTGTACTTATTTGCCAGAAGAAATTCAGGACCCTAATGATTCATTGTATATTAAAGCCATAGATAATTGCACTAGAAAAATGGCCATACTGCAATTTAGCTTGATATAATATGTGTCTACTCGGGGCTAGTTTTTAGTTCTTGATTATTTAGGACATGGGTTCCTGCTGTTTTGTGAGAGATCGCTGCTTTTAATTTATCAAGGGCTTGAAATATTTAGAGGACTGAGCATGTGCTAAAATTGTGAAATAAATGGGTAGTGCTGGTACTCGATGCAGCAGGGTATTAAAGGTGAATACCTTCTGCTGAGCATACATCACCACAGAAGGCTTTGCAGACAATATGGCATTGGAGCCACTATGCAGTTTATAGAGAGTAGATGAGAAACAGTTCCTGTCCTCCAAGAGCTTATAGTCTTGTCTTGATGGTAGTGGTGGGCATGTTATATAAGTATGGATGATTTAAATTATATTCAGTGGCACAAAATGAAATTTGGCATCCATAAGCAAACATTCAGTGGCTTAGGGAAGAGTCTGGTTAATTGGGGAACATAAAGAGACTGAGAACGGAGAGTTTCTTCTCATGAGCCCCGTTCCTTATTAGGATGTTTGAGTACCATTGTGACCACGGTATATTCTTTTAACTTCTTTGTATGGAGTAATCTCCTTTCAGAATGAAAACAAAATACCATTGGCTTTAGCATAGTCTTTATTTTTAACTTTACTGTGAGGAAGTGAGAGAGTTCTGCAATTTCTCTAAAACAGTTTTTTTGCCCTTCAGATAACAAAGAACCATAATGACCAAAACATTATGATTCTGTCACCAAATGGATACAGAATATGATTTTATTTCAAATTCTTTTAGAGAATTAGCAAGTTTCTTCCTGCATATGTTTATATTTTTATGTAGGACATCTCATCTAAATAGATCCCTAAATGGCATGGCCACAACGAGGGTTATATGTGTGTCCTTTAACTAAAAGATTGTGGTATCATTTGAGTGGCATTGATGCTGGGACTTTTTAAAGGAGCATTTTAAAAGGGCCAGCAACCAATTACTGTTGCTTACAGTTCTATGGACCCAAGGTGTTACTGGTTTCATTCAGGCAGCATGCACTCGGTGCTTATTCTCTGTGATGTTTCCGGGACTTGGTAGTCAGCATTTTCAGGGTTCATCTTTGGACACTGTTTTTTCAGACACTGCTTCTGCATTATTGTTCAGCTTTTGCACTCAAGCTGCCCTTCGGTTGCAACTTTCTGTATATCAGGTACTTTTTATTCAAGGAGCACCCTGTGCCAATGGAAAACCTCAAGATATTTTGCTAGTAGAATGCCTTTTCTTTTTGAAAATTGGCTCCAGATGGGAAAATGAACAGTTTGCCAGCCAAGAGCATTATCTCCGACCTACAGGAGGTGCCTTCAGGTAGCAAGATAGGAGTGGATGTTCAAGGCAGTGCCCATGCTGTGTGTTGTAAGTGTGATTAAGGTCCGTTCAGTGCCAGGTGGGGCCGGGCACTCTAGGGTTTCAAAGAGAGGAGCCAACTAGGATCACCTAGAAATGCAGAGGTCACGCAGAGCGATCACTACCGAGACTCTTAGCCCTGGCAGTGGAGTGGGATGCTGCCTCTGTGGAATGAACCATTGTCAAACTGGGGCAGGGAGGTTAGCCTCTGCCCCCCCCACCCCCGCATCCCATGATGCTAAGTTAGAAATTCTCATGATGAGATACTAGGATATTATGTTTTGTGATGCTTCTATGTTGATTAGACTTTACTGAATTGTAGCTTTGAGTTTGCATAGTGGAAAGCAATAGAAAAATACAAATACTTGTTCAAGTCTCCTTTTCTGAGCTGCACAGTAAGAGTACTGTCCCATTTTCAACATCTCTGGAATTCAGCCAGATAGGATGTGAAAAACACGATACTTGGAAAAAATGTATTCTCACATCAAACAATGGAGACTATTACACTGTTGAAACTAGCATTAAGCATTATTTAAAATGTAGAGTGAAGTCCAAATCTTTCTCTTTACCTCATTTTATT
>NW_006286505.1:198491-203447 GCF_000327345.1 Myotis davidii | reverse complement strand
TTCCCTTTCATTTTCTTTTTTGCCATGGCCTTGGAGGCATTTATTATATTATCAGCACAAACCATCCTTTTTCTAAAATCTGTATGCCTAATTGTTGGAGGCACCACTCATAAGGCTATTGTGGTCTGCTCCAACCTACCTTTTCAGCCATTCCTCCTGTTATTTTCTCTCTGGTACCTTATGCAGAAACCCCATAGAACTACACATTGTTTCCTAAACACATTATCTCTTCCATGCCTCTTTGCTATTGCACACTCCATTGCATGCCAATTCCCATTACTCACCAGCTTTCTTCTCACGTCTCACCATCTTTCAACATGTGGCCCAAATCTTCTAAGTTTTGCACATTGTCTATTCTGTAGACACAATACTATACCTATTGTATATTAGTTATCTATCTGTTCCCCTTTCTTATACACGTGGGGAATGTGAAGTTCTCAATTCTTTTTTTGTATCTTTGAAATTTACCACAGGACTTGGTATGTTATAATATAACTAGTCAGTTAATAAAAGTTTACTTAGTGCCTCCTATGTGCCAACTACTGTACCAGCATTATAGAAAATAAGACCACAGGCAAGGGTTTTAAAATAAAATATTGTCATTTATTGAAAAAAATTCCTGTATAGA
Source organism: Myotis davidii (assembly GCF_000327345.1). Lineage (NCBI taxonomy): Eukaryota > Metazoa > Chordata > Mammalia > Chiroptera > Vespertilionidae > Myotis > Myotis davidii. The sequence continues at coordinate 202,819 of NW_006286505.1, read as the reverse complement.
AGCAAGGAAGGGGAGGAGGGAGAGAAGCTAGGTACTTATCACACACAAATTTCTTAATATTCTAAAATTATAGGCATTTATGTAGAAGTATTGCTTAAGATTCCCTTTCCCCAAGAATCAGCTCACAGGGGTGGAGAGTGCCTCATCACCATCAGGAATGGGAGAGGAGATGTCAGGACACTGGGAAGGGAGGGCAAGTGGTTGCTGACGGCGTTCATTGAAAGAGGTCACAGTGTTTTCCAGTAAAACATCTAGAGTCTATCATTTTGTTTAGACTAACTTGTTTGTCCTCGAGCTGCTGACATATAATGCTGTATTCTTACAGATGGACTGATTTCTTGGTGACTAAGCACGGGGCATATTATGGTGACTAAGTCAAATATTGTCCTGTCCTCTTAAGCTTATAATCTATTAGGAAAGACAGCAATTAAACAATTAGCTATGAATGATTAATCATTGTAATTGTGCAAAGTGCTACAAAGGAGTAGAATCTATACTAATAAAGGGTAATATGCTAATTAGGATGGACATCTTCTGGACATCCATCTGGACAAAGCCACAGCGACTGTGAGGCCTTGGCTCAGGTAGCTGTGGGCTCAGGCAGCTGTGAGGCCTGGGGCTCACAGAAGCCGTGAGCTCAGGCAGCTGTGGGCTCAGGCAACTATGGACTCAGGCAGCTGTGAACCCCGGTGGCTACGAGGCCCAGGGCTCAGGCCTAGCAGTGGGGTGATGAAGGTGGCACCTTCCCCTGATCAGCCCAGTCACCTCCCACAGAGGAGCAGGCCTAAGCCATCAGTAGGACATCCCCTGAGGGCTCCTGGACTGTGAGAGGGGGCATGATGGGATGAGGGATTCCCCCATCCAGTGCACAAATTTTTGTGCACCAGGCCTCTAGTTTTCTATAATAAAAAACTTAGTTGAAGGAAGGGATGAACAATTTCTAATTATAGTTGTATATGAAGGTTAGCCCCCTTTTTTGTCTACCTTCTGTTACTGTTGTATTTTTATTATTTACTTTCTGTTACTAATTTTCATTTCTTACCTCACAAGCAAAAATAAAAAATCTCCTACTTGAAGTTATTAAAAATATCTAAAATCTAGAAGAAAAATATGTACTCTCTACAAAAAATATGACTCATGCCATAATTATAAATGATGAGCTGATGACTTAAAAATTTTTAGTTAATGCCAAACAGTGTTATTTTATAACGTTACTAAATGCTAAAAAAAGAGTGTAGCCCCCATTTTCTTTGATCAATAAATATCTCTGAAGTTTCTTCTGTTTTATTATTCTTGTAGTTGTTGCCCTTCTTTCATCTAAGGTCTTTTTGTTTCCCTGTGTAAATTTTTCTGCAGATTCTCAGGACTTCCCAGAATTGCTTTCATTTTCTCCTCCTCTCATCACAGTTCTGATTTAACCTCTTACCTACATCATCCTTCAGCATCCCAAATAGTCATTGTTCCCTCCTACTCACCCACTATTTCTCAGCTCAGGTGGAACTTCCATTAGCAGGCTTCTCTGATCATCCCTCCCACCCCACCCCACACGCCACTATAGACATACTGAAGAACTTTTGTTTACATTTATCAGTTTGATTTGTCGCTTATTTGTGTAATTATTTGATTAATGTTCACCACACTCACTGGACAATTAATTTCACAAGAGCGAAGACCAGATTTTTGTTTCTTCCCATTTTATCTTCAGCATCTAACTGTCTAAAAAGTCTGTGCAATAAATGAATGAATAATTTACCTTAATTGTAGGCCAAGGATATCATAAAAGGCTTAATACAGCTATTTCTAAGTTGTATTATTAAGAACACTGACATACCACAAGATCTTAAATAGGTTTTAATTTTTAAAAAGAGGAGAGGAATTTGTCAAATTGGTTTGAGAAATCTGTATTAAACAGAACCAAACTTAACTTGACTGTGGTTGTTCCCAGAGGCTTTACTGTGGTAATATAGGAAGCACTGCATCTCTCAGAGAATAATAATATTTAGTATTGGACCCTGGAAGTATTTGTTTTTTCCCAAAGTTATATATTTGCTGTGTTTGTACTAGTATGCCCCAGAGGTCCACCCTCTTCCCAGAGGAAGGATGACTGAGAGGGCAGTAACAGCAGAGATCTTTAAGATGTCTGCATTTTCTCTCTCTCAAATGCAAGAGCCTTGGGAATGCTTACTAGTATTTAGCTTTAGTCTATGACCTAGTAAGCATGTTTACAGAATCAGACATTCTAGTAAGATTCCTGATTTTATTTTCATCAGTTAATCTTGAAAAGGAGGAAATAAATGCAAGAATTAAATAAAACTTTAACAAACGGACCCCATACACACACCTTATAGTCAGAACAACTAGAAAAGGAAGAGCAATACTTTGGCTCATGCTCTCACTTGCCCCCTGTCGCATGGCTGAGCTGGCTGGTTCATTTTGTCTAGGCTTCAGGGGGGTCTGATTGCTTTAAAATTTAGTTGATTTTTTTTTTGTAGCTAAAATCTGTTTCATAATCATGAATACTGCCCTCTACCCTGACCTGGCAATTTGGTACCATGAGCATTTGGTCACTTGGGGAATTTATTCATTTGGATACCAATACATTTCATTCCTATTAATTGAAGAGAATGATCCTAAAAACATGACTTTAAAACTCCTACTTTCATGTATAACTGCCAAGTTGCTCACACCAAAGTTGCAGTCCAGTGGTGAAGATTGGCGCCTGGGGCATGAAAGCCTGATATGAAGGAGCACAAGTTCTCTTGTCACAATGCCAGAGGTCACATTCTGCTTCTGCATTTTTCTGTTTGATAAGGATATACGAGAGTCTTGGGAGAATTAAATGAACTAATATCTTTAAAGATCTTAGTGTTTACACATAGTAAGTACTCAATACATATTCGCTGCTATGGTGCACTTATTCTAAAAAGTATTTAAGGTGGGCCATAGTAATATCTAAAACACAATGCCAATGAGAAATAGGGAAGAAAAATTTAAAGGAAAGCTGGGACTCAAATGGAGCCAAGAATATGGCTACTGCTAAAACTGGACATATCATTAAATCTTCACAGGTATGTTCTTAAGTGCAAATCACATTGCCTTTTATATACTGGTGCTGAATATATATTTGGCGAATTTATTTAATTAAATATAAATTATGCTTGCTATATGATTGGATCAGTAATTTTATCCTGAGAGCTTTTTAGCAGGAAAAAAAAATAGTTACTCAATAAAGTGTCTTTAAGATTAAATATTAACACATGCTCAGGATAAATAAAACATATTCTGATATTAAGACCAAAGAGTAATTTCTCCTGAGGGTCCTTATAATCAGAAAACTATGTAATGGACTGAATAATATGTATAACATGCTTTAAAATTTAATGAAATGACAAAATTTTATAGGGCTTTTTTATTATTATTATTATTGTTTAAGCACAGATTAAAGCTAACTCGGGCATGAATTTCTCTTATTTCACTAGACATTTCTTCTCATTCTCTGTGTCTGGGTCATTTTTCTTTTCCCAACTTCTAAACCAGTGTTTCTCAGCTCCTGCTCCCTACTGGGATCATCTGGGGGCTTTTTAAAAAGTATAGCTCCCTGAACCCGACACCGAACAGTTAAATCATAATATTTACAAGTTGGACTTGAACATTAATATTTTTTTAAAAAACAGAATGCTCTCAAGGTTGAGGATGAGTGCTCAGAAGATTGGAATGAGCCCAGAGCTTCCCGTTTCATCCCAGAGCCCTTCCATGATCAAATCTGGGCTTCATCTTCTTCCTCATTTCCTACCACTCTCACCCTCCCTGACCCGCAGCCACTACTGCCTTTTGCATTTCTAGAATATGTCACATCTGCTCATGTGTCAGTGTGTTTGCACTTGGTTTTCCTTCTACCTGGATGCTCTTTTTGTTATTTACATAGTTTGTTTGCTTACTTCTTTCGAATTTCTGTTCATATGTCCCTGATCACTTTATTAAAATATCACCCATGTTATTACTCTCTATTCACTTACTCTGCATTCTTTTCTTCTTCGCACTTATTACTATGTACAATTTTATTATCTACATACTAGAGGCCCAGTGCACAAAAATTTGTGCACTCGGAGCTGGGAGGTCCCTCAGCCTGGCCTGCACCCATTTGCAGTCCAGGACCCCTTGGGGGATGTCCACCTGTTGACTTAGGCCCACTTCCTGGGGGATCAGGCCTAAGCTTGCAGTCAGACATCCTTCTGGCAGCCAGGGAGCCCTCGGGGGATGTACGACTAAAGGCTTAGGCCCCCAAGGGATTGGGCCTAAACCGTTAGTTGGACATTCTTATTGTTTCC
>NW_006286505.1:160138-197528 GCF_000327345.1 Myotis davidii | reverse complement strand
CCCATTTTGTCTGTCTGGGTCCCGCCCTGCCTTGCCATTTTTTTTCTAAGACATTTCACTTTATTTAAAAGAAGCCAATATACAGGATATAAAGGGTATGTTATTTACAACAGTACAGTAAACAGGTAGGTTTCCTGGTAGGATCAGTAGTCTTTCAGTAAGTATCAACCCCCCTTCCCCTTGATGTTCGACCCAGCTGGCAGACAAACAGCAACAGTGGGGTGGGATGGGACTGCAGGATAGAAAGTCTCCCTGAAGGGATTAAAAATCATGTAGATGCTAAAATGTCCACGAAGAGGTCTTGGGGGTGAGGGGTGCCTCTGCTTCATTCCTTTGAGGGCTTGGCAGCAGGAACGCTGAAGGATTTGCCCCAAACTAACACACGGCCCACCCTAAGCTTGTAAATCTTCCACCCATGGAATATTCCCTTCCTGAGAGAATCAGCCCTAATCCCTCAGCCAGTGCCTGGAGGAGCCGCCCAGGCCGTGGGCACAGCCAGGACTGTGGACATTTCATGGCATTTCCACTCCCACTCCAGCTGCCTAACAACTCCGCACTGCTCTCCTCGCCTACCTCCCCCATCACTCCATCAGGACACTGTGCACAGGAGGGGACACTGGTTTTCCCATGCCCATTGGGAACTGGCTGTTTCTGTTTTCTGGAGTAAAAAGGTTCCTGGGGGTCGGGTAAGGTCTCTGCTTGGCAGGAAGTTCTGTAACAGAGCCACTGACCACACCCACCTCCTCTGGGCATGGAGCAGCTCCGGCCCTCAGAGCTCATCTCTCCGGCAGAACTGAAGGGAAGACCCGTGTATACCCTTCTGTCCCTCACCCTTCACATGCCCAGAACCATCAGTGTCACATTGCCTAATTCCTATCAACTGTATTTCATTAGTTCTATACCCCTCCCTCCTCCATAGTCTTGGCTTCATTCCTGTCTCTGCGCCCTCTCCTTTGCTCCCTCTGTAGCTCTTCACTTCCACATTGTCTCAGTCTTCACTCCCAGCCAGTATATGCAAAATAACCACCAGCTTTGTTGGTAGTAATTTGCATATCTTGCTGATTAGCCAATGGGAGGCATAGAGAAGGTACAGTCAATTACCATGTTTGTCTATTATTAGATAGGATTATTAGATAGGATATAAAAGCCTAAGCAACCGGATGACCGGCTGGTAGCTATGACGTGCACTGACCACCAGGGGGCAGACTCTCAATGCAGCAGCTCCCACAGCGGGAGTGCTGCTCAGCTGACAGAGGGGCGCCAGACACCGGGCTCACAGCTGGTGAGTAGCTGCAGTGGTGTGAGCCTCTCCTGCGGACACTCCTTTGTACGCCTGAGTAGTGGCAGCTGTGGCAGGTGCAGCCGGGCCAGGATGAGCAGGAGTGGCACAGCGTCCAGCCCAGACTCGGGCTCCTCCCCACATCACCTTCTGCTTCACACACTACTCTGTGCTGTGTGGGATCGATGTGGACAGCAGGCTGGAGCCCGATGAGCTGGTAAGGCTGGGCTGTGGCAGTGTGGAGGTCCACTCATCCCTGCAGGCCAGGCCGAGGGACCCCACGTGTACCGGGCCTCTAGTCTCTGTGTGTGTGTGTGTGTGTGTATATATGTTTGCTTATTTGTATATTTTCTTTGTTGAATAAATGCATCCACAATTTTAATTCAATAATTTTTGGGCAAAACTGGGGCAGATTTTAAAATATCTACAGACACTGATGGTCAGGATTCAGTCAGTTGTCCATCAAACTCTTTCTCTCCAAGGAACAATAGGTGTTCAAAAGGACTGAGCTTGAAACTGTATTTGACTAGTTAAAAGTGAAACAATTGGCCACAGAGTTTGGAAAACAACTGGAAGACTGCTAAACAGCAAGTCAAACCAGCCAGGTCTTGACCAGATAAAGACAGTAAAGCCTACCCCATTTAAAACATGGACAGAAGGCTTAGACCTGGGTGTTCTGCAACAATATCTAAAATTTAAACAGTTTAATCCAGAAAAAGAAGCTGCAGATGAGATAGAAAGCATGCAGTAACTGGAATTCAGAGTCAAGAGAGTGCAGTATTATTTTAAGATTCATTGAGTGCTGTTCTGTTGATGAGTACTGAGTTTTCCTCAATGATTTTTTTCCCCTTTAAACCAGACCATAGTGTGAGTTAATGTGTTGGGGATGACTTAGTTTTTCCTTATCTAGAGAAAGTGACAAAAGAAACCCTACACATGGGATTCCAGCCCTTACTGGGTTTGCCATTTTGCTGTATTTACAGATGCAGGCACAGTAGGTATTTTGAAGTTTTCTAGGCTATCATGATCTCTATAACTTATGCAAAACTGCAGAAACAAATAAGTTGCTTAAGACTCTGCTTATACATTTTTACCTGGGTCTGTGGAATGCTTAGAAATATTATGTTCTTGCCAAGGCTGTTATCATCTGAGCAATAGGACATGAAACTGAGTGAGGGGGAAAAAGTCATCAGAGGGTCAGAGATACACACCATTCTAAGGAGTAACTGTTGCAACTTGTTAGTACTGGTTACCTATGGAAAAAGCTGAGGAGATAGAATGGATTAGGTGCAGCAAGCCAGAGGATTTGTTGAAGAAAAGTAGTGGGATACCAAGACTGGAAATAGGAATGACAAGAATTTTCACTATGTCAATTAAGACAGGTTAAATGAGAATATAGTTAGCAGGCATCAAAAGTTCAGACAAAACATAATCAGTCACTGAAGTAGTAATCAGTAAAAGTTTATTCTTTACACACCAAATAGATTGCAAACTAGGAGCCCTCAAACCAAAATATGGATGAGGCTTAGGAGTACTGTATATTGTTCTAAGACGGCTTATATTAGCGAGAAAGCAGGGACTGTTTATTCTTCACAGTGATTGGTTATAGGATTAGAATTTTTTTAAATGATAGGGAATTGGTCCATGGTTATCTCATATGAACCTTGGGAAACAGTTCAAATTTTGTTTATGATTTTCAGAGGCATAAGCAAGAAATGATCTAGGTTAAATTAACCTTGTTAAATAAGCTAAGTTAAACTTTGCTTATATGACTAAACTGGTTTTGTCTGCTCAGAGAAATTTCAAGGTTTGTCTCTATTTTTATTTATTCTTTTTTTTTTTTTTATCACTGGATAGCTAGCTCTCATGACCAGGAACATGTGTTATTTGGTTTCTCATACCCCCACTCCCTCAGTCTGTTCCATGCATCCATGCCTCCGGATCTGTTTTGTTTGTGAGTTTATTTTGTTCATTAGGTATCACATATAAATGAGATCATGTGATATTTGTCTTTCTCTGACTGGCTTATTACATTTAGCATATTAATCTCCAGGTCCCTCCATGCTGTTGCAAAGGGTAAAATAGTCTTCTTTTTTATTGCTGCATAGTAGTCCATGGTGTAAATGTACCACAGCTCTTTTATCCAATCATGTACTGGTGGGCATTTGGGCTGTTTCCAGGTCTTAGCTATTGTAAAAAATACTGCTATGAACATAGGGGTGCATATATTCTTTCTGATTGGATTTATTTATTTATTTTGCTTTTTTTTCTTAGGCCTGCCACTTTTATTTTATTTTTTTTTTAATTTCTTTATTGATTAAGTTATTACATATGTGTCCTTATCCCCACATTAACCCCCATTCCCTCCACTCATGCCCTCACCCCCCTGTTGTCTGTGTCCATTGGTTAGGCCTATATAGGGCCTGCCACTTTTAAAATGTATCCTTTTATTTACTTAAGAAAACTGCATATAGTAAAATTCACTCTTTTAGGTATACAGTTCCACGAGTTTAGACAAATGCATATAGTCATATAACTACCAATAGAACCTTGAACCGTTCTGTCACCATTCAAATTCCCCTGGGCTGATCCTTTTATGATATGAGTTCAATGCTTTGTCAAGTGCTTTTGTAAATTACTTATTGAAGAGGTGGATGTCTTGGATCTGCCATTTGCAGGATACTTCTGCTAGTAGTTGTAAAGGAGGTACTGGGCAGCCTTCAGATTCCTCCTTCACTTCCCAGAATTCAACTGCTTCCTTCCTGTTGAAATCCGTTCCTGAATAAGTCTTTGTGTTCCTTACTGTTGAACTATACTGGGTCTCCGAAGACTTCTCCAGTCTTTCTTCCTATTTTATCTGCTACAAATATTTGCATTTTAATGTGAACTCTTCACCTTCAGGAAGTATATTTTTGCAGTCATTCTCAGAGATCTGTTGTTGCTGAACATCTTGTTATTCTGCCCATTTCTTTGCTGCCTTTCTCCCTGTGGTATGTCTTCTAGTTTTCCTAAAAATAGAGATTATGCCATTTTTGTTGTATGTTATGCAGAAAGGGAAGAGAGAGAATACTGTCTCACACAGCCATGTTCATATTGGTAGTCCTTCCTTTGACCCATCATCACTGCCTTTCTCTCACTCCTCTTCAATGGCTCTCACGTTAAGCACTGAAATCCCACAGTCTGCTAACCTCTCTTATTCATACATCACTTTGTTAAAGCATGTATGAATACTTTCCCTTACAGCCCAGACTTCTTCATCATTTCTTAAACACATAATTTCAAAGTTGGTTCATTTTTCCTTGCCATTCCTTTGCCTTGGAATTCCTTTTTTTCCCTTCCCCGATTGGTGTACTCCTACTCATTCTTTAAGAACTAACAAAGTATATTACCTCTTTTAGGAACCCTTTTTTGACACCTCCTCAAGGTGAATGTGGTACCTGCCAAGATGAGGCAGAATTAATCTCTAACCTGTCCTGCTACAAGGTGTTGCCCCATTTTTAGTGCACTTGTCTTGCTGTTTTCAGTATTTATAAATTTTATTATCAAGCCAATGAGTGAATGTGTATTAACTTGTCAATGCAGAACTTTCAAGTGCTAGGTTTCTAGGATCCTACTTATAGCTGTCCTATATTGTCAGCACATACCCTCATTTGGGCTCATTTGATTTTCCACTGGTCAGTTGAAGGGTACAGTGATATGGGTCATCTATATTTTCGTATCTAGCTTTTGTTTTTAAAGTGATTTAATTATTTCAAAGCAATTTTTCACACTTAGGATGTAACTGAAACTCCTCTAGAATTGGAGCACTCATAAATTATGAATAAGTTAAGTAATCATTAATGGAATTCTTCTGCATTCCAGGTGATGCAACAGTGACAATAGCTCACAGATATACCCCCAAAGAACAACTGAAGATCCATACTCAGCTGGCAGATATTATCATAGTCGCTGCAGGTAAGCCTTTAGTGGGTGTTACTTGGTGGAGTATCATCAGCAGAGTAATTCCTGCCCTAATTGCCAGCATGTCCATAAGAACCACTTCTTCAGAGAATTAAGATATGATTAACTTTCGACAACTGGATTCTGTCTCTTGGCAATCATCATATTGGTCATTTTGGTCCACTGTGCCTGTGTTAGCATTTGTCACTTCATTATAGAAAACCTGAATAACCTTTGGAATGAAATATTAAGCACAAGAACAGATGTACACTTTGCCAATTCTTTTGACAACATGATTGCTTCTAAACATGAATGAATTATGGGGAGACTGGTAAGAAATGCTGTTGAAGGGATAGCCATGGCTGGTACATGTCGGAATTTGTAGGCCATGGCAAAAACTTTGATATAAGCTATGATGGCTGAGATCAGGAGATTGACATGGTCTGGCATACGTTTTTAAAAGATTACTTACACTGGGTCAAGAATTGACTTTAGAGAGACAAGAATAGAACTAGAGAGAACAGTTATTATACTTTCATGTAATGGGTCTAGCTTTTCCTAATTTGTTTTACATTTGAACATACCAAATAATTCTACCCTTTACTTCTGCCTTTACCCTTTACTCTTGCCACATAGTATTTCTACGGTGTAGACACTGACTGTTCGTTATCCAAGGCTGGAATGAGAGCCCTTTTAATTTTATCAATTAGATATTATTGATAATTTCTACACTTTACAGTTGAATTGCTGAGTATTTACAAATTATGAAGGGAGAGTAAATGTTTCATAATAAATTGAGTTTAATGGAAAATAATAATTTAAATTAGTTTTAACAGAATTTAGCTCACTTTCTTATTCTATAGGCCCTTTATAGGAACTCAAAATATATATGTGATAACTTTACATGGAGTAATTTGCCTCTTCATAGAGTATAAATAGAAATAGTCCTATTTTAGAATCACAAATAACCTTCTAACTACAGTTCCTATTTTTCTAAAAAAATTATATTCAGGGGGTATACCAAACGTAAGAGTTTGAGCTCAATTGACAGAAGTAAGATGGATGTTTAGAAAGGCAATGCACTTTGTCAGACCACAGACATTAGGTGAAATACTGCTGCAGCAACTGATAGATTCATACAAGAGAAATATCACATTGGCTTTTTTAAGAAACACTTGTAGTCACGCACAAGACTCAGAATTTGGTGAGGAGAGAGGAATTTGAGTGGTCGTCACTGCTAATCTCTAATTTTAGACAAAATGAAATGTTCTTTATCATTAAAATTTGATTTGATTATGATGTTAACAATATATAAAGAATATTTCACAGTTGATCTTAGTTCTCATTTATCAATTATAATATCGAATGCATATTTTCTGTATTGAATGCATATTTGGAGCAAAATCCCTCAGTATGCATTCATACTCATGTTTTTCGTGTTATGAGAAGTGACAAATGGGTAATTACCATCCTCTTTCAAGAACCACTGATATTCTGTTGTGACTAAATCAAACTTTATGTCACAAGGCATTATGCCAACACTGTCATCATCCTTGAGTTTCTCATATAGACTCACTGTATTGGCACTGTGATCAAGGAGTTAAAAAATAAGAAAGGAAGGGGAAAATAAAGGGAAAAGGGACCAATTCTACATAAAGTTAACAAAATAGAAGTCTGGAGGTATCCAGGTCTCTAGGTGATGAAGCAGTATTGAGGCTCTACCACCAGAGGGCGCCAGTCCCGTATGCAGGCTATTTTAGACAGCCAGTTGGCCACGCACAGTCTTAATCCTGGAAGGAAGACAATTTTGAGTGAAGGCAGTGCAAACAGGTATTGTTCCTGGCTTTGTATTCCAGCTCTAGTGCCTCAAACTAGATACAAATGTATGCTGAATTCTGGAATACAGCTCTGTATGTAGCCCTGCAACCATCCTTAGGAAATAAACATCTGTGTAATGGGAAATTTCAGGGAAGAAAATTGAGAATTTATAAGAAATAACTAAAGATTACTACATTTTTACTTCCTTAATAATCACCTGGAGAATTTTAGGATAAAATATGTAGATATTGGTAAATTATAGTGGAATTTTAGGGAAGGCATAAAAAAACAACAACCCACTAATAATGAATAACCACATCATGCATTCTGTGTGGGAAATAAACACATGCGATTAGCAGTGGGTATTACAAAAGGATATAATGACCTCATGGCAGAGGTATTAATTATTGTCATAACTAGAATGTCAGCATATATGGAAGCAGTACCATCTCAAAGTTAGGAGGAGAAGAGGAGGAGTAGTGGGTGATGTATCAGGTACATTGATAATGTCTGAAATGACAATAAAGAATGTGGTGAATAAACCTTGGAATGGGTTTACAGAAGAAAAGTGTAAGAGAAAATGGCATGTGATGATTCTGGTGCATGATTAAAATTAGTTTATGTTCATATTAATCTCACTTCTCCAGTTTCTCAAACTTTCATAGGTTTAACTATATAGGACTTACCTTTAAAGCATCTCACCAAAATTTGAAAAGTAGACTAATATAGAAGTTCAAATTTGAAAACCAAATCCTGTCAAACTATGCTGTTAGAAATAAAAGGCTCTAGGCTCCTACTTAAAGCTATACCCCTCTGCATTCCCAAAGAGAAATAATCTGTTTCTAGGAACTTTGCTGTACCACAGTTATAACTCATAACAATATATATATATATATACATACATATATATATAGACACACATATATATGTGTCTATATATATATGTATATATATATGCCTAAGCAACTGTTATGACCGGTAGCTATGATGCACACTGACCACCAGGGGGCAGGTGCTCAATGCAGGAGCTGCCCCCTGGTGGTCAGTGCACTCCCACAGCCAACCTCCTGCAGTCCCTCCCCACAGCTGGCCTCAATTGGCCCCGATCACCAGCCAGGCCAAGGGACCCCACCCGTGCACAAATTTGTGCACAAGGCCTCTAGTTCAGTGGTTCTCAACCTTCTTAATGCCGCGACCCTTTAATACAGTTCCTCATTTTGTGGTGATCCCCAATTTCATTGTTCCAAATTGAACATAATTAAAGCATAGTGATTAATCACAAAAACAATATGTAATTATATATGTGTTTTCCGATGGTCTTAGGCGACCCCCATGAAAGGGTCGTTCGACCCTCAAAGGGGTTGCGACCCACAGGTTGAGAACCGCTGCTCTAGTTGTTTAAAGTTGTCTATACCCTTCTCTTTACAATTGCAGAGACAGAATTTTTTTTTTACTGGTGCTCAAAACAGTACCTGATACATTGTGGGTACTCAATAAATGTATGCTGCATTGATTTTGAAACGACAACTGGAACAAATACTTCTTCAAATTATTACAAATTTAGCTGGTAATTTTTTTAAGGATGGGGGTTGGAGTATTCAAAGGAAGGGCTGCATAGCACCAAGCCAAGGGGACATTGGGTCACTGATGACAGCACCCAGGAGCCAGAGTTTCATCCTTAGGTGCAGCATTGGCAGGAAACTTGTCATCAGTGGGTTTGGGGGCTGAGCTGGTGGGCTTGGAATGTGGATGGAATGCAGGTGTGCAATCAGTAACCTTCAGAACAGTTTCCTTTCCTTGTATGGTCTGACTCCTGGTGTCTAGTGAGTTTTTCTTGGTCTTTTGTTCTCCTGTGGTGGGAAGCTTACAGATGGCTGCTAAGGATGGTATTGTCCTATAGGCCTAATGTTTCCCTCCTCTTTCTGTTTGTTAATAATTATTCTTAATAAAAAGTTATGCCACATATCAGAAACCATTCACCTAGCACCTTAGTGTGACCATTATTATAAGGGAGGGTGAAATTATCAGATACCCAAGGAAACCAGTTGAATGACTTGAGAGGTAAAAGCTGGTCCTGAGGCAGCCACAGCACCACGTGTCTGGTTTTGCTGCTTTTCTGGGCCAGAAGCTGAAATACAACTGAGGCCTAGATGTTTATCTTTAGGGAGGAAAAGGTCAGGGTGTATAAATCGCCTGACTAGAGATATGAAAGATCTGGAGTCCAAATCACATGACCAGTGGCATGCTAGGGGAAGATAGATTACCCTGGGGGCGAGGTTCTTGCTTTCCCAGTTTTGCCCCTTGCTAGGCATCTAGGGCTTTCTGCCCTAGTGAGTTTCTGTACCTAGTCCATCATTCTTGCTCTGTGTTCTAACACTCCCTCCTCCCCCACTCAAGGATCTTGGCACTGAATTCTTTCAGAGAAAAGAGGGCATTGGGTCTCTTCTATAGCTGCTTCCTGTTGAAAGGGGGCAATGTTTTTCTTCAAAGCCAACTGAAAGGGGCAATATTTTTCTTCAGAACCAAAAATCCTTGCTCTCTGTTAGGGACAATGAGGCCTGGCCACAAAAGGAGATTGTGATGGTGTTGAGGAGTGGTATTTCCTGAGTACAAGCAGGGCTTATAAGCGGATGGAGACAAACTGTGCTACAAATCTTACTATTATTGGGACAAAAGCTAGAACAGCAAGAATTATGACAAATGATCTGATGGAAGGAAAGAAAGAATAGTTTGGAGGGTTGTAGCCAAATATTTAAGATTAATTTAGTATCCAATTCAAATCATAAATGAAAAATAAAGCTGTGAGTCTAATATTCATAACTGTGTACTATAAAGTCTATGTAAACATAATTCCCCCTCCCTAAAATCACCCTCATTTTTATTAAAGAGCCAAATTAAGACCAACATATTTACTGTATTATGTTAAGTTTCTACTTGGTCTGATTGTTTGCATGAACACAATAAGAATAGCAATAGATTCTATAGGCTTTTAAAACCCTGCTTTACTGATAAATTTTTAAGAATATAATTTTATAAAGATGAATTTGTTTAACATGGTAAGCACCCAGCCTGTTTTGTCTTCCAGATGGAAAGTATAGTGTCAGTCACCGGTGACTGACTGGGCGTTTAATGTGTTAAAATTTATTGGTCATTGTGAAATAATTGATAAAGCCATCTAAGTGAATTATTTTTTTGAAATAAAAGAGTAGTTTCTATTATTAAGTAGAGGAGTAGACTGATCTGAGTATACACTGGGGGATAGGGGAGGCTATGGGACTGTCTAGGGCGGGGGAGGGGGAATGGACACATATGTAATACCTTTTGTAATAAAAAATTAAAAAAAAAATAAAAAAATAAATGTTAAATTAAGAAATTAGCCTGGCCAGTGTGGCTCACTGGTTGAGCATCGACCTATTAATCAGAAGGTTCCTGGTCAGGGCACATGTCCAGATTGCAAGCTTGATCCCCAATGTGGTGCATACAGGAGGCAACCTATCAGTGATTCTCCCTCATCATTGATATTTCTATTTCTCCCTCTCCCTTACTCTTTGAAATCAATAAAAATATATTTTAAAAAAAGAAACTATGAGAAGAGTGAAGAAAAAGACTACTATAGACAGCTAAAATTGAGGGTATTAAACAGTTGAATAAAAGAGTAGCCACCCCCTGTCTGTGGGGATATATTCTAGGACCCCCAGTGGATGCCTGATACCATAGGTCAGTGGTTCTCAACCTTCTGGCCCTTTAAATACAGTTCCTCATGTTGTGACCCAACCATAAAATTATTTTCGTTGCTACTTCATAACTGTAATATTGCAACTGTTATGAATCGTAATGTAAATATCTGATATGCAGGGTGGTCTTAGGCGACCCCTGTGAAAGGGTCGTTAGACCGCCAAAAGGGTCACGATCCACAGGTTGAGAACTGCTGCCATAGGTAATACTGAACCCTATGTCTTTCTTATACATACATATTTATGATAAACATTAATTTATAAGTTAGTCACAGTAAGATATTAACAAAATAATTAATAATAAACTAAAGCTTATGTGACTGTGTGCTCTTGCATTTCTTCCCTGTCTCTCTTTCAATATTTTATCAATGCCACTTGCCTATTATTATTAACCTCTGGATACAGTGTCATAGTTGATAAAAGCTGGTATTTTATAGCTTCTCTTTAGCATATTCAAATTTCCAGCATGATTACTCTGGTGCTTTGAGACATTATGAAGTAAAAGCTTGAGCACAAACGTTACATTACTGTGACGGGTGATAACTAACATGACTGCTAAGTGACTAAGGGCAGGGAGCGTATACAGAGTGGACACACTGGACCAAGGGATGATTCACATCCCAGGCTGAATAGAGCAGGGCGACACACGGTTTTATCCCATTACTCAGAACAGTGCACAATTTAAAAGTTATGAATTATATATTTATGAATTATATATTTATGAATTTTTCATTAACATTTTGGATCTAGGTTGAAACCACAGAAGGTGAAGAAACTGAGGGTAAAAGGAGACTACTCCAGTTTTGGGGAAGGCTAAATTGGCTTGTGTAAGGCTAATGATAAAGAAGGTACTGCTGGCCAGAGAGGGCACAGCTTCTAAGATTGTGTTAAAAAGTCCTTTGGTTCTTCCATATCTCATGCTGGGGAAATACTACATTTGTAAAGGGTCTAGGAATTTTCATTATCCAGGCAGGATTGGCAATTTTTTTCCAGACATTGTCTAAAGAACCCTCCACCCATCTAAGTAAACTTTTTAGAACTAGCTTCATTCAGAAGATGAGCTGCTGAATCAATGCCACTTGCCTATTATTATTAACCTCTGGATACAGTGTCATAGTTGGGGAAAGCTGGCATTTTGTCCACTAAGCCATCCCTTCCAGCATGATGAATGAACCTTCACAGTCATAACTCAAGCATCCTACTGCAACACTTTTAAAGATAGACACTGTAATATAAAACAGGATAAATGGGCAATTCAGTAGAGTAATTAGGAATATTTATACTTACTCTTCATAAAATACAAGGTGACCAACCAACTACTTTTCACCACTTCTTCCATCATAATTTCAAGTTTTAGAAACACACCCATCAGACATCATCCTAGGTTCTCAGTACAGTATTTCCTCTTCCTTTGAGCAGGATTAGTAATTTTCAGGATGCCAGGACACTAAGAAGTTCCAAGGGATGGGGCATGAAAATAGTCTATGTCACCATTTAGAGCTCATGGCACTTGGGTGTGGAACTTATTCCTTTACAGCTCTGGGTGCTTCCTGAGCCAATGTCAGCACACCTCATGGTTTAACTAATGCTATTGTTTTTCCCATATTCTTCTTCTCATTCTCCATCTTGTCCCCGTTAGTCTCTGCTTCTCCACTAGAATTCCTTCTGCCTTCTTAAATTTGCCATTTATCTTAATTTTGTCAATTATTGTCAATGGTATAGAGTGGTGTAAATGCACAGGCCTTGCTAGAGTATTTCAGAATTTAAATTCCATCTCTGCCAATTGTTAGTTGTGCAACCTTGGTCAAGTATCCCATCACTCTGAGCCTCAGTCTCTTCAGTGTGAAGAATTATAATAACCTCTAACATAGGGTTGCTAAGCCATCCAGTCCATGTAAAGAGCATAGCACAGTCCCAAGCATATTGTAAATACTCCAGTAAGTGATATGCTAATATATGTTAGTCCTTCTTAGGCCACAACATGAATATTTAAACAATAATTTAGAAATAACAAATCAGTTGATTATTAAGCTGATATAACTAAAGGAATATACTTTTGGTTACTTTGATACAGATATAGTATCAAAGTTAACTGATTATCATAAACATAAATAAATTAATCTAAGAAGTGAACACTTCATACAAGCTTAGTTTTTATTTAAGGTTTGTAGCTTCTCAGGATGATAACAGCCTTTGCCCACAGCTGTGTATTCAGTTGTCCCCAGACAAGTCTCTTGTTGCCTCTCCTTTTTTAAAAAAAACTTTAATGAATAGACTTATTTTGAGAATGGTTTTAGGTTCCCAGAAAAACTGAGGGGAAGATAGAGATTTCCCATGAACCCCCTGCCTCACACATACAGTATCACTCACTCTCAATATCCCCGCCAGAGTGGGAATTTGTTACATGAATGAACTCCCATTATCACATCATTATCATCCAAGTCCATTGTGTGCATTAGGGTTCATTCTTGGTGCTGTATATTTTATCAGCTTGGACAAATGTATAGTGACATGTATCCACCATTACAGTATCCTACAGAGGAGTTTCACTGCCCTAAACATCGCCTGTGCTCCGCCTATTTATCCTGTCCTCCCCAAACCCGGGCAACCACTGATCTTTTTATTGTCTCATAGTTTTGCTCTTTCAAGAATGTCAAATAGTTGAAAACACACAGAATGTAGCCTGTTCAGATTGGCTTCTCTCACTTAGTAATATGCATTTAAGGTTCCTCTCTGTCTTTTCATGGCTTGATAGCTTATTTATCGTATCACTGAATAATATTTCATTGCTTGATATACCACAATTTATCTATCCATTCAGTTCCTGAAGGATATGTTGGTTGTTTCCAGGTTTTTGTGAGTCTGAATACTACTATAAGCATCCATTTATAGGTTTTTGTGTGGATATAAGTTGTTTTGTGTTTTTTTAAAAAAATATATTTTATTGATTTTTTTTACAGAGAGGAAGGGAGAGAGATAGAGAGTCAGAAAAATCGATGAGAGAGAAACATTGATCAGCCGCCTCCTGCACATCCCGCACCGGGGATGTGCCCGTAACCCAGGTACATGCCCTTGACTAGAATCGAACCTGGGACCCTTCAGTCCACAGGCCGACGCTCTCTCCACTGAGCCAAACCGGTTTCAGCTGGATATAAGTTTTTAATTCATTTAGGTAAATACCTATGAAGTGCAATTGCTGATTGAAAAAGTATTTTTACCATACTGGATTTTTAAAAGTACATGATTAAAATGACTTTTTCTTATTTTAATGACTACTAGAAGATTTAAACTCACATCTCTGCATCGCTTATACTTCTACCTGAGAGCACTGGTCTGATGCCAGGGAACCCCTTAGGGCAGTGATGGCGAACCTATGACACACGTGTCAGAGATGACACGCGAACTCACTTTTTTGGTTGATTTTTCTTTGTTAAATGGAATTTAAATATATAAAATAAATATCAAAAATATAAATCTTTGTTTTACTATGGTTGCAAATATCAAAAAATTTCTATATGTGACACGGCACCAGAGTTAAGTTAGGGTTTTTCTAAATGCTGACGCGCCGAGCTCAAAAGGTTCGCCATCACTGCCTTAGGGGTAAGGTGATGGTGACTGAGACCTGGTACTCACAGGACCCACAACAGGCAGACAGACTGACAGCCCCACTGGCTCCCAACAGCCCATCTCCTCCAAACCAAAGCCATCTCCACAAGCTTCTGACAGATCATTCTTGAACTATGTACATATTCTGGAGATGAAGGGGAATCCAGAGAGGACTGCGGTTTAAGGTTTTCCCTACTGGTAGGTTGAGTGTTTGAAATAAAAAGGAATTAGATAAAATAAAACAAGATCTTGCTATTTCTTGTGTATCTGAGCTGTCAAGGAAGATAGATACTAAACACATTCGGGCCTGGGCAAGTCAGGGTCAGGTGCTTTCCTTCTGCCTCACTCCAGGCTGGTTCCCTGTGCGCCTTTATGAGGGAGCACGTTTATAGGAGCACATGATGCATGACCTTGGCACCCGCCGATATGTGAATTTATGGTGGACAAGAATGCTGCCAGTTTTTCACCTCCAGTTGTCAGAGCAAGGGCACAATCCATGCTGTTTCACTGGATGTTTTGTTGTGCCTTGTCTGGAAGTGCCCTTCGTATGAAAGGCAGGGCTGTTTAGAACTTGCTGTTGAGCTGTGCTGGTGGGATGCGGGTTGGGAAATCTACAGAGAGACCATTGCAGGAGCACCGGGCAAAGTTGAAGTTCCACAACTTGGAGAACTGCTTAGGATGTCCAGTGAGTGTTTCAATGGTGCCATTACCAATGGACAAGACATCTGACCCAGGGAAGGGACCCTGGAGAGGGGCAGCTGCTGCCCGACAGAGAAGAGAGTGTAGACAGGCCGCAGGTGGATGGGGGCACTTCACAACTCTTCAGCCAAGCTGTCCAGTGTTTCACCAGGTTCCTAATGTGAACAGAGCTCCATGTACAGTGTGTGTGGACTGAGATGTGATACCTCTGGGTGGGCTATTTAGTAAAAGCTATATAGAGTTGGATGTTTATTGTTGTGGTTACCAGTGTTCAATCTAGGGACACACCTCCTGGGTCCAAACCTTTACACTGCGATTTAACACCTGTATGGCCTTGTTCAAGTCACATGATGTTGTTTCCTGCCTCAGTTTCCTCTTCTGTAATGGAATAATAATAATTGTCCCTAGTATGTAGGGTTGTCATAGGCAGGGGTCCTCAAACTTTTTAAACAGGGGGCCAGTTCACTGTCCCTCAGACCGTTGGAGGGCCGGACTATAGTTTAAAAAAAAAACTATGAACAAATTCCTATGCACACTGCACATATCTTATTTTGAAGTAAAAAAACAAAACGGGAACAAATACAATATTTGTATTTGCATGTGGCCCACGGGCCGTAGTTTGAGGACCCCTGTCGTAAGGCCTGGTTATCCTGTGGAGAGAAGTGAGCACACCTCTGGCATATGGAGGTGCTGTGTAAGCAGTAGCTAAGCTGTCCACTTTTGTTATCTTGATAAAATCTGATTGACTGGAGCCATCAAGGCAGAGGGCACAGGTACGTGTAGTTATGAACCAGATGCCCACGGCGGGCATTTTCATGGAGCAGCCACCGAGCGAGACTTGTGTGTTGCTGCTTGCCCTGCAGAGTGTAATCTTTAGCAGCATTTTCCTTTGGGAGTCTCCTATTTCCAGTGATCATCGACATCCCTAATAGAGTATAAAATAGGCTTTTTTCAGCTCTTTTGCAGGGATTAGTAGGATGTGAGCAAAATGAGAGCAACAAAACCATTTAAGCTGAAAAGGCTTGTTAGACATGATGTACCTGAGACCTGTGAATACTAACTGAATTTCTCGCTTTTGGACAGATATTTTAAGGTTATGCAGTAAGAGGCAGAATGAAAGGAGCTGAGGATCTGTAGTTTGCTTTGCATGCAATGTAGATGCAGGATGGTCATCATCATTGGGGCTAAACAATGTTCTTGATTTCTGTTAGGAGTCTAAGTTTCTTATATGTTACTATAGTCCTGACTTGCTTTGCACTTCTGTCCACCCCCTTTTGTGGCTTTAGGCTCCGGGACACATTTAAGATGTAAAAAACAATGTCTTTGATATAATTACTAGGAGCAGAACATGCAATTCTTTGGCAGAAAGAGAAGAGCTCCCTGTTCCGAGGGCTTGAAAGTGCTTTCATGGACCAACACAAAACTCAGCATGAATCTTTCCTCATCACAAGGCTGGGCTCCTCAACTAGCTTGCTACACCCTAGGGGCCCAAGGGACCTCACTTTGCTGTGAACAATGGGCTTGTATAGATGCTTGACCTTTTCCCTCCCTCTGGTTAGAGAGTACAGTTAAAACTTTAAAAAGCCTTAGGGGAGAGAGATTACTGGTGAGAGCTTGATCCAGGGCATAGTGGCACTTCCAACTTAGTGAGTATTGACACGTTGACAGAAGAGTGCAGACAATGAACAAAGTCAAAATGTACACAGCCCACCTCTCTTTCTTTTGGAACAATCTGACTTTGTGAAAGGGTAAGGGAGGTACAGGCACTTAGGTGAAGGGGTTTGTTCTCAGACTTTTACCCAATTGCCTCTGTATACTTCCACTCTCCTTCCCATTCCAGCCCCCACAACCCATCCTCTGAGCCTAAGTTACCAAGTAGGCAAAGACTCCCTGACCCACAACAAACAAGGTTTATCAATGTACAAGAGAACACTTAACTATAGGTGTTTTTTTTTCTGATGTTAGTAATATATCCTTACTGTAAAGATATAGAAAAAGTGGACAATAAGAGGGAAATAATTCATATTCCCAGCCAAAGCCAACCAAAGTTAATTTTATTTTTGGTCTTTAACTATTTTATATTTACTATATATAAACCCAAATGTTATACACCTTGCTCATCCGTACGTAGTATTCATATTTTATAGCTCCACACCGTGTACATTTCCTCATAAAATGTGTTCTTCTAAAGCACAACATCTACCGACTCCATAGTACTTATTCTGTGCTGTGCATATACTACAATTTATTTAATCAATTTTTGATTATTGGACAGTTAGATTGTTCTTTTTTTTTAACTATTGTGAATGATGCAATGAAAAACTGTGAACATTACTATAAACACCTAAGATTATTTACACAAGGTCCCTTTAATAATCATTTTATTTGTCTTAAGTTCTTTATTAGCTTATGAATGGTTACTTATAGTCTTAAACATAAAATTAACCTGTATAAATTTAAGCTTTATTAATAAATGTTTCTCACAACCTGTATTTTCTGTTCATACTTACATTTCTGCTCTGTTTATGTTGGAGTTGTCATGACCATTGGATGCTTTTATCATCAAATGCATCTTATTTCCATTATATGACTTTTCCAGGTAACCCAGTTGACCTGCTTTTTCTGCCTTAATTCTCACAGCCTATTATATCTTCATAGTGGGTTTGTTTGTTTTTTACCATAGAAAGCCTGGTTTCAGTAACCATGTATTTCTCATGCCTATTTTTTATTTTTAGTGCTTTACAAAACAAGTAATTGTCTTCTCAATCCTTTATGATCTGATTATTTGGTTTCTGAGCCTGGGTTGCCTAGTTTTTGCTCAAAACATTGGCGTATTCATTCTTATTCTTTAAAAAGTAGGACCTAAAAACAAAAGTGTTACATGCTTTGGATGTGCTCTGTAGTTTTTCCTGGCCATCTAGTCTGTCTTTCTGGTAACCCCATCTATTTTTTTCTATTTATTCTTCCACTCCTGTGCTGTCCGTTCATCTCTCTTGAGGCTTTGATCAAGGCATAGATGGCCGTGAGATTCAGGGTCAACCTGCTAGTAGGGATTAAAAGTCCACTATTTCTCTGTTAGCAAATGAGTTTATCTACATTAAAAATAGGATAGGATTGCCCTAACCGGTTTGGCTCAGTGGATAAAGCATTGGCCTGCAAACTGAAGCATCCTATGTTCAATTCCGGTCCAGTGCACATGTCCGGGTTGTGAGCTTGATCCCCAGTAGGGGTGTGCAGGAGGCAGCCAATCAATGATTCTCTCTTATCATTAATATTTCTATCTCTCCCCCTTCCTTCCTCTCTGAAATCAATAAAAATATATTTAAAAAATAGGATGGGCTCTAAGATAGCTAATCCATCCTAATATATATAAAGAGCTAAGTGCCGTCATGACCAAACAGGTGACCAGTCACCATGAAGTGCATGGAGCACCTTTCGGTCTCCCCCTCCCTTGGCCCCCGAGCCACTCACCATGAGGGGGACTGGTGGCGGAGTGGGACTGGGGACTGTTGAGGGACTGTGGTGGGCTGGCCATGAGCTTAGTGGAGCAGTCACCCGGGTGGCAGCAAGTTTCATGAAGCAGTCCCAGGGCAGGGGAGTTTCCGGGGCAGTTACAAAGTGGGGGGAGGGGGAGTTTCGCAGAGTGTCCAGCGGTGAGCTTTGTGGGGCAGCAGCAAGCTTTGTGGAGTGTCCTGGGGCAGGGGAAGCCTCGCGCGGAGCAGTCGCGGGGTTCTCGGAGCGTCCCGAGGAGGGGGAGGAGGGGAGGTTCAGGTAGTGTTGCAGGGTGGCAGAGGCCATGCGACAGAGGCCAGGCTAGCCTAGGGACCCTAACCGTGCACGATTTCGTGTGCACTGGGCCTCTAGTATCTAATAAAGAGTGTTTCCTACAGCCATTATTTTTTCCTGGTATATTAGTAGATGATTTAAAATCTAGTGTAAGGCTCTGAGCTCTTTTAAAATACATATTTTGAATAGTATTACTCATTTCAACTACTGACTCCAATAAATGTTATCTGGTCTACACTGAAGAGGAGGTTTAAAGCATTGTTTCCTACTATATCTTCACTGGATTTATACCTTTATAGTTTATTAATTTTTAATAGACCTTTCTTTATATGAGGCTTATCAAGTGATAACTTATAGTTGTACAAAATATCTGCCTAAGCCCTAGCCGATTTGGCTCAGTGGATAGAGCGTCGGCCTGCAACCAAAGGGTTCTGGGTTTGGTTCTGGTCAAGACACATGCCTCGTTTACAGGCTCCTCTCTGGCCTGGGCTCTGGTCAGCACATGGGCATGAGGCAACCAATCGATGTGTTTTCTCTCACTTCGATGTTTCTCTTTGTCTTTCCCTCTCTCTTCCACTCTCTCTAAAAATGAATGGGAAAATATCCTTAGGTGAGGATTAAAAAAACAAAATATCTGCTTAACAGCACCCATGCAAGTCATAAAATATGCTTTAATATTATGTGAAATTTGGATACATCACACTAACAGGGGATGGCATTGGATGCCTTTATTTAAAGTAGAATAGTCCCCTTTTAAGCTAATTCTGAAATGTAACAAAATAAAATGGAGGAGAATGGAAATACAGAGGACCTAGGTGAGATATGAGATGAGTCTATAAAGAACAGCAAGAATTATGGTGGGTCAGTATGAAAGGTGACCACGTGGAGAGGACGGCATTGAAGTGACTCCGAAGGTATTGTGACCTCCAGTACCCAGGACAAGGTTTTATTTATTTTTAAATATCTAGTGAAGAATCTTGCACTAGGGATTAAAAAACTCATTGCTGAATGAATATACTTCCTTGTTTAGAATTCAGGTGTATCTTTGTTTAAGCTTTTTTCCGAGAAGTTGAGGGGGCCTTTATAAGGGTAGATGATATCTCCAGGATCCATTCAACCTTAATACCTTGTTTGGGCTGTTCCACTTCACGAAGCTTAATATGGCATTGCATCAGCACACTTGACTCAGCGCTTGCACCTGCAGAGTTCAGAGGTAAGGTAGGGAGGAGGCAGAGAAACAGCTGAGAAATGATGACCATCTTCAATAAAAGAATAAGAAAATACTTTGCTCTACTGCCTAGTGTGGGTAGGAACATGAGCCCTTCTTTGGTGAAGTCATTCCTCTGGTGTATTCTGAGTGTGTGGTATTGCTGAATGTCTCTTCCAAACATGTGTTGACTGGAAGAAAGTGAAATGATTCCATTATCTATAGTCAGTTATTATTAGTTGTGGTTTTACAGTAACATTCACACATCTAATTAAAATACAGGAAGATTGAAACTTTAAAAAAATCAGGGATCAAAATACCACACATCAACACTTGTATAATCCATGTAGAGATAGTGTTTGAAATGGGCTGTGGAGAATCTGACTGCGCACCTGGCCGCCTGCTTCAGGTGTGGTTTTGGTTCTGAAGGACAGTGATGAGAAGAAAGGGATCACTGGTGCCAGCATATATCTCATCAGACAGCTTTTTATGAAAGCCCTTACTTTTTGCCTGTATGCATAGGCAAGGGAAGGTTTCTGTCTCTGTTCCTTCAAATTTCACCTGAGTGCATATCCTCCAAATTTATTTCTGATTTGATTAATTAAAATAATTGCCTATTTTATATTTATTTATTTATTTTACATATATATTTTATTGATTTCAGAGAGGAAGGTAGAGGGAGAGAGAGAGATAGAAACATCAATCATGAAAGAGAATCATTGATCGGCTGCCTCCTGCATGCCCCCTACTGGGGCTTGAGCCTGCAACCCAGGCATGTGCCCTTGACCAGAATAAAACCCAGGACCCTTCAGTTCGTAGGCCGACACTCTAGCCACTGTGCCCTTTAAATCAAGATGGTAATCTATATCAGGGATCAACTATTACATTGCAGAAAAGGCAGGTACATTTCCATAATGTTCTTATTATGTTCCCCCATAATTCATAGTTACACTGACTTTAAAGATAACCAGGAATTTACTCTTTGTAAAACACACACACACACACACATACCACATTATGATATACATTCACCCTAGTATAGTAGGTCTGAATGAATATTCTTAAAAATAATGTGGCACACCATATCACGGTGAATGAAATTCCCTTTGTTTTACTAAGAGTAACAAATTCTTTTAAGTTACTAAGCTATCACCCCAAATTTACTTTTTGGGGGGATTAGAAAACTATTTGAAGGGGTTTTCTCCTTACTTTATAAGTTTTCTGACTTTTTACTGGAAACTCTGCAAAGGAATACTGAATGGCTTGGAAATAACTCAGGACATGGTGTTAGTTTACCTAGGGCACTAAATGAGATAGTAAATGAGACTACATTTCTTCAAATAAAAATACATAGATTTAAAAACTTGGATATATGCTGTGAATACACATTATCTCAGTTCCCAAAATACTACATCCAGGAATTTATCCCATTGAGAACTGTAATGAGATTACAGAGATAACATTCAAGGATATCCACTGCAGATTTATTTATGATAACAAAGAGTTGGAAACAGTCTAAGCACCCAACAACATGGGAACATTTAAGGAATAATGGCGTATCTACACAAAGGGATGCTTACAGCCAATTATATTCTGAAGAATACTTGCATTAGATTACATGTGGTAGAAATCCAAATATGTGTTTAGCTTTGCAGAGCTTGAAGATTGCGACTACAATTCTCTGTCTGCCAATAAGTAGTGTTTCACATTCATCTATTTTAACAGTAAAAGACTTGGCATTTTCTTAGCTGAGTAGAATATTACTACATTTTTATTCTAGTTCTGCTTTTACAAAACACAGCCTGCCATATGTGTCCCTTTCATAATGTGCGGCAGTTATAAAGAGCATATCCTCACATTATGATGCTTTAGGAATTAATAATTTGTTGAAAGGGCCCAAAAAAGTATTCATTTCCATTCTTTTTTGTCATAGACCCATATTTGTTTCTGCAAAATATGTAGTCCAAATGGAAAAACATAAGCTTCTGGGACATTTTTTATATGATTTTGATGGCCAAGGAATTTGTAAATCAAATTAAAACCCTTTTCTACCTGTTAACATACTTATTAAATATTCTTGCAATAATAAGTTATTTTTTCATCATCAAATGCACTTTAGGGATTCTGGCCTATAAACTATAAGTGGAAGCTAGTTAATCCTAGAATAATTAACCTATTAATCCTTTTACACCATTAATCCTAGAATACTTATGTAAAGAAAAGACTCCTCTCTCCCCCTACTACCAAAAGACAAAAATAATCACTCACTAGTGACATTATTTTCCTGGAATCAGCTGGAGATCATAGTCACATAACAATAGTGGCTAACACAGGTAAAATCCGGGCATTTTTAGCTCATTTATGCATGGCCTTTTAAGCTCTCTATTTTTTTTTAATATACTAGAGGCCCGGTGCACAAAATTCGTGGATGGTGGGGGGGTGTCCCTCAATCCAGCCTGCACCTTCTTCAATCTGGGACATCCCTCTCACAATCTGGGACTGCTGGCTCCTAACCGCTCACCTTCCAGGCTGCCAGCCTGATTGCCCCCTAACCACTCCTCTGCTGGCCTGATCACCCCCAACTTCCCTTCCCTGCCAGCCTGATTGCCCACAACTGCTCTCCCCTACCAGCCTGATTGCCCACAACTGCCCTCCCATGCCTGCCTGATTGCCCACAACTGCCCTCCCCTGCCAGCCTAATCGCCCACAACTGCCCTCCCCTGCTGTAACCCACCTCCTATTCCGGGACTGGCCTCCTCCACACCCCACAGAGCCACGGGACCCCCAGGCCTCATGGTATGGAGTGGCCATCGGGCCCCGCCTCTGCTGTCAACGTGGCCATTTTGTGGTGGCCATTTTGTGATGACTACACGCGAGGGCATGACGCCACCTAGGCTTTTATTATATAGGATTTTTTATTGATTTCAGAGAGAGGAAGGGAGAGGGAGAGAGAGAAACATCAATGATGAGAGAGAATCATCAATCAGCTGCCTCCTGTACACCCTTTACTGGGAATTGAGCCCACGACCTAGGCATGTGCCCTGACTGGGGATCAAACCATGACCCCCTGGTTCAGGGCTCAATGCTCAACCACTGAGCAATACCAGCCAAGCAAGCCATCTTTGTATTTTGTTCTAAAGAAATAATGGGACATTTGCAAAATAAACTGAGTTGCTAAAATTACCCAAAAGTGATTAATGGTGGAATTTTATTTATACTTTGATTTTTTTTTTGAAAAAAGAAGTTTGAAGCAACTTATTTAAAAGAGACATTTTTGTTACATAGAAAAGTCACTTAAAGTAACTTAATACCACAAAACTATATATAACACAATATTCATATTATATTTGATATTTCAGTTAGAAAACTAAGAGGCCAAAGGCAATTGTCATTAATTGAATATTACTGTTTGCCAAGCACCATGCCCTGTGTTTTCATCTACTTAGCATTATTTTTTTCAGCAAACTGAGGGCAAAGGGGTGGGGAATATTACTGTGTTTACTTTTATAAATGTGAAATATAGTCTTACCATTAGTATAAGAACACATGAAGCCCAAGTCCTCTCCGTGACTCAGACTGCACGCCTGTGCAGACCTAATGGCAAACCTTATTCCCTACTGGGTGTCTGCTAGTTCTCCACGTAGAGCTGTCAGTGTCATCTGTCTTCCCACATGAAGAATTCCTCAGACCATGCTTTGTCCTATTATGCTACATGGAACAGAATGACTGCTGTATGTCCACATTCCTCTGGAATCTGTGATTTGGACATTTCTGGAATTCCTGCTCACCTCTCTTTCCCCTCCTGCCAATTCTTGCTACTACTGCCAGGTAAGACACTCCCAAGACTTGCAGAGACACAGCTGTTTCACCTTCTCATTTCTTCTTAACAGCCCTGCAGTGCCAGCCAAGCTAATTAAATTATAAGGCACAAATGAGCGAAACTACTCAAATAATGTTCTGTCTCTTCTTAGAAGCTCTTTCCTCCTCACTAGCGTGGGACTGGGGGGGGGGGAGAGTATGTCACAAGGAAAACTTTGAATTTCTTATTCAGAATTCTGAGGATTTATTTGTTACCTTAAGATGTCTAACAGGTGCTTACTGAACTGTATTCAATTGCTTTCTCACATGAACACATTTCCAACTTAAAGTATATAGAACAAGAGCCTTGGTGACTCTCTTATTTTCATATGGGATGCTTCCTTTTGTACTCCCCGTTAGACTAACGTGCCACTTTCCCAGGACTGGCCTATTAAGCTAGTCTAAAGCTACACTCTCCCTCCCTCTTTTCATTTCCTCAACACATTTACTGAGCACCAAGTAGTGCCAGGCAGTGGGTTCAGTGCTGGGTGTCCCACAAAACTGACTTAGTTACTGCCCTCATGGAGCTTGTAGTCTACTTTAAACAGGCATTAGTCAAATAGCAACATGCAAACAGAATGCAAAAATTAAAAAAATTTGTGAGAAAGGAAAGAGCAGGGACTATGGGTGCATATATAGAGGGCACTTGGTCTCCGATTGGGTTTGGCGTCACCACAGAAGGCATCTCAGGGGAGTTGAATGGCTGGCATATGCTTTTCAAGGGTTCATTACTAATAGACTAGAAAGACCTTTGCAGTTTCCTTTCCTTTTACCAGTTTTCACTGGGCGCCTTGTGTCCAGCTGGTGTGATTTTATTGCAGTGTGTTTCAGTTGCACCAGTCATCTTCCACACAGTAGGGACATTCAAGTTCACCAGGACAGGGCTCTGTCAGCTCCCCTCCCTCTCCCAATGCCAGCCTACTGTGTTTACACCCCTGTTAGGCTACATGGGAAGGGCGAGTTATGGTCGGAGAAGAACTCTACCACGAAGTCTGAAGCTTTCCAATCCACTTTGGTGAATTTTGTTCATTTTTAAACACAAGTTTTAGCCTTTTATGGTAGCTTTATTGTTTTGTTTTATTTATTTGCTTTTAATAATCATTTTCTTAATTTCAAACAATGTATTCCCTTGATTTCCTTGCTTTTATCTCAGGTCTGTTTAGAGTCCCATGGGTTATTTCAGTGTTTCCAAATGAATATGGATGTGTTGCCCTTATTTTTTGTTTGGTTCTTGTATCACCAAACATGTAATAAGGAACTAGTAATTCTCACAAAACAAAGCTTGTAGGCAAGGTAACAGAGCCAACCATTAAATCCCTGAGAGAACAGAGAGCTTTTCTCATTCTCTCAAAGTGCCCGTTTTTTCCCGACTTTGGCTCATACACTGACCTCACTTATGACAGTGAACTCTGTGAGATTTGGTACCGAAAAATGTTTAATAATACTGTTTTGAATGTTCTACAGAGAACCAAAATTAAAAGTAACACCGCTCATTTTGTTGGTAGGTGTTCCTATTTGTTTCAACTGTTGTTACATGATTATTACAGTTCAAGGTTGTGCCACTCCCTGTTTGTGGGGGTGGGGTCTCAAGTGAGAGTGAGATTATTCATTATATTTGTCACCACAGTCTCTCCAGTCTGCTAGGAAGTGGTATGATCCTCAGACCGGAAAGGTGGGGTGTGGGGAGGTCTTTGCTTGGTGGTAGAGATAGATCCTTATTGGCTTTAAAGGAAAGGGTCAGAGTGCCCAAAGAACTTTTGTCAGTGGGAAGAAAATATGAAAACAAAGACTGGTAGTGGCTGCAAAAGACATCCAGGTGAGTTGTGGTGAACTTGTACTAGCACAAGACTATAGTTTGATTCAAGCGATCTTAAAATTCTGCAAAAGCAGTGATCCCACTGTGAGCTTGACAGCTTCCCAATACGTTCCCCCCCCTGAGATTGATGGTGATATTAACAAATATGATTTTTAAGTATTGTATAATGATGTGTGACAACATTGGGAAGATGTGTACAGCTCAGTGAAGTGATATTTTTCAAATAAGTAATGCATGATATCACTATGTCCACTCAAAATGTAAGGTAGACCAGTATTGGTTTTAATACTGTAGACTATGGAAAGCTCATTGAAATGGCTTCAAATTACACATTGCAACTACCCTGTAGAAACGGTTTCTTGTCTAGTTTTGATGTAGATTCAAAGAAAGATGACCACAATTATCTTACAAGTCTTTTAGAACACTTCTCCCTTTTCCAACTACATGTGAGGATGATGCTGGATGCAAAAGCAGATTGAGAACCTAGCTTCTTCTATTACCTGGACATTAAAAGATTATCCAAATCGTAAAACAGTCCCTCTCTTCTCACAGTCTTTTTGTTGTCATTTTGGGATATGTGGTTATTTTAATTAAAACCTATAATTTTAACATGTAATGGGATTATTATTGTCTTTTTTAAAAGAATTAAATAAATATTTAAGCAGTTTGTCAGTTTTGATTGCTTATATGATAAAGTCAGTGGACATAAGCCACATAAAAAAAGTTCTTTTGGGTCTTCAATAATTTTTAAGACTGTAAAGTAGGCCTGAAACCAAAAAATTTGAAACCCACTAATTTGCATAATGACACTGTTTTCATTCATGTCTGTTCAAATGAACATATGAGAGGCCTATCTAAAATAGCAGGGTTTTATTTTGTTTTCTGGCACTTATCATTGCCAGACACTGTGTGCAGTATGTATGTATGTATGTATTTATTTATTTCTTAGCTACCTTCCCTATGAAAAAGTCGACTCCATAAGGAAGAGATTATTGTCTATCTTGTTCATTGTCTTATCCTTTTCACTTTCTCTGGTACCTGGCACATAATAGCTATTCTGCAAAAATCTGTTGAAATAATGAGAATATTTCCCATCTGGATATTTTTCTTATGGTGCTAAAATTTTACAGATTCTCTGTACAATTCTTTTTCATTATGCCTCACACCTTTGCTGTTGTTTTTACATCTCTCATGGATGTTTATACTCCCTAACAAGTCCAGTCAGTTTTCACATAGTGTTCTCTTCTGCTTAAATCCCTCATCACCGTCTCTTCACAACATACACTCATATAGAGATGAGTTTTATTTTTCCTGCCAACAACGCTGACCACTGTGGCCAGATACAGTCTCTTAGTTGCACAGTCCATCCTAGGTGTGCTGGAGCCCTCAAGGTAAGAATGAAGTTCTGTTGGAAAATGGGAAAGGATGCCTCTCCGTCATGGTAGTCTCTCTTAGAATGGCACAAAACATAATACAGAATTTTTAAGATCTGCGAATTCTTTATTTATTGGGGTCTCCCTCTCTACATTCCTAAATGGACTCATGGGAGCCTGGAGTAAAGCCCGATCTGAGCTATGCATACTGAGATCTAGACCCACCTCTCCCATATCAGTAAATATGATGCTGCCTTCAGTCCATCACATACACCTGGTTCCCTCTTTCTTTAGGGCAGGATCTCAACCTTGGCCACACATTTCAATTAATTGAGGGACTTTAAAAATGCTGATACATGAGTCCCACACAGAGAAATTCTGATTTAGTTGATTTGGGATGCAGTCTGGTCATTGAAAGTATTCAAAGTTCCCCTGTGCAGACCGTGGTGAGATGTCCCTTGGAGGCTCCTCAGCCTGCCCCATGGGGACTTCTGTGATGCCCATTCCTCCAGCTCATTCTGGATACACCCAGCCGTGGTGTTTTCAATAACTTAATGCAATGTAAAACTGGCTATTTCCAACATTTTCAACGGGGAAACTATGTCTTTAGTAAATTCAGGATACACATGAACTAGAATGTGATCCATTGAAAGTGAATCAGCCTTTCTCTGAAGTGCATAGTGGGAATTGAGACTCCAGCTTTATCTCCAGCCACTGCCCTAGGCATGCATCCTAGACTCTAACCATCTAAAATTCCTTTCGGTTTCCTTAAACCTACAAAGTTCATTGGAAGTTTCTATTTTTGTTCTTGATGTTGTTTATATACTCTGGTTTCTCTGTTTAGAACAGTTTTTCTGACCTTTTCATCTACTTTTCAAGGCATCTCTCAGAATCAACACAGTCCTTTGGAAAACAAGACCTCTCTGCCACAGGCTAAGTTAGCATCCCCTCCCTAACTCATCTTCCTCTACATCCTGGACATTTCTACATCACAATGCCCTACTGTAGTATAATTGTCTGGCTTTCTGGTTTGACCATGGATTTTAAAAAGTACACTATGTTTTTTAAAAAATATATAACTTTATTGATTTCAGAGAGTAAGGGAGAGGGAGATAGAGACATCAATGATGAGAGAGAATCATTGATTGGCTGCCTCCTGCACACCCCCCACTTTGGATTGAGCCTATAACCTGGGCATGTGTCCTGACTGGGAATTGAACCGTGACCTCTTGGTTCATAGGTCAAGGCTCAACCACTGAGCCGCAATAGCCTATGTTTTGTTGTTGTTGTTAATCCTCACCCAAGGATATTTTTCCATTGATTTTTAGAGAGAGTGGAAGGGAGGAAAGAAGGAGAGCAGAGAGGGAGAGAGAGAAACAGAGATATGAGAGAGACACACTGATTGGTTGCCTCCCATATGTGCCTCCACCGAGTCCAGGGATGAACCTGCAACCCAAATACCTGCCCTTGACCAGGAATCAAACCTGCAATCCTTCAGTACACGGGCCAATGCTCTAAGTGGTTCTCAACCTTCCTAATGCCGCGACCCTTTAATACAGTTCCTCATGTTGTGGTGACCCCCAACCATAAAATTATTTTCGTTGCTACTTCTTAACTGTAATTTTGTTACTGTTATGAATCGTAATGTAAAAATCTGATATGTAGTATGTATTTTCTTTTTTTAAAAAAATATATTTTATTGATTTTTTACAGAGAGGAAGGGAGAGAGATAGAGAGTTAGGAACATCGATGAGAGAGAAACATCGACCAGCTGCCTCCTGCACATCTCCTACTGGGGATGTGCCCGCAACCCAGGTACATGCCCTTGCCCGGAATCGAACCTGGGACCTTTCAGTCCACAGGCCGACGCTCTATCCACTGAGCCAAACCGGTTCCAGTTGTAGGATGTATTTTCATTGTTCGTGACCCACAGGTTGAGAACCGTTGAACCTGCCAGGGGTACTATGTATTTTTTTTTAATTTATGAATTATCAGTTATCTAGACAGAGCCAAATATACAATTGAACAATAAACAAATGAAAGATGACTTGATGTCACTAATAATCAGACAAACATAAACTCAAAATTAGATAATTTTTCATACATTAAATTAGCAAAAAATCTGATGAAATCAAATGTTGGCAGGGTGAGTAAAAGTGTAGGACAAATACATATGTGTATGATATAACACATACAAAAGAATACTTTAATATATGTCTTGCTCTTTGATTTATGCCATGCTACATCATCATGTTGTGCTATTTCTTTGAAACAAATGCTGATTGCCACTGGATTATTTTATGACCCAGTAATGTATCACAACTGACAGTTTGAAAAATGTCAAATTATAACACAACATACGCGTGCACAGAAATTTTCTTTTCTTCTAAATGTTTTGTCCAGGCTAATATGTAAATAACCTTGCTATATTGTAAGCATGTATAGGGTAATTTTTATGTGCCAGGCAATGTGCTAAGCACTTTAGCACAATCTTTAATCTTATATAATAAAAGAATAATATGTAAATTAACTGTCACTCTGCAACAAATAGGGAACCTCCCATAGTGGCCAGGGTGGGATGCTGGCAGCAGCGCCCTGGCAATATGAGCCCAGCTTCCGCGCCCCAGCCACTCGGAGGGAGGGGAGGGGCCTGTGGCCTGAAGCCAAGGTGAAGGATGCTAGTCTGGATGCTTTTATAGAAATAAATTAGAGATTTATTTAAGGGTCTTAGAGTTGCAAACTGAGAACACAGGCAAATACACAGAAGTATTTCAAAGAAGAAAGATTTAAAGTTCTTATAGTATAAATTACATTCTTGAGAATTATTCACCCTGTATTCTTACCGCTAGGATTGGTCTAAGGATATCAGCAGGTGTCAGGCAATCTGGGTAATGGATGTCAAGTAGATGTATATGTGAGTCCTTCAGAGGGTAATCAGGTGGCCTGGATACAAGAGTTTGTCAGTGGGTAGTTAGAGGGTTAAATGGAAGTCCAGATGTGTATCTAGGCATTTATACAGGATGTGGAAAGTTCAAAAAAACTTAAGTTCCCAGGATAGTTAGAAGGAGAATGAAGTCTTTCCTCATGCCCTAATCTTCATAATGTTAATAATTTTAACAGGTTAGTTCAAATGACTTCATTTCATATATTCCCTATTTTCCTCTCTCTTCAGTCTCTATGGATGGAAAAGTCATTCCCTTCTTCCCATCTAGGTTCTTTGGTCTGATAAGCAAATTGACATAAGACATAAACAGGAGAAAAACAAAAGTTTAATAACATGTAACATCCTGTGTACATGGGACAGAACCAGGAAAACTGGGTAACTCCTTAAAATGGCCAAAGCCATCACCTTAAATACTACTGTTACCAGAGAAATGAGTGGGCCAAATTTACCTGTCATTCGTAGGAGTCGAATTCTTGGGGCACCACTGAAATAAGCATTTTCAGAGGCCCCCACAGGAAAATGAGATATAGTAAAATACTTTATTTCCATGGAGTTACATTCCCGGTGTCCAAGATTCCATGTTCCTTAGTCCAGTCTTAAAAACCAGCAAAACCAGAAGCAGGGCCAATGTCCAGAGTCTCCATTCCATGTTGCAGCCGGGTCCAATTCAGCATCAAACTAATTAAAGTCCATCAGTTTATTGTATGGAGTCCACATGGCCAAGGGCCACATGGACAAATGCTGGAGAGTGTTCCCCCTGCAACAACAGGAATCCCAAGACAGCTAGAGGGGCAAGATCTAAAAGTCAAGAGCATTCCTTTGTCCAGGAGTTTAAATATTCCCGTTTCGTGCCCTTGTGGTGACCATGCCTTTCTGGCCACTGACTTGCTCCCAAGTGTAATTGACCAAAAAGCACCTTCCCATGTCACCCAGACCTTGCTGGGCATGTGTCTATTGTCCAGTCCCTTCCCCAACAATATGAGGGGAGAATGTTAATTGCAACTTCTTGGCAAAGCTGTATAAATGGCATTCTTATATTATCTATCTTCCCTTTCCACCTTTCCTGCTAAATAACCAGATTATTATAACCACATAAATTCAATTTGAGTCTTATACTCTATATACAGTATAGCATGGTGGTTGGTAATATAGATTCTTGCCTATTGCCCCCACAGGCGCCCGACCTCCACCCATGCCTTAAATGCACCATTGTCCATTTGAAGGGAGCAAGGTTTAGTTGATGGAAGAAAAAAGCAGCACACATATTGCCCTCACATGTCCACTGGACTTTACAGAGAAAAGGTTCCAGGTAGAAGCTGATGGAAATATTCAAGAGTGATCTCATAACGTTCTGAGAACAAAGGAACCTAGTACTATTCTGGCACCTGATGGATTAGAAGCTTTGGAAGCATCCAGAGATTGTCCTTGGTGTGGATATTATTCTCATGAGAAACATCATAAACCAAACAGGCATCAGGTGGGAACTGAGAAGCCAGAGAAAGAGAGAAAAGGGGATATGCCCTGTGGTCATTGCCACTCACTCACTGGTTTATAAGCACTTCCAGAAGATGTTTAGAAATAGCAGGAAGACCCTTGGGGGAAGACACTTACTACTACTGTAGGTTGTGTTTAGCTACATAAACACATATAGCTGTGTTGCATATAGCTGTTATCTAACTGCTTCTGGAGCAATAATGCTGAAGGAAAAACTTCTAATCTAGAAAGAAACGTGTGCATTAATACAAATTCCATTGCAATTACTCTTGTAATTTATGTAGTCGGACAGCTTCCAGCTGGAGGAGCCAGCCACCTGAATAAGCATTTTCATGGTGTTACTTTTACATCCAAACAGGAGTTCTGGTTTTGTTCCCAGTCTCACCTCTGACTCATCATTGTGAAACTAAGAAATCACTTAGCCTCTCAGCACCTCAAAATCTCTCTTCTGTGAATGAGGATAATGGGTCAACCTTCTCTTGCTTCACTGAATTGTTATGAAGTTTAATTAGATAATGTTTCCATAGCTCTTTGAACTATACTAATTAAATTTATGTGTAAATATGGAACTTCCTTTTATCAGGATGCCTTGACTGGGCTATTTCATAAAGACTTTAAGATGACTATGATAGGAGGATTCATTGGGAAAGGATTAATGTTTTTGTAATTCATGTGAACTTAATTCAGACATTGTCAAATAGGCATATGAATATTGGGTTCTAAATGGTAAGAATAAAGATATAGCCTGACACTTACTCAAGGGCTAATGGTTGTACCTTCCTATCAGTAAATTTAGGTCTTAGGGTGTAGAATCATGTTTGGTGTGTACTTTAGGTATTGGTATTGTTTTTTAAAACATTATATTTTTTTACTTTATTTTGCTAAGATAGCACTGGTGATTAATTTCTTATTTCTCATATAGGAATTATAAAGTAACAGATTTGCAATCACTTAACAAAAAGTCATAATTTTGAAATAGTGTAATTCTGTGTAGATCATCCATTGGTTAGGCTACTTATCAACCAAAGTAATTTTCACCCACAGCAGATAAATCTTAACTGAATCAGAAATCTATTTTACTAAATTTCCTGTTAAGAATAGTTCACCCTGAAATATTTATTTTTTAAAATATGCATTCATAAAGGGCTTTTTCTACTGCCAGAAATAAAATCATAAATAGATTGTCTTGAAGAAAAAAACACCATAATTCCATAAAATTATGTTGGACTTTAGTGTATAATTATATTTATAAGCTAGAATTTTTTAATGTTGATATCATAAGTGTGTAACAACTAAATTTTGTATAGTACTGGATATCCCTAATTCCTCTGCAAAATTTATTTTTCTAACCTTTGCAAAATGTTCAGTGTGGCTTTTGGCTTAGAACAAAGACTAAATCTTAAAACCTAAGAGGTTTCCTCTACTCCAGGGGGAATTTAACTTTCTGAGGTAATTGTGCTTGGAGGTTTTGGGCCAGCCAGGAGGGAAAAGGAACGAGTCAGAAGGAAATGGAAAAACATAGCTGGGGGGAAGAGGAATAATAAGATAAAGACTATTAGATCTGTGCTAAGATTTGAAAGGAGCTAGTGAGAGAACATTTTTAGTTTCTCTCTCTCTCCCCCCCTCCTCCCTCTCTCTCTCTCTCTCTCTCTCTCTCTCTCTCTTTCTTTTGCCTTGGCCAAGACATCTTTTGAAGGAATAATTTTGGGATCTGAATACCTTTGGATATGCCCTCAAAATCATTTAATAATGCAGACCATTGAATGTTTGGAATTTTATTCCTTTACTAGTGGCCCAGTGCACAAAATTCGTGCATGGGGCAGGAGGGTGTTCCTCAGCCCAGCCTGCACCCTCTCCAATCTGGGACCCCTCAAAGGCTGTCCTACCGCCGGTTTAGAGGGATCAAGCCTAAACCGGCCTGCTTACCTCCAACAGTCCTGCCCCCCATCAGCCTGATCACCCACAACTGTCGTCCCATCCTGACCTGATCACCTACAACTGCCCTCCCCTCTTGGCCTCTAACCGCCTCTACCTCGGCCCCGCCACCATGGCTTTGTCAAGAAGAACATCTGGAAGGTCTCCTGGAAGGTCTCCCAGTCTAATTAGCATATTACCCTTTTATTAGTATAGATAGAAGCCTGGTGCACGGGTGGGGGCCAGCTGGTTTGACCTGAAGGGTGTCCTGGATTAGGGTAGGGGTTCCGTTGGGAAGTGGGGCAGCCTGGGTGACGGGCCCATGGTGGTTAGCAGGCCAGCCATACCCCCATGGGGTGAGGGTCCCCGCTGGGGGGGCATGACCAGCCTGGGTGAGGGGCTGAGGGCTTTTTTTAATCTAGCCACACCCCCTTCAGGATGGGGGTCCCCACTGGGGAGTCTGTCCAGCCTGGGTTAGGAGACTGATGGCTGTTTGCAGGCTGGCCACAGCCCCCCAGCGGGGACCCTCACCCCATGAGGGTGTGGCCAGCCTTGGTGAAGGGCAGAGGGCTGTTGGCAGGAAGCTTGGCTTCCTCCATCACCAGGTGCAACCCAAGCTTCCTGTTTGCTCCAGCTCCATGACCGCCAGCATCTTGGTTGGGTTTATTTGCATACTCGCTCCTGATTGGCTTGTGGGCATGGCTTGTGAGTGTAGTGGAGGTACAGTCAATTTGCATGTTTCTCTTTTATTAGATAAGATGTTCTAAAAGACCTCTCAAATGAACACTTTTGTGTACATCAAAAGTTCATCAGAATGGCTACTATAGTTCTAAATTATCCTTGGTAAAATGATGCCATTTAGAAGGTAAGTATAAGAATTTGGGATATGGTCTAAAAATACATGTAAGATGAAGGAATCTACCTCAGAGGGGCACAGTCTTAAGTTTAGACTGAGGTAAGGGGAGTCTAGGACTGGTCAATTGAAAGTGCTGCTTGTGTTCCTTGTGCCTCAGCCCTCCCCTGCCCACTTCCACCCACACACACAAAACCACCTAATTTCTAGCCCATCTCCAGCTGCCAACTGACTCTACTGATTTGCAGTTCCCAGCAGATAGAAAGGACTGGAGAGATTTCACAGAAAATAAAAGCAAGACAAGACTGAAGAAAGTTCTCATAAAATCTTGCTAAGGGACCTGACGCAAAATTTTTCTATAGGATTTTCCAAAGTTCAAAAGACACTGAATTCTTTGGTCCTTGGGTCCATTTTGAAGAGTAGATTCATTCAGTTTACCTCCATCCCCTTCCTGTGAAAATGTCCCTTATAGATATGGAATAAAAAATTAGAGCAACAAAACCACATTGTGTTGTAAGTAATAACACCCATCTCTATCAAGGATAAACATTCTTTAACTGTGTAATTAAAGGATTCCTAAAAGGGACTTCTTATTCAGAGAAACAAAATAAATTCAGTATTTGGGGAGCTGTAATGAAAATAGGTCAGTTCAGATTCAATGCAAGACTCATCTTCCCAATCAGAGAGACCAACAGCTCCCTGTCCCAGCAAGAGGGTCAAGGGGCCACAGAGGGCATCCATGGTCTCCAAGTTGAGGTCTTGGGTCATGGACAAGAGAAATTCTTAATTAGATCTTTGTGGATCCCCAATATTGTTGAATACTGGCTCTTCCCAAATATCACCCAAAGAATCCATTGATAAGACAGATCTGAGTTTATGGTTACTGAAGTATGAAGGAGCACCTTAGGAGCCGCGGTGTGCTGAGCTAGCTCCGATCAGCTGAGAAGCTGGATCCTGAGCAGTTCTTTCCAATTCCCTGTTCAGTGATGTCACCTTGGTAACTTGAAGTTAGCCAATATAGGAATATTTCTACCAAACAAATCATTAAAGTCCACAAATCAGGGATATATTTTTATCTTCAGGGTTCCAGATTGCTTTAGTAGCATCTTAGGTTATATAAGCAAAGTTGGGATATTTAGGAAATGTTGAAGTTTGCATTAAGGCAAGTCTTTTAATGCAGAGGCTTGATTAAGATTGGGTAAGGATCATAATATACTGTAAAAGTTTAGGATTGGTAGACAAAGAGAGGGTTTTGAAGCAAGGTTTTCTAACAATCTTGGAGAATAGTCATTTGATGCTATCTACTGAAAAGTCAGACAGTTTGATGTTAATTAAAATGAATTTTTCTCTAAGTTCCTGATATAAAATTACTTGCAACTTCTATCTTCTGAGTGAGAGTTTCCTGGAATACTAGTAATAAAGTCATGTTGGTGAAGACAGTGGAATAGTAAAGTCAAGTTAATGTACACAGTAAGCTAATGGGTGTGGATGGTTTCGGTTCTCACATATAATACTTGAGCCTTCAAATTATATAAGAATTAAGGAGAGGCTTCAATGGAATTATCATACATAAAAAAACATAAAGCTCATAGGAAATATTCTCTTGAAATAATTTTCAACTTTATAAAAAGAAAGAAAAATCTGACTCCACATCCTAATGATATGTATGTCTTTTCTTTACCAAACATTTAAATAGCTTTTAATGCCCTTTCACTATTATCAAGTGATAAGGATTTAAATATATTGTACTTATATACTTTGGGAACTAACTACATCAATCATTTGCTTCTACAAGACAATAATGTAAGTGGATGACTTAGAATATTTAACATAAAAATAGAGATTTTTATGTCTGTCATCATTTCAATCATTAAGTGAATTTTTAATACCTTTCTTTTCTTAGTTGGACCTTTTATTTGGTCAGAAGTCTACAAGCGTTCAGAAATGAATTAATTGTGAGAAGAAACATTTTTTTTTCCAGTATGACTAGACAAAAGAGAATATTTAAATCATAGAGTTGGAAGGAATCACTTACCTTCCCAATTCTATCCCATTTTTACCCTATTGTAGCATATTTTATTATTCTTAAGACATGCTGATCTCTGTGTTGATCTAAAATCTATTACCTTCCTTTGTTCCCTCCTTTCTTAATTCTTCCCTCTGAAAACATACGGAATAAATATATTTTCTGTTCAGTTTAATATATTGAAGACACTGCCACAATTATTGAGTTTTGAACTTGGTTGCATTTTTTTCCTGAGATAGTCAGCCTGAGTTTATTGAACCGTTCCTCTATTTCAGAGGTAGTCAATGTGTGGACTAGGATTATTTCTCACCCTTTGAGAACTATATGTTATAGGTCCTCAGGGAGCTGTGCCAGAATATAAATCAACATCCTCTTGCCTTCATTGAAAAAGTCTTGCTATGGAAAAATAAAGCTAGCTGAATTAAATAGTGCTAAACAGTGTGGTTAATGATATAGTTGCTTTATATTGTGGCACAAGCTTTTTTATATTGTTGCAGATAAACAGCTGAGCTAACTCATTTGACAGCATTTGTTCTTATAACATAAGTTCTAGATACTTTCTAATTTTTCTTCTATAGATTACAGCCAATGCTTCCAGAGAGAGAGTCTGCTAAAAATATAATGGAAAACATTACTTCCTTGTATCTGGACACTATTTTTCATAGCATCATAGCCTAATAGTTTTTAATGAGTTTTAATCAAGTACAACACCTCAGAATTATATATTTATTTATTTTCAAATTCATGCTACTTATAGTTCACTAGAGGCCCAGTGCACAAAAATTTGTGTACTCAGGTGGGGGGAGGTGGTCCCTCAGCCCAGCCTGTGCCCTCTTATAGCCTGGGACCCCTCGGGGGATGACCACCTGCTGGCTTAGGCCTGCTCCCCGGGGGATTGGGCCTAAGCTGGCAATCAGACATCCCTCTGGCAGCCTGGCAGCCCTTGGGAGATGTCCACTTGCCAGCAGGGAGCAGACCTAAACTGTAGTCGGACATCCTTAGCACTGCTGAGGAGGCAGGAGCGGCTGCTACCACCACTGCTGT
>NW_006286505.1:148943-159600 GCF_000327345.1 Myotis davidii | reverse complement strand
GGTGGGGAACCTTGGCTTCCTCCATCACTGGAGCAAGCAAGCCTCCTGCTCGCTTCAACTGCGTGGCTGCCAGCCGCCATCTTGGTTGGCAGTTAATTTGCATATCGCCCTAATTAGCCAATGGGAAGCATAGCGAAGGTATGGTCAATCACCCTTTTGTCTTTTATTAGATAGGATTATTTCAAAGTGGCTACCTACAAATTATTCTATCCAATTTTGTATTCGTGAATGTAGGGTATGCAGTTATTGTCCTATAAAACAAAAAAACAAAAAACAAAAAAACCCCACCAACTCAGTCACTTTAAACAATAACATTTAAAAGGAAATTCTCATGAGTCTCTGGTTCATCAGGTCAGTTGTGGTGACTTTGGCTTGTTCCTCTGATCTTGACTGGGCTCTCAAGCATTGGCTGGGGGCTGACTGGTCTAGGATGGTCTCTGCTGAGACAACTCAGCTCTCCTCCACAGGATTTGTATCCTCCAGTAGACCAGCTGGAGCCTGTTCTCATGGCAGTGACAGTGTCCCAAGAGTGGTAGGAAGCACACAAGACCTCTGTAGGGATCAGCCTCAGCTCTGCATAGAGTAGATCAGAGAAGGGTAGAAAATGGACCTGGAGGTGGACAAGGAGAAAATAACTATCACCATGCCAATGTGTTCTTCAAAGTTCTTTATAAAAAATTTGAAAATGTCACTGACAAATATTTTCCATGGAATACCTAATGGGCCTTACGGATGCATTGATCAACAGTTTAGAATATTTTATTTAAACAGCTATGACTGTACCAATAAGAGTTTTCATCCAATCCATGTTTTTCCATGTTGTTAATAAGGGTTCAAA
The DNA here is from genome assembly GCF_000327345.1 of Myotis davidii. Classification (NCBI taxonomy): domain Eukaryota; kingdom Metazoa; phylum Chordata; class Mammalia; order Chiroptera; family Vespertilionidae; genus Myotis; species Myotis davidii. The sequence continues at coordinate 158,762 of NW_006286505.1, read as the reverse complement.
TTTGACGCTTCAATTAAGAAATCATCTGTAGTTTCCTGAACATAGGAATGATCATCACTGCATTATTTATAACAACAAAATACTGGAACAAATGCAGGGCTGAATAATTTAATATGGTAATCCACATTATAAGTTATTCCATGTGGTTTTTAAATTTTAAATAATTGATGAAATGGGAAAATGCTCACAATTTAATTTTAATGATGAAGTGTTAAGATACACAGTGAAGCACAATATATACAAAATTACAGACATCATATTTTATACCCAATATAGAAATATTTTGAAATCATAGAAAGAAATAAAAATATACTTATTATCTTTAGATGGCAAAATTATATTGATTTTGATTTTTATCTTAACATTTTTAGATATTTTCCAGATTTTCTACAATAAACATACATAACAGCATGTCAGAAAAAAAATAAACATACATTTAATATTTTTGTATTTTGTAATTTTCCTTGGAATTAAAATAAAGCTCACATTTCCCTCTACTTGGAAAATTGTGCATTTGTCCGCCAATCTGATATTTTCTGAAATGTTATGAACAGTTATAATTAGAAAGGAGAGTATAGTAGCTAGAATTTAATAAGCATTTCAAAAGCATAGTAGTTAGATTTTAATAAGTATTTCATCAACATTTTCATCTTAAAAATATTTCCTGCAGTCACACGAATGCATGTTTTCTTTTTCTATTGAATGCCAAAAAGAAACAGGACTTTATTATTATCTTGGAGCAATATTAAATTTCTATTCTAGAACCAGTAAAAAGGAGGAAGTCTGTGGGACAGAATGGGAAAGCAGGAGGAAAATATCTCCATTGATGCTTCATTGGTTATATCATGTGACTGAGATAACTATATCTATTTTGACACCGATTATTTCTTTATAGCCTTTGAATTCTTACTAATGCTGAAAATCATATGTCATGAGGTTATATTTAAGCCATCTGGAATACTTAAATGAATACATTCGGATGCTAGAATAAAGCCTCTGAAAACACAACAGGTAACTCTTTTCCTGCAAAGGATGTAGGATGTGAAGGTGAGTAAATCACCGACCAGACACAGTGTCTACCAGAGCCATTGTGGTAATGTTGTCCACAAATTCTCTGATTCTCCTCCCACTGAGAAGTGGAGTCTCTACCCCTCCTCGTAAATGTAAGTGGATTCTATAGGGTAGAGTATAGCAGAAGTGACACTGCGCCAGTTTCCAGGTTTCAGCCTTAAGTGACTGGCAGCTTCTAATTCCTGATTCTTGGAAAACTCATTCCAGGAAGCCACCTGCCAGGCTTTGAGAAGCCTAAACCACCTGGAGTATTCATACCTGTAGGCCCCAGCTGACAGCCCAGCTGAGCTCAGCCAACTGTGAGCATCAATGCAGACATGTGAGTGAGCCTTTTTGGAAATCGGCCAGTCACATCTTCAGGTGACCCCAGGCTCAGCCACTATGACTCCAGTTATATGAAAGACCCCCAGGAAGATTCATGCAGCTGAGCTCAGACAACCCCCAGAACCATGAAACATAATAAATTGCTGTTTTAAGACACTAAGTTTTAATGGTTTGTTGATTACTAACCAAAAAACTAGAACATTAGCCATTTGCTGGTATAGTACTTGAGATAAAATGTGAAAATACAGAAAATAGATGGTGACATAAGATCTCTGTAAAACTATCTTTCAAGCAGAATGGAGACATATACTCTGTAATTAATCAGAGAAACCAAGAACAAATAAAAGGAAAGCTCAAGATAGCATTTCACATTTGGAGTATGTTTATGGCACTTTACAGTTTACCATAACCTTGAGGAATATGAATTATTATCATCATTATTTTTTATACTTTTCCTCCCTCCCTCCCTCCCATTTCCAAGTTGTTTTCACTCCACTAAACCTCAGAAGGAGCCTCATTCATCTTCATATTCTCCCCATGCCATTTATAGTACATGAAATACTAAAGAATGCTGCTCAAACAGGTCCCCATTTGGAGAAGTCTGGTAGGCAATCTTAAAGGTGAAAGGATAAACCTTGGCAGGGTGTTATCCACAGAAGCCCACATTTTTTCTGCTTGATCAGAAATGATCAATACACTTGGGAACAGTTTTTGTTGTTGTTTTAGAAACAGTTTTTATTATGTATTTTTTAAAGCCATGACAATAAAAATATTAGATGTGTAAACCTTTTTTATACTCATCACCAATTTTAAGACTTTTCTAGAGTGTTTTATAACTCTGTTTTGCTTCTAGGTATTCCAAAGTTGATCACATCTGATATGATTAAAGAAGGTGCTGCTGTAATTGATGTGGGTATCAACTATGTCCACGACCCAGTAACAGAAAAGATAAAATTAGTTGGAGATGTGGACTTTGAAGGTAATAAATTATATCATTCTTGGTAAGTAAAGGTAAAGAAAGATTGTATTCTTCATGTTTTGATAGTAGAAAGAGAAAGTTTCTATTTGATGGCGGCAATATTATTAATCAGTGTGACTCTTTCCTCTGAGGGCAGCATGGTGAATAAGAGCGAAGTGCAGTTGGAGCTTATCAAACCGCACACTGTTGCCCTCCTAGGCTGTCATAGGCTCCCTGCATGGATGGAGCTCCCAGTCCAGTAACCTGGCTCTCCAAGGGAACATGTGTGTCTGTCTGTGTATGCGTGTGTTATGTGTACCTGTTGATCTCTTGAGGAAATGACCTCATTTCTTTATTTCACTTTTCATGCTCAGTCACTGATGTCAGATAGCAATAATTTATTTGAATGTCAACTTGAAAGAATGAGAATATATTTCAAGTCTTGACCCTATTTCCTATTTTTCTTACACTGTCATTCTGCTTCTTGATAACATTACAGTTACCCTGTGTTGATTATAAAAATCGCCACACACTTGTGATGCACCAGATGGCATAGACAGCACATGATAACAGGCTTGAGGCAAGAAAAGCTGGGATGTTTTCAGTTCATAACCTTGACTGTGCTTGTGGGATAAACTTACCCAGCAGTTCACCACATCTTATAAGACCCTTCTCTTATATGATAATGTGTTGGTCTCACATCATTTCCATGCATTCTTATGATTAGCTAAGAATATTTTTTTGCTCATGAGGATATTCTGAAAATATTTTAAAATGAGCATTTGGGGGTGAGTGCATATGCTTAGTGCACTTCAGCTGGCAAACTACTCCTCTTGGTAGAATCTATTAAATTCAATTGCAGTTGTGTATCAAAGTATATAATGAAATAAAAAAAGAAATGGCAATGAGAAACAAGCCATGAAATGGTCAGGAAAGAGCATTTGTCTGGGACTCTGAAGAGGTGCTTTTAGACCTGGTATTCTAACCCACTAACTTTGCAACCTCTCTGGACATCGGCGTTATTATCAGTTAAATGATAGAATGGCTCCTTCTAGTCCTAATGCTTGGTATATACTGTCCATTCAACAGAGTGCTACCAAATGATTGTGTAAAACCCCATAAACTTTTGTAAGGTCAAATATTTCTGATCCTAATATAAAGTACACCCATCTGATTGAAAAATCTCACTCTTGCTACATTGCTTGTTCATGGAGCTAGAGGCCTAAGGAAGACCTGCACTTAGTAAAGAAGACCTTGCCATGTGGACCATGACTCAGCCACCCAGAGGAGCAGGCAAGTGGTAGGTTTTGACATGTCGTTCTTGATGTTGTTCTTCAGGACTTAACCTGAGGTGAGGGCTGATCCCTTGGCTGAGAAGGAGGAACTTTTAACTTGGGTTGTGACACAAAACTAATAAGGTAGCATTTGGCTGCTAATTGCCACAGGGAAAGTGTGGCTGCCTTGTGAGTATTGGTAAAAGTTTCACTAGAACTATAGCCAAGATCAACAAAACGGATGTAGATAAAATCAAGTGCTGAAGGAAATTGTCCTTGCTGAAATCTTTGGCTTACTAATAAAGGAAACAGGACAACTGACGTCAAGTAGATTACTTTGATGAGAATAATTTTTTAAAGAGTAATTTCATCAATGACCTATTAGAGGAATATTAAAAGTATGTAAATAATTGCAAATTTAATGATTTATAAAACCAGGAATCATTTTATCTATTTTATTTCTAAGAAAATTCAGATGCCTATTTGTAATCTTCATTATTAGATGTGTTGGCCTCAGTTTTGAATCACTCTCTCAAAAGAGTGATATTTTATAAAGCTTGTATTAACTATAGTTCTTGACAAAAGGAAACATAAAAATACCTTTTTTTCTTTTTAACTGTAATGTCAGGTTTGTGTTTTGGTGTAGGTATTATTTTCTCTAGAGCACATCTTTCTTCATCTACATAGGTTTCCTGTTCTCAATTTTCCTCTGCTTCACTCTCTTCTTCCTTCTTTTATTTTTCTCCTCCTTCTGAGCCCAGAATAGAATAGAATAACATTAATTATTAATTTTTTATGAACCCCATAAGGTGGGTGTTATCACTATCCCTAGTTTATAGAGGCACACAGACCCTGAGCATCTTGCCTGAGATGACATAGTCATGTAGCACCATTTGTTCACATGACTTTATAAAGCTTGTATTAACTATAGTTCTTGACAAAAGAAAACATAAAAATACATAGGTTCACAGCCAGACTCTTGCAATTTCTACCCTCTATTGTAGGAGAGGGGAAACTTTTTTCTGTCAAGGGCCATTGGGATATTTATAACATCACTCGAGGACCATACAAAATTATAAACTTAAAAATGAGCCTGCTATACTGGTATTTGGTCAAACATTAAATTAACTCACCCCTAATGCCTTGGCAGGGCCAGGCCAAATGATTTCACAGGCCTTATATGGCCCATGGGCCAGACATTCCCCACCCCTGCTACATCTCCACTATTTTGTACTTTACATGGTTAATGCATAAAGTCACTTTTTAATTTAACCCCCAGGATATGTATATATCAAGTTTCAAGTGTGCTTGGACAGTGCTTTGGTGTATAGCAGTCCTCAGTTTGCTTGGTTCTTGTGTGCAGAGATTTCAGTTACCAAGATCTACATAACACCAGTCTCCTAACAAAGACGTTTGAATTTTAGTGGTATCCTATCTAATAAAGAGGAAGTATGCTAATTGACCCTCACACCATCACAAAGATGGTGGCACCCACAGCCAAAAAGGAGGGAATATGCTAATTGACTGCCCTTCCCTCAAAGATGGCGGCGCCCAGAGCCACAAGATGGCTGGCAGGAGAAGGCAGTTGTGGGCAATCAGGCCACCAAGAGAGGGCAGTTAGGGGCAACCAGGCCTGCAGGGGAGGGCAGTTGGGGGGGACCAGGCCATCAGAGGAGGCCAATTGGAGGCAATCGGGCGGGCAGTTGGGGGCAATCAAGCCATCAGGGGAGCAGTTAGGTGTGGATCAGGCTGGCAGGGGAGTGGTTAGGGGGTGATCAGGCTGGCAGGCGGAAGCAGTTAGGGGCAATCAGGCAGACAGGCAGGCGAGCGGTTGGGAGCCAACAGTCCTGGATTGTTAGAGGGATGTCTGACTGCCAGTTTAGGCCTAACTGACAACCAGACATCCCCCGAGGGGTCCAAGATTGGAGAGGGTGCAGGCTGGGCTGAGGGACACCCCCCACCCCAGGTGCACAAATTTCATGCACCAGGCCTCTAGTGTTAACTATAATTGCATAAAGTGCAAACTTCACTGCTAGGTCCTCAGTCCAAAAAGTATTATGTAAATATCAAATGTGGGTTGTGACCAATCATGTCACAAGTTTCTAAGTGTGTTGGTGATTGACTCTGGCACATTCAGTTCAGATAATAAAGTGCACAGCTCTGTTGACTCGTTGTCCCCCAGTGATAGACCTCATGACATTTTACAAACATAGATCATGGAAAGAGGGAATTACTAGGAAATAAATGAATAATGATGATACTGAAGGTGAAATTTGAAATAGCTGATCAGGAGATATTGACAATGTCTGCATTTGCCATTTAAAAGACTCTAAATTTACAGCTAGAGAGATTTACTGAAGGCAAACTTATGGACATGTATAGAATGTCCCAGGACAGGCTAGGGGTGAGGTTGGGATGCCAGACAGATGGGGTAGCAACAGAGGGCAGGCCAACCACAGCTGAATTGGGCCATACTAGTTGAAAGGTGGGCCATAGAGTGGGAGTCTGCTTTGAATCCAGGACCCATGGCCTTGGGAGATTGGGCTATTGCCACTGCCATAGTCCACAAAGTCCCCAGTAGTTGGGGCAGTGGTACACTAAAGAAGCCCAAGGCAAGAAGGCCTGAGTCATATTTTTAGGAACCGGGGACAAATCTACAAAAAAAGCCTTAGTTTCTATTCCAGAGCCCAGGGTTGCTCCCAAGACTTTGCATATCTCCTGATTCAATACTAAGGTTCTTGTGCGTATGCCTCCCTGAGTGGGGCAAGTTACTTGCTGTTAGAATACAGCCCATGGATGTACCCAGAGTGGAATTGCTGGATTAAATGGTAGTTGTATTTTTAATTTTTTTGTGGGAACTCCATACTGTTTCCATAGTGGCTATACCAATTTGTAATACCTCAAACAGTGCACAAGAGTCCCCTTTTCTTTACATCTTGGCTAACATTTATCCTTTGTCTTTTTGGTAGTGGGCATTCTAACAGGTGTGAGGTAATATCGCATTGTGGTTTTGATTTGCATTTTCCTGATGATTGATGATGTTGAGCATCTTTTTATGTTCCTGTTGGCCATTTGGATGCCTTCTTTGGAAAATTCTATTTGGCTTCTTGGCCCATTTTTTAATTGGATTGTTTGGTATTTTGTTATTGACTTGTGTGAGATCTTTATATATTTTGGATATTAAGCCCTTTTCCATATATGGTTTACAAACCATATTCTCCTATTCTATCAGTTGCTTTTTAATTTTGTTGTTTATTTTTGCTGTGCAGGAACCCTTTAGTTTAATGTAATCCCGCTTGTTGTTTTTTGCTTTTGTTACTTATGCTTTGGGTGACATATTCAAGAAATCATTGCCAAGACCAATGTCAATGAGCTTTTTTCCTGTTTTCTTCTAGGAGTTTTATGGTGTCTTATGTTTAAATCTTTAATCTACTTTGAATTAATTTTTGTGAGTGGTGTGAGATAGAGTGCAGTTTCATTTTTCTGCATGGGTTATCCACTTTTCCCAGCACCATTTATTGAAGGGGCTATCCTTTTCTTATTGCATATTCTTGGCTCTCTTGTCAAATATTAATTGACCCTTTATGTAGGGGGTTTATTTCTGGGCTTTCTATTCTGCTCCATTGGTCCACGTGTCTATTTTTATGCCAATACTATACTGTTTTAATTCCTGTAGCTTTGTAGTTTGAAATCAGGAAGTGTGATGTATCCAGCGTTGTTCTTTGTCTTCAGGATTGCTCTGGCTACTTTGGGTCTTTTATGGTTCCATTCAAACTTTAGGATTGTTTTTTTTCAATTTTTGTGGAAAATACCATTGGAATTTTTTATAGGGATTGCATTAAATCTATAGATGGCTTTGGGCAGTATGGACATTTTAATAGTATCACTTCTACCAATCCATGAGCATGAGCTATCTTTCCGTTATTTGTGTCTTCGATTTCTTTCATTAAAGTCATGTAATTTTCACTGTGTAAATCTTTCATTTTCTTGGTTAAATTTATTTCTAAGTATTTTATTGTATTTCATACCAATGTAAATGGGATAGTTTTCTTTATTTCATTTTCATATATTTCATTGTTATTGTACAGAAACACAACATATTCCTATATGTTGAATTTATGATCCAGCTTTCCTATTTCTTGATTAAATGGTAGTTGTATATCCTATATCCAAAGGAAATGAAAATAGAATATAGGAAAAATATCTGCACTACCATGTTTATTGCAGCCTTGTTCACAATAGCCAAGATATGGAAACACTCTTAAGTGTCCTTTGATGGATGAATGAAATAAAGAAGATATAAGATAGATAATAGATAGATAGGGAGATAGAGATAGATAAAATGGAATATTATTCAGCAATGAAAAAGAAGGAAATCCTGCCATTGGTGACAACATGCATGGACCCTGAGGGCATTATGCTTAGTGAGAGTAGCCAGAGAAAGATTAATACTGCATGGTCTTACTTATATGTGAAATCTAAAAAAGCTGAAATCATAGAAACAGAATAGAGTGGTGGTTACTAGGGCCTGGAGGTAGGTGGATTTGGGAGATGATAAATGGTATGAACCTGCAACTAGAAGATAAGTTTTGGAGATATAAAACACAGCATAATGATTGTAGTCAACAGTACTATATTATAAACTTCAAATTTGCTGAAAGACTAGATCTCAATTGTTCTCATGATAATTATGTGCCATGTTATAATTGCAATATGTAAATGTATCAAGCCAATGGGTTATACACCTTAAACTTACACAGTTTTAAGTGTTCTATCTTAATTTTAAAAACCCACACTGCACAGGATTTTAGCTTCATGCCGGGAAAGGGGGGGCAGGGATAGGGACAGAGTCTGTCTCTCCTGGTTCTCTGATTTTCAATGCCCTGTGTGCCCTTTGGGTCCTTCTGTGCGGCTCTGTGTGCCGCTACTTGCAGGGCACCCTTTCATGGACAGTGCCCTCCTGGAGCTGGCTCACCTCACCCTTTAGGCCTCAGGGGATAGAAGGATGCAGGACCAGGACCAGCTCAACTGAACAACTGGGAAGATCAGTTTTCATGATGGAGTCTGCTTGAACTTGGAGAGGGAAGTGTAGATAAAAAGGGGTGGTCCTAGAGAGGGAGGAAAAGAGGGTCCTTAGCCCAGCTTCCCTGGAAGATGAGGGGAAAAGAGAAGGCACAGACCCTGAGCTACTCTGCCTGTCTATTCTCCGTCCTACACCTCGCTCTTTTCTGAAACTGTACCAGAAACGAGACACCCCAAGCTTCGGAGGGGACACACAGCTGAGCCCACTCTTATTAGCAAATTCTTCCTGAACCATAATCCCCAGCCCAGTACAGACCCAGGGGCTTCTCTGGCCTCTCACAACACTCTTTTGCAAATAGAGTTGAGGAAGACAGTGGGAAGAGGAGGGGTTGCCCATGGCCCTCTCAGGAATCCCTAGAGGCCAGAGCAGGACTTGTGACTGGGATACTGGAAGGGGTGGGAAGATGCTGTGTGTCAGACATTGTTATAGGCACTTGGGACACAATAGTGACCTAAATAGGCAAATCCTTACCCACGGGTAGCTTACCTTCTAATTGGAGGAGACAAATAATAAATACATACCTATTAATATAATATCTTAGGCAATGTTTAGTGTTACAAAAATTAAACAAAATGAGGGGGGTTAGAAAATTGTGGAGTGAGGTTGTTTAGAAAGGGTAGTCAGGGAAGGCTCACTGCTGACCTGAACAAAATGAGGGAGAGAGACGTGTGGATATGTGGGAGAGGAGCATGCCAGGCATCTGGAACAAGTGTGAAGACCTCGAGGAGCAGCATGCGTGGTGGAGCTCAAGAGGTAGCAGCAGGGGTGCCATATCATGTGGGGCCTGTGGACCATGGAAAAGAATTTGGGTTTTTTAAGTGCAATGGAAAGCCACTAGAGGATTTTTTTGGGGAAAAATAACAGTGGACTTGTGTTTTAGCAGGATCACTGGCTACTGAATAGCAAATAGATGGTAGAGAAGTAAGGTATAGATAGGGTACCTATTAGGAGGCTATTGTAATTATCCAAATAAGAAATTACCCAAATTGAGCTTGGTAATGGATGACTGTGTTAAGATGTGGTTAGATGGTATTATAATTTAAAAGGAGAGTTAGAATGATTGGGTAAATGATTAGATATAAAAGAAAGAGAAGAATCAAGTATGACTC
>NW_006286505.1:116520-148176 GCF_000327345.1 Myotis davidii | reverse complement strand
GCAGATCTCATCTAACTTACTCATTTTGCTCTTAACCCTTTACTACCTTGAACTTTTACTTAGTTCTTCCCTACTATACGTTATGCCTCTGTAAGGCAAACTTCTTGCCCTGCATTTCTTTTGTATCTCCATCCCACATCAGTTCTCAGTCATCTTAGTCAGATCATTGGTCATTTGTATGACCATCCTCTGCACTTATAAATGTCAAGTATCACTCTTACAGAGATAATTCTTTAAAGTTGCCTTAATGGCAACAAAACTCCTACTCAAGGTAACATCAAACAAAGTATTAATCTATAGCAACCCAGATCTAATAATGATACATACATTGAGTCATTGTTGATTGACTCAACACGTATTTCTCACCCAACACACCTTCAAGGTACCAGGCATAGTCCCTGCCTCACAGAATTTATATTCTCTAGATTACATGTTAAAACAAGCTTATTTTGAAGTATTTTCAGCACTATTTACTCCCAAGTGTGTGTTGTACAAGATGGAAAACTAAGAGCCTATTACCAAAATCTAAGGACATAGGACTATTTTTTAACTATATCACTTTTACAGAACTATTAATTTGTGATATTGTAAAAAAAAACACAACACACAAAAAAACAACAGCAACAAAAAACAAAACAACAAAAAAAAACCCAAAATTAAACTTACTCCCTACCAACTCAGTTTTCAGTGTTAATCATTTTATTTGATGACTAGAGGCTCGGTGCAGATTTGTGCATTGGTGGGGTCTCTTGGCCTGGCCTGCACCCTCTCGCAATCTGGGACCCCTTGGAGGATGTCAGAGAGAAGGTTTTAGCCCAATCCCCGCAGGCCAGGCTAAGGGACCCCACTGGTGCATGAATCCATGCACTGGGCCTCTAGTATGCATATAAGATTTTTGGTTAATCTCTTCCCACCCTCCCCCCTTCCCTCTGAGATTCATCAGTCTGTTCCATGTTTTCATGCCTGTGCATGAGCATCTGCCCCGTTGTGGTCATTGTGCATCATAAATACTGGCTGGACAGTCGGTCAGCTGGTCGGCCGGTTGCTTAGGCTTTTATATATAGATATATGTCTTAGTCAGTTTGGCCTGATATAGTAAATTACCATAGCCTGAGCAGCATAAACAACAGGTTTTTATTTCTTATAGTTGGGGATGTTGGAAGTCCAAGATCGGGGTGCTACCATAGTCAGGTGGTGGTGAGGATCCACATCTGGGTTACAGACAGCTAACTTCTCATTCTATCCCCACATGGCACAAAGAGTGAGAGAGCTCCCTAGGGTCTTTAAAAAAAAAAGAAGCATTAATCCTTTTCATGAGGGCTCCACCCTCATGGCTTAATCACCACCCAAGGCACCACCTCCTAATACCATCACATTGGAGATTAGGATTGCAACATATGAATTTTGGAGGGACACAAACATTCAGTTCATAATAATACAGTTGATCAGTTTGACTCAAAATATCAACTATTTATGGTAGATGATTATAAGGTAACCCAAAAGTCCAGCTTTGGTATAAGGGAAGACCTAACACTTAAACCCAGAAGTGATCTTGTCCAATCATTTTGAAAAAGTTGATGGAAATTTGCAAATGCCTCTGTTAGAGACGCTGTTACTAACACTGTGGTCATAGTACCCATACAGGTCATTTCACAAAACAGGTAGAGCCACTGATAGTCACTACAAGATCCCTGTCATCAGTGAGCAAACTATCTCCATTGTTGCTCATTATGGACAAGATGCTCATTATGAAGTCTAGGTCTTTTTTTTTTTAAGAATAGTTTATTGATTTTTAGAAAGAGAGGGAGAGGAAGAGAGAGAAACATCAATGTGAGAGTGTAACATCATCCGGCTGCCTCTTGCATGCCCCCTACTGGGGATTGAGCCTGCAACCTGGGTATGTACCTTGAGCTGGAATCAAACCAGCAATCTTTTGGTGCATGGGACAACACCCAACCAGCCGAGCTTCACCTTCCAGAGCAGTATAATATATTTAACATTGATTGATATACTCTTACAGTGAAGAGTTAAAATTGGAGCACAAAAAGGGCATCCACAAGAACAAGAGAAGTGCCTGATGCCCCTGCAGGTCCTTTTATGCTTACACTTTATGATGAGATTTTTTTTGCAGTTGTTTCTCAGGGCCTCATATTAAAATACAAGATCTATGAGAGGGACATTTTATGTTGTAGTATCTTGGGTTATGATGACTATTGAGATCAAGGCTCTGCCAGGGATTTTGAGGATACTCCCGACAGACTATGTAGCTTACAGATTTTCTACCATAGAATAGGAATATTCATTGGCTTGAAGGAAATGGATTAGAGAGAATGATAGGAGTAAATGATGATTTTGTTTTTTTAAGAAAGTAATGAAAGAAAGATATTTTCAGTCATTTTGATAGAGTACTAGAAATATCATAGCAGTGATCACTACTCCTGATTTCCAAAATAGAAATTGGCAGTGATACCCAGCAGCCTCTGTGGTCAGAGAGGAGGTTCCACTAGTGGATCATAGAGTTCATGAAAAGAAATTTCGAACTTCGATGACATTACTGATTTGTTATTTGGCTCCACTGAAAGCCTTCTATGTGGTGTGAGCAGTATTTGTATGTATTCACATCTGTGAAGCAGGTAACTAGATATATATCTATTTGATTTACTATAAAGAGAAAAGTAACTAAAGCAAAAAAAAAAATTGCTTAGCCACCCTACACATACAGATAGCACGGGAACTAGGGGAAGGAACTATTTATAAGTACAGATCACCAGCCTAATGAGACCAAAACAATCTATATTTATAAAAGCCTAAATGACCATTCGACCATTCAACCGGTAGCAATGATGCGCATTGACCTTCAGGGGGTAGATGTTCAACGCATAGGCATGGAAACATGGAACAGACTGATGAATCTCAGAGGGAAGGAGAGGGGAGAGGGCAGGAAGAAATTAACCAAAGATCATATATGCATACTAGAGGCCCGGTGCTTGTGCACCGGTGGGATCCCTCGCCCTGGCCTGCGGGGATCAGGCCAAAGCCAGCTCTCCAACATTCCCCGAGGGGTCCCAGATTGCAAGAGGGCACAGGCCAGGCCAAGGGACCCCACTGGTGCACGAATCTGTGCACTGGGCCTCTAGTTGGTATATAAGTGTGGATCCAAATGTCATACTCTTGTAGCCCATTAGGGCATTAATCCTGCCAGTCCCATTACTGCACCACAGGGGGACATGATAATGAATGTCTTAATATATGTGGAAATCTTACAGAAACCCCAGGAATCAGGCAATCAGAGAAAGCATAGTAAATTGCCTCTAGGGCACCTGATTCTTGTTGCCTTGCAAGAGTTCAGTGGTGAGACATTCACTTGTCCAGGAGCTCTTTCCTCCCTCTGGCTTATCATGCTCTTAAGTGTCATTTTTATATCAACCACATGAGAAAGTGGAGTGGTTTCCATATTACCTCCTGAGTCACACTATTTCTGTAGACCTATGCCAGACAGGTTTTTCTGGTTGTTATTCATGCACTTCATTCTCCTGAAGCTTGTCTCCCCTTCACTGTACTGGATATGTTTAAGAGGTCATGCCTTAAATGGCCTGCGTTTAGAAGCATGGGAAAATTCTCCAAGCATTTAATTTAGACAATTACACATATATACTAGGAGGCGGAAATTTACATGAGAGGAACAATAAATTTTTCTTCTGCTGCCTTGCCATGGGTAAGGAATCATCCCTTTTCCTTTTGGGGAAGGGAGTTGGTTTTCAAAGGGAGTTGCAGTATTGTTGGAATTCTGACATGGGCCATAGAGAACTTCCTTCAAAGTGACAGAGAGCTGGGCAGAATACAAAGGGAAATGAAATGTTCCTATAGAAACTTGAGACATCAATTCCTCCTCCTCCACCCAGAAATAGATGTATGAAGCACAAATATATTCTTTGACTTTGCCAGAATATACAAGTTGTAAATTGTATTAGCAAAATTAATTCTGTTTAGATACACCTGGAAATTCCATTATTTGAGACCTCTGGGTACATACTGTGCTGATGCAGAAATGCACTATCTGCCTGAGAATCAGTTGGTTTTCTTAACAAAGAAAGCACTTTGGTGAGAGTTTGCACTATTAAGCGCAGGCCCTGGGAACTTGGGAACATAAAGTTTCCAGAGAAAATAATGACATGGAACACACAAGCCCGAGACACCTGTCATGAAGCATGGGTTGTCAGGGCCAAAGGTTCATGATCACATACTTCTTCCTTTTTCTTATCAAAACTGTGGAAGGGCGTTTTAATGTCCCTTCTATTTCTGTTATGAGTGTTATTTATGAGTAATATTTTAAACCTTGTAACCATGTGTCACCCCTGGATTTTGGAGGCACAGATGAACACTGAACACCTAGTTTCTTCCATCATCCTTGCCATCACCTAAAATTAATAACTTCTGCTCCTAAACGATAGTTCTTGTCCTGATATTGAATAGTGCCTGTCATCAAGTAAGAATAATAAAATGATATCAAGCTAATTCTTTCTTAATTTTTTCCTTTAGAAATCTGAAATCAATAACATGAAAAAGAATTGCTGTCCACATAGCGGATAAAAGGGAACACAAAGATTAGATATATATTCCAGGCTGAAAAATGATTTCTTGAATAAAAATTTAATAACATACAAGAACCTGAAACTTTACAAAAATGCAGCATGAGTTCTCCTTTATTTTCATTTTCTTCTGAAAGTTGTTTAGTATTCATTTTTCTATTCAATTTCTCATCTTGCAAAACTTGCTATTATTAAATACTAGAGGCCTGGTGCACAGGCTTGTGCACTGGTTGGGTCCCAAGGTCTGGCCTGCGGGGATTGGGCCGAAACCACCTCTCCCTGAGGGGTCCTAAATTGCAAGAAGGTGCAGGTCAGGTGGAGGGACCCCACTGGGGTACGATCAGGGCCGAGAAGGGATCACGGGAGGGCTCCAGGTCATGTCTGGCCCATCTCTCCCAGTCCCGATCTGTTGGACCCCAGCAGCAAGCTAACCTACCAGTCAGAGCATTTGCCCCCTGGTGGTTAGTGCACATCATAGTGACTGGTTAAATGGTCGAACAAACAGTTGAACTAACTGGCCAGAATGCAGGGCCAAGCTATTAGCATATTAGGCTTTTATTATATAGGATATAAATGACCAAATTCATTCACAAAAGACTTTCTTAAAAATGTATTTACCTTGAACACAGTAATTTAGCTGTAGTAACTCCTGAGCCTTCACTTCGGGGTCATGCAGCCATGACCTCATCTCAGCTCCATCTCTTTCTACTCTCTCTTTTCACCATATTCTTTGTTCATAATGAACTTATTTCAGCTCTTCTATTGCATAAGATTCATAGTTATGTCCAAACCTCCTTCACTTTTACTATTCACTGTGTCTGCATTGCATTCACTTCTTTCTTACTCCCTCAGGCATCCATGAGATCTTGAAACTTTTCTGTCACTTTACAAATATTTCTCTGACCCATATATCTGATTTCTGTTCCTCTTTGAAGTGCTCATACAAGTGCCAGAACTTATTTCAGTCTTAGCACATTTCACTTTATGTTGTGTTCCTCGTTCCCTCTACCCCAGATGATAATCTAACTTCATTAGAGAAAGATGCAAACACAGAACAGGAGTTTAGTTTGATCTTATCCTGCCTTAGTATATTTATAAATATGTAAATACTTTAACCAGTGCTCTTAATATCCAAAATGTTCAACATTATCTGCTAGGCTCTCCATGAACTGGCCTTTCCTTGTCATCTCTTGCAACTCTTCCCCTTCGCTCCTATGTGTCAATCACACTGGCCTTCTTGCTGTGTTTCCAGGAGTTCATGCTACCTTCCACCTGCAAGAAGCTTCTTTCCACTTTCATCGCCAACATTGTTCCCTGACCAGAAGCACGGTCTACTCCTCACGTCCCCATTTCACTGGGAAAAGTTTGATTCATCAGATTTCTGAACTTGACATAGATAAACCCCACATGTGTATACAAAGCTCAGGCTCAGTTAGGTCTTCTAACATTTACAATGCAGTGAACATTTCACTTGTAGCACATTTCATAGCCTAGATCAACTGTTATTTAATTCATTGTATTTGTAATATGCATCTCCCAACTAGACTGTAAGTTCTAAGGGACAGTGACTATGGCTGTTCTCAAGGAACCTTTGCCATAAATCTATCTGGGCTGGTTTGTAGCATGTGTGGGAACAGAGAGTAATTGAGTTAGGAAAATATGCAAGGGTTAGGAAATAATGCAAAACAGGATGCAGGGCCAGGCTATTAAAGATCTGAATTACCATGACAGAGAATTTATATTTTATTCTAGAGACAGTGAAGATTCATCCAATGTATATAAACTGAGATGGTCTAATCTGTGTTTTAAAGACTAAATCTGGCTGCAGGTTATATGTCTAATATGGTAGAGACTGGAAACCAAGAGACTATTATAATAGATTATAAAAAATGACTGCATATATCTCCAATCTCTACATGAACATCCCATTGGCATTGTGACTTTACTGTTCTTTCTATTCCAAGTCTTCAAATTTGAGTTTGACCATGTGAAATCTATAGAATTTACTTTGCAGGGTCTAAAGTTCACAGAGAGGTCATTCAAATTGTCAAGATAATTGTTGCCTTTCCTCAAAATAATCTTCTTCTTCTTCTTCTTCTTCTTCTCCTTCTTCTTCTCCTTCTCCTTCTCCTTCTCCTCCTTCTCCTTCTCCTTCTCCTTCTCCTTCTCCTTCTCCTTCTCCTTCTCCTTCTCCTTCTCCTTCTCCTTCTCCTTCTCCTTCTCCTTCTCCTTCTCCTTCTCCTTCTCCTTCTCCTTCTCCTTCTCCTTCTCCTTCTCCTTCTCCTTCTCCTTCTCCTTCTCCTTCTCCTTCTCCTTCTCCTTCTCCTTCTCCTTCTCCTTCTTCTTCTTCTTCTTCTTCATCTGCATTAAACATGGCCACGTCATTTCCATCTAAGTCTCATTCCTTAGAGCAAGTTCCATGCAGATAATAGGATTTGATGATTGTTTTATTTGCTTAAGAGTTTTAGTGACTTTAAAATTATGTTGACTTTATGAAATTGAATTTAACCCTGGTGTTTATAATACTGTTCATGAGTCTCTTATAAAAGTGCTGATATCAATCAAGGTCTAACACCTGATTGACATATAAACAGAACTTTGGGCATTTTCCTTAAAACACACATATACTCCCTCACACATAGACACACTCACAGGAAGTCTCTGAAGAAAATTACTACCTTAAAATGCTTCTGTATTTCTTTTCAATGGAGCATATAGAACACTTTTGCCCACACATTATAGGATTAATCTTTAAAAGCATCAACTTCTATAAGCAGGTACAAACCCTTGTCTGCCCTCAGGGAGAGACCGGCCAATAAAAGATTATTCTGGAGAAGTAATGCTTGTTAACTTACTCTCTTGCACATACAATTGGGGAAGATGCTTTTTAGAGTATCAAACATGTATTGAATTTAACTCTTTCTCACATGACTAATTTTAGTCATAAACCACCTCTGATACTTTATAAACTCATCACTTAAGACAGCTATGAAATAGTTATGCAAAATCATTAGACTAGAGAATTTTTTCAAGCATTGGCATCTATACCTACTGGCATTTGCCCATGATAATCCCCTATCTTTCCTGAGACATCACTTCCATATCCTAATCTTTATATAAATAGACAAAGAATGCAGTAAGACTAGCCAGCAGCACATAAATTTAAGCAGAAATGGACAAAACTAGGTTTATAGCTGTGAGTATGCAAAACACCAAGTTTATTATTGCATTATTATTTATTAATTATATTATTTTCCATGTGAACAACTGTGAACCTATTTTTGCCCCTCTCTATATTTCCTTCTCAGACATAGATTCCCATGAAAATCAAATCCAAAGGAATGAAGACCTTGTATATATTATACTAGAGGCCCAGTGTATGAATTCATGCACAGGTGAGGTCTGGCCAATCGGGCCAGACAGGGGAAGGGGCAGTGGGGAGTTGGCCAGCCAGCCCCGCCCCCTGGTCGAACTCCTAGTCAAACTCCCAGTCAAGCGGACAATTTGCATATTAGCCTTTTATTATATAGGATATGTTTTTAATCAAATTCATTACTGTCTGCCTTTCAGGACTATGTATAGATTTCATTTTCATATCTATTCACTTTATTTTAAAGATAAAATATATCTGAAACAAGTATTTGAATAACCAGGGGTATTCTCAGTGATAAAAACTTCTGCCTCGTTAATAATCTACAAGGCTCTGTTGTTGCTAAATGCTTATGGATGTCCAGGGAAGCCCTACTCCGGTTCAGGTGAAAACTCATTACCCATCACATAGTCTAATTCTATGAAGTGATAGGTAGGACAGGATAATTGTGTGTTAGTTCCTACCAGTAAATTGTGGGAAAATACAAAAACCAAGCTACACATTTTGGGCAGGTATTATTTCAGAAAACAGCTCATGTCCATTCCCTCTTCCTTCCCCACAAAGATCACTTTTTGAGCACAAGAATGCGATAGTAACCATGTTGTGAAAAAATGTAATCTGGTAAAGAAAGGTCATGACACCTAAGCAAACCAGTGCTTTATCTGTCTTGACATCCAGGAAGAAAGCCACGCAGACCGCTGAGCCTGCTGTGTAGCTTGAAGTGTTAGATATAAGCCAAAGATGATAAGCTATGAGCACCTATAGTAAAAATGTAGGAAAACTACTAGATTAGAATTTTTTCCTCTTGTTTCTATTTTCAGAATGTCCTCCTAACCCTTTAAGAAAGCAGTTCATTTTTGGCACATGAGCCTTTCTTGGGACTTTTCCATTTGTTCAGGTCATGGTAATACAATTGTACTGGGAAGGGGTGGAATTATGCAATCATAGAACTTTTCAAACCTGGCTTTGAACAGTGTCTCTACAAGAGAGTAGTAAGTCAGTGACTTCAGTGAACACATTTTCCTCATCTATTAAAATAAAATAATATTTAAATATTATTAAAATAATGTATAGAAAGTTATTGGCAAGTAGTAGGGGCTCAACTGATAGTAGCTATGGTTATTTAGTTTTTCAACATATACATAATTTCAAGCCACTTTACTTTTCGAAGTTGAAAATTAAATTATATAAAAATGATTTCATACCCACAATAGATTCCCTGAGATAATCAATTGTATCTACCTTTTTAAAAAATTATTGATTTCAGAGATGAAGGAAGAGGGAGAGAAAGATAGAAACATCAATGATGAGAGAGAATCATTGATTGGCTGCCTCCTGCTTTCCCCACACTGGGAATTGAGCCCACAACTCGGGCATATGCTCTGACTGGGAATCAAACTATGACCTCCTAGTTCATAGATTGACACTCAACCATGCCAACTTTGCTTTTATTTACCTTTCAATTGTGAAATAAATCATTTTGTATTCTATTGAAGATTTAATTTATATTTGATTGTTAATTTACCATATTATTCAGTATTTTATTTTTATCTATTACTATTTCAAAGTTAGTGTTTTACAAATCAACGATTTTATACACTTTCAGTGTACATAGTAGTAGTAGTCTTTATAGTACTTTTTTTTGCTGCAGACCTGCTAAAATATTTGAAGGCATTGCTTCTTCAATCATATAGAAAGGTCTTGGGTGGCATTATTCATGTTTATTGGAAAATGAAAAATGCAGTTTGTCACCCTCAGGAAAAATGAGTAGTTTGAATTTTCCAGGAAATTAGCTTGAGCTAAATTATTTTGATATTGCTTGCATCCAATCAACAGCACTGACATATTCCTGCAAATTGATTTTTAGATTTTAAATTTCAAGGGCTACTTAGTTCATTTTATCAAAATGTAATGAATACCTAACATGTGCATGAAGTTCGAAGATTGAAAATGACAACCTCCACCACCACAAAGACTTGGCCCTTCTAAGTCCTGGTGTCCAGTGAAGGGAGCAACGGCAAAGTGTGAATTCCATGATGGGGGTAGCTGTAAAGTTCCTGGAAATGTACATAGTAGAGCTCCATGTTGGAGGGGTGAATTTTGGAGAAAAATTAGAACCAGGTGACATTTTATTGGCTTTTAAAGACTAATAAGGTGTTCCTTAGTTGGATATGGTAGAAGACTATTCCAGATAGAAGGAATAGTGAGAACAAAGGACTCATAATTCATAGCTGTTTACAGAATGGTTCTGGACCTAGTGTAGGGCTTTTACTAGTACAGCATAGGGTGGGATGGAAGTATGGCCAAGGGCAGGCTTCATGTAGAGAGTCATTTTGGAAAACTAAAATATTACCTTCCGTATCACAGTATTCTTATCTTTACTTCATTACATATCATAAGAAGATTTATAATACACACTAGTTGGATTTTTGTGTGTGTGATGTCTTTAAACTTATTTGGACTTTTCTTCAAGTAATATTATTCCTTTGCTTTTCCAATGATTTTAAAGAGTTATTGCCATCTGATACTATATTTCAAATAAGGTAAATATAAATTTTATAAGCCATATTTCAAGAAGGCAATATAAATTGTACAAAAATAATACTTAAGATCTAGAAAACATCATGTAGAAGCATATATGAGCCAACTTGTGAAAGGCTATACATCTAAATAGCATGTGTTTAATAATATCAGGTTATGCATTAAAGAAGTATTCTTTCCACATTAGATATCATACACAGGAGTGTTTGTCTAAGTGTGTGTGTGTATTATAGCCTACTTTATTATAAAAATAATTTGAAGTTGTTTTGTTTAAGTTATATGTGTAAAGCAGAAAAATCTACAGTATTCTAAGTTAAATAAGGAGGCCAGTAGACAGGTGGCTCTAATGCCATGGCAGCCTGTGGAAGCAAACACAAATCCAAGCCTATCAATGAACTAAAGTTATGAAGTACAAACCTAAAGACCTCTAATCATAAACATCCAGCTGGACTCAAAGCTCTATCCATCAATAACTTGCTGACTTTGCTTCCTCCCTTTCTCTATGAAGGTCTCTGCCCAATCACTTCATAAGTTATATGAATGTCTAATTACTTTGTGGTATACCTGAAACTAACATAATATTGCATGTCTACTGTAATTGAAAAATCAAACACAATTTTTTAAACAAAAAGCCTCTCCCGAGTTCCCGTCAGTGGAGCTTCCTAACCACTTCCGGTTTGGCGCTGCCCAATTGCAATCGACAAATGCTCAAATAAACTTAAATTTTTTTTTAGTGCCTCAGTTGATCTTTTTAACAGTTCAGTATTTTTAAAAATATAAACTCCCAGAAAAATGTAAGAGTAAAGAGTACTTTCTGTTTCCTCCATTAGCTGTGAAGAAGAAGGCTGGCTTCATCACTCCAGTTCCAGGAGGCGTGGGACCCATGACGGTGGCCATGCTTCTGAAGAACACACTCCTGGCAGCTAAAAAAGTCATTTACTAGGTCGCATGAAAGAACAAAGCAAGCTGAAGTCATGCTATTTATTTACTTGACAAGGGGGGAAATCCTTTCTATTTTACTACAAAGCTATTTATTTCTACATTGTATTTATTTTTTCATGGATGCAATCACCGTGGATCAGAGGATTCGCACAACTTTATGCATTTCCTGCTAACAGATTTTGAGTTTTAGGGAAAAAACAAACAAAACAATTCCAGTGGAAATATTGGTAACATTTATTTTCTGAATAATATTTGTTCATAATGTTAAAACAATAAAGGGCTCATAATAAATAATATATTTTGACACAATTAAATATCACATGCCATATGTTTCAACAAATGTTTTGTCAGCCAAATGGACACCCATGTAAAATGTAATTCAGGTTTTGCCGTAAGCTTGATCAACTTTTAAATATTTTAGTTCTATATCATATGCTAAAAAAGAACTAAGTTGCTAAAAGAAAGATAAAAAATAAAATATTGATCTTATATATCTCCTAAATGCATCCCATGAGGCATCCTAATAATAAATAATGTTTAATCAAGGAAAGAGAAATATACAAGGAAAAAAAATGCAGTGCTGCTTGGGAAGGTAATGATTATGTGAAATGATAAATGACTACTTGTTATAGTAAAAATGTAATAAGAATGTATTAGGTTTACATGTAATTTCTTTGTTGTTCTAGAAAAATATGTGGACAGTGCCTTCTTTGAGGAATAATAGAAAATCCAAAAGCAAACAAATGCATAAAACAAAACTAAGGTGGTCTTTCCCAACAAAGATCAGGAAAATATGACATGCTATGAGTGAGACCTTCACTAAAGAACAGATTATGTTTTTCCACAAATGCAGAAATCTATTGGTAAAACACAGTGTGCCAAAGTTAAACATTAGAATATGACTAAAAATCTACTGTTTTCTTTCTCACACTTCTACCCTCTTCTCTTATAGCATTTGGTTCTCAAAGTAGATGCCATGCTTCTAACACAATTTAAATTTAGGAAATACATGTGACTCTCAGTTGAAGGTATCTTGAGACTGTACCAATAAGAATTCTTACCCAATGCATGTTTTTAATGATGTGTATACTTATTATTTATGTGAGAATAGACTAGATGTTTATGATTAATAGTATTTTAACTGTATAATAAAAGCAATTTGAATAAGAATACCTGTCTTTTTTCCTTAAGATATCTATACGTTTCTTTGTTCATGAATTTGTTATCTATTTCTTTACAGCATGCTGAGAAATGTACAAGTTTTCTAAGCAGGAAAGTAAAGGTTCTATGGCCCATTCCACAATCAGCCTAGATCATCTTTGTCTGATAACCCTGACAGAAGTTTAAATTCAAAGCTCTCACACAAACACTTCAGAAATGGGCCTTTTTTAATTTTTAAGGCTGCAAATTCTCAAAACAAAATGACCGAAAATGCATGTACACTGAAAAGGTGCAGTCTGTCATGTTGAGCCCATCCTGCTTTCCCCAAGGTGCAGGAGGGGTTATTTTTTAAAGGTTTTTGCCCCTTTGGCTAGGCTAAAATTCAGGAGTGAGCCTTTCCAGAAACTAATTAAACTACTGTAAAAGGATAATTATTCTGATCTTTGTTAAAAATGGTAAGAAATATTTAAGACTTTATAGCAATAGAGGAGATGGAACGCAACTCCCAATACAGCAACGACAGCTAGGGATTTATAGCCAATGAGCAGAAGGAGGGGATCAGTGGATAGAAAATTATTCAGAGGAACTTGATTGGTGTCAAGGGTTGGGGGACTCTTGCTAAACTAGCTTACTACCATTCTTGCTAAAAGACAGGCCAATGAATATGATATTAAGAATTGGGGGATGAGCCCTAACCGGTTTGGCTCAGTGGATAAAGCATCAGCCTGCGGACTCAAGGTTCCCAGGTTCGATTCCAGTCAAGGGCATGTACCTTGGTTTCGGGCACATCCCCAGTAGGGGGTGTGCAGGAGGCAGCTGATCAATGTTTCTCTCTCATCGATGTTTCTAACTTTCTATCCCTCTCCTATCCTCTCTGTAAAAAATCAATAAAATATATTTTTTTAAAAAAAGAATTGGGGGATGAGAAACTTGGTCAGATTTGGGGGGGGTCCATATACTGACTTAGCAAGATTCTTTTCTAAAACTGGGCCAAGCATGCCAAGTCAAGACCTAGTCAAGAAGAGGACCCACAGCAGACTGATTAAAATGTGGTCAAGGAGGCAACCTTTGTCAGCACATAAAGGAGATAAAATTGGTTTGTTGTTATCATGACTTCATTTTTAAATATTTGGAGTCCACAAAAGATAGACATATGATGACTTTGTACAGAAGCTTTGGAAAAGTAAATTGCCTTCTCCAAAAAGTATCTGTGAAAATGACCATACAGAATTAATTGGGATTGAACAATAATACAAAAATATGGAGGCAAGAATGAGCTTTATATATATATATTATAGTCATACTAAAAATGAAAAGTGTGTGTTGGAGAGTGGTGGAAATACAACTGGATACGTATGCAGAAATAGATTAGGGAAAACTTCAATTGAAACTTATCCATGGAAACTGCTGGGAGAGTTTAAGTCCTACCCCTGAACCCTCATAGTCTATGTAGACGTTCATAGCAGTTACCAGTTCCTACTCTTACAACACCCATGTATGTATTTTCCTTGTCTCCCTTTAGTTCCTTGAGGTCAGAATCCACACATGATTTGTCTATTTGTCCCGCATACATCATAACATCCAGCCCAGCACCATGAACGATGCAGACATTCGATATTTCATGAATGAATAAATGAGCGAATGACAACTGGATCCATAAGAATACCATTTCCTGCCAATATCCAGCATCAAATTTTGGTTGAGTTAGTGAAAGAGCAAGAAAAAAAGAAAGGGAAGGAAATAAGAGAAGAAGAGAGAAAAAGGAAGGGGAAAGAAAAGGAAGGGAAATGGAAGGGGAGTGAAGACACTTGCAGAGATGCTTATAACTAGAAGAACAAGATGCATAAATTTAAAAAGGCACAAAGTGGTAGGAGGGGAAAATGGTAGTGGAGTGTTGCAGCTCTTAGCCTACTCCTTTCTCCCTCCAACATGCTCTAATGTGTATCAAGAATGAATAGATAACAATGAAGCCACCTTACAACACCCATCTCACCCATGTTTCAGGATTGGAGAAAGGACTTGCTGAAGAGAGGATTGAAGAAGTGAAGATTGGAGTCTCTCCTACAGAGAGTGTAAGTGGGATCCAGTAGGATCCAGAGGAAGAGAAGCATGTGGATGACTCAGAGCTATGTTCTGATATAAACCTTAAGCTGAAGTGGCAGATGAGTTTCTAAATATTATGTGGCCCAACTCACCAGAATAGGGAAACATCTGGAGAGACACTGATCCATTTCTCTAAGCCCAAATGTGTGTGAAAGCCACAGTTAATATTTAGATTCCAATGATAAAGGTAATTATGTAAAGCTTGATTTGGGGAGATAATTAAGAGAATCCCTCTGAGAGCAGTATGCCCACTCCTACCAGAGGACACAGATGGGGAAATGGAAAGTGCATATGTCTGGAATCAGAGCACAGATTCAAGTCTTAACTCTGGGGCATGGCCTTTGGCAAGTCACTTAATTCTTTTGAGCCTTCATTTCTTATTTGTAATATGAGAGTAAAAACAAGACCTGTTGTTAATTTCTCTATTCACTTAAGACAGATTAACTATATAATGGATGCTGGAATTGTTAGGGCCGGGATTACTAAACAAAGAATTGAAACGTGTGCAAAAAGCTTTAGTAAAATGTAAAGCACTACGGAAGCACCAGTTAATAGTTATTACAAAGATGGTTGGTTGTACTTCCATGCCCCAGTCTTAAAAATAAAGATATCTGACATTACTCCTAGCTTCTTCCTCTAAAAACTGCAATAGGTTGTGGCGGTTCATTGAATCTTTTGTAAATGATTCCTTCTTAAATTCTCACCAGTGGTTCACTAGATGACAATTTGACTTAAAATTCAAATAATATTTTCCTGGGAGAAATATTATCCAGAAATTATCTTAATAAATAGTTGAAAAAAACTCCACAGAACTAGGAAACAAAATGTAGGCACATCTAAAGTGAGCCAGGGACTATATATTCTTTTAACTTTAAATGATGACGCTTGTGGTAAGTGATTGCCCAAGTTATAATGAGTTCAACAAGCTCATTCTTGTGTGCTTTCTAAAGCCAAATTCATGTTTGAATGGTAATAGGGATCCTTTCTGGTAAATTGAATGTGCTGGGTGGACATGATGCAAATGATAACCTATCTTGACTTAAACAGCTTTTTAGGGTATAGAAAATATGAGCAACTGAAATTCCAGAGAGAAAGTCACGGCAACTCTGCAGAACATATTTATAAATTGTTCACAACAATTGGGGCAAGTAAAAGCTTATGAGAAATTCCTTATAGTCACAATATGTACTAACATTAATTGCATGTTTTGGCCTTTTAAACGGCACTTTAATAATCATAACTAGATTAACAGTGAGAAAATTTTGAATGTTGTGTTAAGTTTTAAAATTTATATTCATTGAATGTACCAACCTAAATATTTTAATTTTATTTCAATGGAAATTTTATTATATTGTTGTTGTTGTTATTGTGTTTTCCTGGTCCTCTCTAGTCTACTCATTGGGGCACAAATTTAAGCAATGTAGTTCCCATAACTTAGTAGCCCATTTTATTTATTCAGAAAAATATTAAATGGCAGAATAGCATAATGATAAATGTTATACAATTAAAAATAATTATTTGTGCAGAACTTGTAATAGTAAAACTAGATAGCAAAAACTAAAATGGAATATGAAACCTCTGTTATCACACAAATGAAATTGTTCTCCCCTGCCACTAAATGACAAAATATCTTGATTTGCAATGAAACCCAGTTTGTACTGAAAGGCAGTGCAACTGGCAGGAATATTTCTTTTATTAACAGGTTATGCTGTTTCCTGGTTTGCAAATATCAAAACTCCCTTTATTGGAATCTGGTAGAGGTTGCTAGGAGCATTGGAGCAGGTACAAGTCTCTTTACACC
The DNA here is from genome assembly GCF_000327345.1 of Myotis davidii. Taxonomy (NCBI): domain Eukaryota; kingdom Metazoa; phylum Chordata; class Mammalia; order Chiroptera; family Vespertilionidae; genus Myotis; species Myotis davidii. The sequence goes on along the minus strand of NW_006286505.1, from coordinate 131,669 downwards.
AATGGGGGCTTTCCTGACATCAGATTATTTTTTTATTGTTTCAAGCACTTTTACTTTCCCGATTATGCCCACAGGTAACAGGAAATAAGGGTTTCAAAGGAAAACTTGATCGTGTTGAGAGATAACACAGGTATCCTCACCCAGTGTGTGAGCGCCTTGAGGCTGTAAGTCGCTGCCAGAAGTACATATTTTTTTGATTGGTAACTGCCAGATGACGCTTCATCAAATATAAATGCAAGAAAGACTCCGAGAGCTCCATAAAAGCTTCCACCATCAGGAGGAGAGGAGCAGATACTGTCAACAAGGACAGGCGATGGCTTTCAGTGTTTCAGTGTCAGTCTACCTCTTATTCAATGGTAGGTGATTTCTTCTTCTTTTGTTAACTTGGTGTCAGTGTAAAATGTGAAAAGGATTTGTTTTCTCTGAATTAGGGAGAAGTTGGCTTTTCAGAGTTGTTCTTCATGACAAAGATTAGAGCAAGGAATCGGAATTAATTTAGTTTCTTATGTAATGTATGTTCCTCTCCTAATACAAATTTGAAACCTTGAAATATTTGCTTTGTAAAACTGAAAAGAGGTTAATACATTTTAACTATTATATGACAGCATCCTTGTGATTAAATCAGTATACAAATGTATTCACTTTCTCTTAAATATTAATGTGTCCCTATTTTCTATAATTATAATATAGTCAGTAGACGGGATATGGATGAGAAACTGTCAGGAAGTTGCCCTACTTAGGTGATGGATCTCAAATGTAAATGGATTCAAAATGAAACATAAAGGAAATAAATAGAATAACTTTCAATCTGTTGCTTATAGAAGGGGCTCACCTGCTAAAGATACCTTTCCCCCCTTCATACAGCAATGGCAGCATTAAGTGAAGAGGTGGCCTTGAACTTGACACTCGCAATCACAACCCAACCAAGTAATTGGACAGTTAACAAAACCAAAGGTATTTTCTTTGCATTTTTGTATTTCAAGGGACTTCCTCATTTTTTGAGAGAATTTGGATTGTGGTAAGAGCAACTTTGGAAAATGTTTAATATATATTTTATGATTAGATAATCAACTCAGCATGATGATGTTAAATGGGAGTGACAGGTAAATGTGTCTGAAAAGAATTAGCTTTCTAAAAGGAGGAAGTGAGGAAATTAAAGAAATGTCTCCAGTTACTTCTCCTGAATGTTAGTTTAAACATGCCACATTTTCTGCTTGATTCATGCTTGGTTCCCTGTAACTCACACGTGTCCAGGGGCAATTTGTCACCATTTGGCATTATATTTTGTTCTGTGACTATGAGCTTTGCAGCCAAAGAAATTATGGCTACAAAATGAAATCTTAATTCATGTCCCCTATCTTTAGAAATATTTTTTCCTGTTTCTTTTGAGGGGCTTTTGTTGTTGTTTTCACATAGGCTATATTTTCTAACTCCTCTACCCACTTTTTTTTCTTTCCTATATTATTATTATTATTATTATTATTATTATTATTATTTGAATAGCTTCCCACTGCTGTTGAGCATCAGCATATTTTCAAACCTGTTTGAACTCTTAGAGGTGAACTTGGAAAGCTTGTAACCTGCCAAGACCTGTGTACTGCATGGTTATGATTGTCACACAAATCATATACTGCCCCCTGATGTGGGGATCAGTGATGTGACACAGGACAGAGGAAATGCCATATCATGCTCTCAGAGCCAGGCAAATAAAAAAGATTAAGGCAAATATTTTGTTTCTGAATATGAGGTAGTAATAATTAAGAATTCATTTCACCAATAATTTTAAATTTAAAAATGTATTTGAAATATTTTTGCCGATTTGAGTTTTAAAAAATTTATCTTTATTGTTGAAAGCATTACAGATGTTCCCCCACACCCACCCATTAACTCTCTCCACCCTGCTCCCACACATTTGAACTTGTAAATATCTTTTAATCTGCAAACTAAAGTAAGTGTAGGGCTTAGAATGACTTTTATATCTCCTTGTCTTCTGAGCTTTTGAACAGAAAGGGAAGGAAATATGTTTAGTAGAAAATAATACTGCAGAAAAGTAAAATATGGCTTCTCTCCATGACTGAGTTCATAACATTATACCCAGACCACTATTTTCTTTCTTAATAGGGAACTGCAAGTAAAATTCTCCAAGTTACAGGTAATAACAATGGAAAATGAATATATCTCTATCATTTTCCCTTGCTTTCTTGATGGAGAACTTTAGTTTTTCCTTGCTTTTTACTTGACTTAAAAACCTGACTCCAGATTTTTATAGGAATGATGAATCTCTCTAGTATACCCTTTTTTTGGCAATGTCTTCTCTCAGGTCTCACATTTTCTAGCAAATCTTGATTCAGGCCCTAGTCTTGAAGTAGGAAGAACCTAGTCCAGTTTATAATGCAAAATTCTCACTGCTTCAGAATTAATTATTAAAATGAGAAAATAGATCCATGACTCCACATGAATGCGAATCTTAAGATAATATTGTGTGTTCTCAACCAAAAGGAAGTTCTACAGGAAGGGATCTTGTTGGTGTCTTAGTACTTAAAAATTTAGTATTTTCATTATCAAAAAAAGTCTGCCTTTTTAGATCTGAACAAATAAATAGGAGTGTCTTAAACTGCCTGGCAAGACAAATATTGTGTAACATAACTAAAGATGCGGAGATATTCATGACATATTTATTCATAACAATGACAAACTAAAATGCCACTAAATCTACTGGAGAAAAATTTAAGAATCAGCAATGAAAGTATAGCAAAGAGGACTCAGTTATACAGTTTTACCACTGCGCTTCCCACTTCATATACCCCAGGGATTATATAGGCGTATGTCCTGAGCACATCAGGAATGAAGAGTAAGTGTCCTGAAGGAGATACATTTTGCCACATCACAGCTTCCGCCAGAGGGCTTCCCATAAAGAAGCTTCCGGACATGTGGCCACAAAAGTTCTGTCAAGTGTGGTCACTTGCACAGTATAAGAGTTAGAAATCAAAACCCAGGTTTTTAAGTTCTAACTCCAAGGCTTTCCCCACTATTTCGTAGTGTCTCTTAAGTGAATAAAATTTCTAAATGATATTTCAAAGTATTATCTTAACTATGTTAAGCCTGGGCCGTACGTTGTTTCTGGCTTCTTGTGTAGGTCATAACCATACTTCTTCTCAAATCAGTTAGGGAAAATATTCCCTTTTCAGTTAGCCACTCATGGCAGTCCACATAAGAGGGAGTGCTCACCTGATGCTCCTCTGGGAAAAGAGAAATCAAGTTTATTATCTCACAGTTATAAGCCCAAATCTTTCTAAGCACTGACTTCTTAGGTGTAAAGGAGAGAATGAGAAAATTGTGTGAGACCTTTCATACTTAACTAGCATTCAGGCACACATTTGGGAAGCCTCGCTCTGGAAAGCTGCTAAAACTAGATTTGATGCTGCCACCTTTTGGCAAACTTGTGTCTATCCTTATTATGTGGCTTCTAAAGAATGAAATTCACCTCCATCCCCTAATTAATGAATGATATGTCTAGGTCAGTGGTCGGCAAACTGTGGCTCGCGAGCCACATGCGGCTCTTTGGCCCCCTGAGTGTGGCCACGAAGTTTCAATCGCACTGTACGTGCGCCGCCTGAGCGTGGTATTTTGTGGAAGAGCCACACTCAAGGGGCCGCAGTTTGCCGACCACTGACTCTAGGTGATATTAACCTAAGTTTTGTGACTATAACCTGCCAAGGGAACCGATCAATAGTTTAGTGGACAGAGCACCCAAAGAATATTAAAATTAAAGGTCTCTTTAACACGTTATAAAACGACTATAAAAATATGACCTACTTCATCTGTTAATATTGTTTCTCCTTCTTCCTATCCGAAGGCACAGAAGGACCCATAGCCTTGAAGTTCTCACACCCTTGCCTGGAACACCATGATAGTTACTGCATCAATGGTGTTTGTGCCTTCCATCATGAGCTGAAGAAAGCCATCTGCAGGTAATTTGCAAAGAACTGCCCAAGTCCTGGACACAGGAGGAGGAGAATTTATGCCTCTGGTGCTTCACACAGTACATTTCCCACACCTCTATCTTATGGGGCTCAAAGAGTACATGATCTGATCGTGACTCACCAATCCTCTTTGTAGTAGGATATCTAAGGAGTCTGTTTCTAAGCTACCTAATCCTCATTACTCAAAAATATGGTTCCCAGATTAGCAGCATCTGTGAACCTGGGAGCTTGTTAGGAATGCAGAAACTTATGCTCCACCTCAAAACTATTGAATCCATATCAGCATTTTAGCATCATGCAAATGTGATCAGGATGAAATGAAATAGGATATGGTAAAAACACTTGGAGAAAAGAGAGTTCTAGAGCAACTAAAATACTATTTTGATGATCATTGATTTGCTCAGCATCTTCCTAGAGAAAATAATTTTCTAGATCAAGGCATAAAGCACACGTACTATCTTCACTTCGTCAATGAGAAAAGGTACATTGATATGCGGTCTTAATGAAATGATTATTGTAAAATACATAGCTTCTTCAGTACTTGTGACAGATTGGCTTTCATTTGGTATTTGCATCTTCATTCTTTGTAACTGGTATTTTCTTTGTATTTCTGTCATTGTGAATCTTAAAATTATTCATTCTTTTCTTTTTGTAAAGGTGTTTTACTGGTTATACTGGAGAAAGGTGTGAACATTTGACCTTAACTTCATATGCTGTAAATTCTTATGAAAAATACATTGCAATTTGGATTGGCGTCGGAGTATTATTAAGTGGTTTTCTTGCTATTTTTTACTGCTACATAAGAACGAGGTATGGAAAAAAACACAAAATATGAAGTCAGTGGGTACTCGTTCATTTGAACAATAGTTATTGAGCCCCTACAATGTACTAGGAATTGGCATGTTTAATTTTTTTAGTGAAAATATGGCTGCAAATCTGGCAAGTTCCTACATATTTGTTTTGATACCTTTCCTCATAAACCCAGATTAGCAGTAAAAATTTACCTGCAATTGCAATAGTATAGCTCCAATTTACAACTTCCCTCCATGCTTGCTTCTGTCTGCCTACATCAAAGTTACAAATGAAGAGGCCAGCAAGCCCCACAAGGGTAGTGAAAAGTGTGTCTTTTTCAAAATTATATATTCAGTGCCAAATACGGTGCCTGGCACACAATAGACACTCTGTATATATTTGTTGAATGAAGAAATCAAGAAATGAATATTAAATGAATAAAAAGTGTGGCAAACATGGGCCATTTACTTCCAAACAATCAACTGAAGGTATATTCAGAAGATATTATCTACTGCTAGAAGCTTAAGAAGATAAGCTGGATCCACTAAATATAAGTTACTTGTGTATTAATTCTTATTTCTAGTGTATCCACACTGGTAATTTTTTTTTCTTAAATTCATGTAGCTAGGGAAACTCAAGAAATAATGTGAGCTAAATTAAAGAAAAAAGTATAAAAACATTTCCCTGGCATACTCTAGTAACTTAGTTTTCATTTTAAAAATGATCAAGACTGACTATCAAAATAAGAAAAATTTTGGTTGCTTAATAATTGCATCTTAGAAAAAATAAAATGTTATATCAATTGTAGAACAATTCAAATAAAATACGTTATATCAACTGATTTATTATGCCAATTGCCTAAGGAACCAAAAAGGGGGGGAAAAAAGAAAGTAGACCTTTTAATGTTAATAATACTGCTGTCTGAGGTCAGGTTTCCTAGAAGCAGAACACAAAATGGGGATTCCTGTGCAAGTGATTGGTCAAGGGATGCCCTAAAGTAGGACCTATAAGGCAGTAAGGAAAGCTAGAGCAGAGAAAGAAGGTAGGCAAAGATGTAATATTAGCTAAAGCCGAGTCTCAGCCTGACTCCACAAGATGATCTCCAATGTGAAGGGCATTATAGACCTATCCCCAGAAGGTGAGGGATCTTGGTTTTAGTACCCTGTGTCATCAGCATGGGTAGTGAGCACAGACCAGGAGTCTCCCAGGAATTCAGGCAAAGTTCTCTGTGGGCCCAGGGGATCCTCTGGAGAAGAGTACTGTTCTGGGTCTGTTAACGCCCATAGCTGCCGGGGATGGATCTACCAATGGGTAAAAGGGATCGGGGTGGGGCACCAGCCACAATGGCTACCCCAGAACATTTATATAATCTGCAATAAGGTATACTAACAGCATTCACATTCTTATGGAAATCAATACTCTGTTTTAGGTGTCTAAAACTGAAATCACCTTATAAGGTCTGTTCCAGAGGAAGACCACTGTGAGGCCTGTGTAAGAAATTTTCATGAGGCATTTGTAAAGGTCAGGGGACCCCACATTGACCTCTTCAAATGAAACAACTAAACTTCCCAAGCTGACTAGACTTGAACGTGATGGAAGTTGGGATCATGATGAAATGAGAGAATACATTTCAACAGAAATCGCTAGACTTTGTCATTGTTGGGATACCAAGAGAGCCAATGGAGCAAGCTTACAGTGACAGAAGTCAAGTTCATAGTACTACTCTGGGTCTGTTGCTGTTGTTGTGTGGATATTGTTCTTACTGCAGAGAGTCTGAGTGCCATGCATCTGACCGTGTCAGATGTGAGTTTTCATGAGAAGGATTATCAACCTTGCAATAAGTCAAAGCAATACCAAGCTTGGGATCTTCATGGACTAGCTACCAGTATTTTGGATCACTGCTCAATGGACCTAATCCCAAACATGCTGCTTTCATAAGGTCTAAAAGAATGTGATGTCAACTATTAGGATAAGATCAGTGCTGTGGCACCTTCAGTGATCCAAACATGTGCCTGGAGTCTAAGCCAGAGACAAGAAAATGGAAGGTCCAAGGCAAAATACATTATACCCAGCTTGTGAGAACATTTTGGAGCTGTTATCTGTGAAATATGGAATAAGCTAGAGTTTCTGATGACTGGAAACTACTGGATATCAAGCCCTGAGTAGACAAAACATCTCTTTTTCTGCATGGATTATAACATGGTGTGTTGGACTCACTGGTATCCCAATACTTATGTTTAGCACTTCCTCGTATTGTTAGTGGAATTACCTGGTGACTATTCATTTGGACTGAAATTCTAGAATTCTACTAATACATGAAATTCTACAACTGATCCTGAAAGAAAAACTAAAGAGTTGGACACAGGAATTTTTTCATCAACCAAAAGCATATGGGAAATTTATTAACCACATCTGAGTACTTGATAGCAGATTTGCACATAGAGTGAGAAAATACAATAGTTATTCTAGAAATAGCTATTTGGGAATTAGGGTCCTTCCTCTTTAGTCATATATTTTTTTCATGTAATTAGAATAATTTTGGGCAGGACCACTGATATTGTTGGGCTTTAATTTCATTTTCTACAGAGCCCTTCTACCTCTAAAATTTGACCAGGGGAGAAGAAAGCAATTTTTCCACAACTGAAAAATTGGGATATTCTCAACCATACCTCAAATCCAAAACACACCACCGTCTATCATCTTAGGTGTATGTTTTATTGTTTGTTTTGTAAAATAATAATTTTGTTTAAAATTTTGTTTTTAAGTGAAGCAAAACATATAATTTAAAAACAATGTCTATAACTTTTCTTTTAAATTCAATCTATAACTCTTGACTTTTTTTCCATTGTAATTTTAATAAGCAAAAACATTTTGATCATGAAATGGGCTAAAAGAGGATCAATCATGAATATTCTTACCATGATTGCCTAGTAACAAGCCTTTCTCTTATATTGTTATGACTTTTCATTCACTATAAAAACTTTACATTCTGCTTTCCTTTGAGTAGAAGGTATTTCATTTGCTTTGTTTTGCCTTCCTAAGGAATTTAAGGCAGGTCAATAGCGTGTCAGCACTTTCTGATTGTCCTCACAAAGTATGTAGAGGTTACATCATACCAAGGAGTGGGGAGGTGAAGGTTCCTCCCAGTGACTCCAGGGACCACACCTAGAAAGCTATGCTCTCCCTGAGCATTTCAAAGACGTGTTAAAAAGCTGGGGAGAGTCCAGGAAGAAACAATAAAGCTTAATTAAGGACTGCCTCCTGATGAAAGAGGAATTAATGCTGGAGTCTGGAGAGGTTATAACCTAAAAAGTTAAACATATTCGCTGTCTATAAATATTTCTAAATTATAAACACAATATAATTGACATTAAACAACATCAAACAAAAATTAAAATGTCCAGATTGCCAAACTGAAAAGTACACCAAAACAAAAAAAACAATAGAGATTCCAATTTTTTCACCTGCGGAACAGTATGCATTAACAGCATAAAATCCACCCGGTGAGACTATAGAAAGTTAGAGTGTGACTCATAAGAAGCCACCTGTTTATGTTCTGTCCTACACATGATCTTGTGACCCCATAACCCCACGAGTTAAATTTGCAGGAAGGAACCTCTGGCATTCCTATGGAGCTAGAGCTGCCAATATTTATGTATGGAATCAGGACTTAAATAAAAAAAGTGAAGAAATACAAGATGTTCTGCAAATATTTCACTTTTTATTTTTCCCATGTGCAATAAAGCCCTGAAAGAAGTCTACCGGCGAGTCCCTTGCATCCAAACTACATTTCCTCTATCCATCTATGGATCATTAGGTGGGTGGCTCCTTTAGGAAAGAAACGGAATATGTTCTGGCATTTTTTTTTTTTACTAAATTAAACTTGCCAAGGGGTTCATCAATGTCTTTCATTCCCATTTTGTCTTCTTCCTGGGTTTACCCTTCAATTCTTTGAGAGTACATGCTGGGACTTCAATATTCATGAGTTAGCATTTTGAAGCATGATGGTGTTATCGGTAGAAGTGGAGTTCTTGGTGTGCCAAGAGGAAAATAAGTTCCTGAGGCCCCCACAAGAAGATGGGGTTTCATGGAAAGCTTTATTGATGATGTAAAATTAAGGGGGTCTCCTCCAAGTTTTCATCTCTGTCTCTCTCGCCCTTGGAGAAGTGCAATCTTGTTTTCAGGAGGGCCAGAATTAAGGCCACTGCCCAGAATTTCTGTTCCACCTTAAAGTCCAGTCCAGTCCAGCATTTGTTTAGTTTAGCTTGTGTTCTCAGCTACAATCCACCTGGTGGTCCCATGGCCATGGGCCATGTGGTAGCTTATGGCCACATGGTTATGGAGAGAGAACAGGCGAGCGCATGGGCGAGTGCAGGTCATGGAGCTAGAGAGCAAGTGAGAACAAGCACTAGCAAGGGCACAAGAGAGAAAAAGTTTCTTTGGGGATTTTAAGCAGGAGTTTAGATTTCATGGGCTTCTGACAGGGTTCACCCTCTAGCCAACCTATTGTTCCCCAAGCCAGACTGAACGACAAGCACCTTCCCTGCATCACCCCATTTCACTGCACATGTGCCCATCTTTCCCTTTGTTAGATCCCTTCCCCTAGTGATCTTCAGGAAATGGACCAGGTGTTCCCTGGGGAGTGTGAAGCTGTAGCTTCCTAGTGAAGTTGTCCAAATGACCTTGCTTATAATGTCTGGCCTCCCCTTTGTTCTCTTCCTATCTATACATATAAAAAGGCAGCTACCTTAATGGCCATAATGACCTAACAATCAGTCGCTATGAAGCCTACTGTAGCCAGCAAACTGGTCTGATCAGGGGGTGGGGTGGGCGGCCAACCTCACAGTCCCTCCCCACTGCCAGCCACCCTGATCAAGAGCCAAATGCCCCCCCCCCATCCCCTGCTCAGCCTCTCCCCTGATCAGCCCAACCCACCAGGTTAGACCCACAGCCCCTCCCCCTGGACAGCCCCGCCCCTGATTGCCATCCCACTTCAATAGGGGGTGGGGCTGCACCGCCGACCTCCTACAGCCCCTCCCCCAGCTGACCCCACCCTGATCAGGGGTGGGGCTGGCAGCCAACCACCCATAGCCCCTCTCCAGGCTGCTGGCCCCTGATTGGCACCCCCCACCTACCCCATTCAGGGGCAGGGCTGGCCAACCTACCACCCACAGCCCCGCCCCATGGCCAGCCTTGCCCCCAGTCGGCCCCCCAACTCCAATCAGGGCAGGGCCTGTGGGCCAATCTGGCGGGCAGCTGGCCAATTTCCTGCCATCTCCTCCTCCAAACAGTCCCAGTCCCGATCTGTCCTGGTTGGGCCTGATTTCCTGCCATCTCCTCCTCCAAACAGTCCCAGCCCCGATCTGTCCTGGTTGGGCCCTGAGCCAGCCCCCCACCTGTGCATGAATTTGCACACTGGGCCTCTAGTTACTAATATTAACTAGCTAATTACAATGATAACAATGGGAGTGGGAGCAAACACTATAATTTCACTCATACTTGAGCCAGAAATTTATAAAAAGGAAATTATAGTTGCTTATTATTGTGTCTTCTTTCCCCAAATTAGTTTTTTTTTAATAATTACATTTTTCTAACGTTTGAAGTAAATAAAATTATAACATAGTTTATCTTTTAGTGTTTCCCAGAACAATGCAAATCTAATCCTTTCATTTTGAAATGTCCTTTTTGGAAGATTTTTATTCATTATATGTAATTTAAAAAAAAGTCTTAAGAAAATCACAAGGCAAATAGCAGCAATTTAAGCTTTTGAGGTTGAACATAAAAACAATTCCTCTCTGCAGGAGATCATGAGTAAGTTATCTAACTTTTGTGAATTACAAAAATGTAACACACTCTCTGTGGTATAATGTAAATATTGATATCCTGCAGCTCACACTCATGGGGAGGGTTCCCAGAATCTCTCTATTGCAAAATACCACTCTTTGCGGCTTACATCATGGCTGCATGACATCAGGACACTAGCATCTGCCAAGATGAACTGGAAGTGTTGAAACTCAGTGTGTCAGAGTCTGGCACTGCTAATCTGGGTGAGTCCACATTTCTGTCCCAACCTTTGGCACAGCCCTATTCAGTAGCACATGCAGAAGCTCTGAATGTCTGTTAATTATTCAACCAATGAATGTACAGCTCAGAGAAAATTGCTGAAGAATTCAAAGACTAGACCCCTTAAGAATATCCACCTGAATAAGTGCATTCCATCATTATATTTCACTCCTTTGCCCAAAATCAACGTGATGGTTGTTCCAGATTGTGGGCAACACCCACAGCTTCCAAAGAGCCATCTTGTAAAGGTTAGCAACGTTATTATACAGTAACAAGGAGGACTGAATCGCTTAGTCAGGGCTTATCTACACACTTTATGTCCTTTCTTTGTAGTTTTTATGTCTCAGATATTATTGGAGCAAAATCATTTAGATTGAAATTGGGCGAAGATCACAGTCAAGCAAGTGTCCAACTCACCATGCCTCTGATTTTAAGAGGATGTTAATCAGGCCTCCCAACTTTCTGGAAAGAATGGTATCTCTAGATCTTTAAAGCCTCACAAAAATATTGACTTAATATAAAGTCCCTTCACAGATCAAGATGAAGGAATTGTGTGATAGAGCTACCCTTTATGAGCACTCACAATGTTTGAAAAGCATTAGTAGCATGATTTTAATGAATCCCACACCCGTGTATATTTGAGATGTAGAAAGGACCTGAACCATGTGGATCTGATGCCAAAGTCTCTCATCTATACTCTATCCGATAACACTTTGCAATATTCTATGGAAAATATCCGTATTGGGAGTTAATTGATTAATAAGCTTAGAAATATACCCAAGTGATTTATTTGCAAATGAAACAGGGTTTTTTTCCTATAAAACATATAAAATAATAACTTTTGTCATGGATCAGCCACAAAAACTTCCTGCTGTCAGCTGCAGATTATGAAGCTATGCATACCATCCTTAGGGTGCGGCCAGAATAGGCCTGGAGTGCCTGCTGACAGTTGACTGTACAGGCTGGGGAGAGACTGTAGACTGTAAAGTAATCCTGACTTAGCCTCCGCACTCAGGGTACAATAAGGTCACTTGGGAATACTTGATCCCAGCCTGAGAACAAGGGTTCTCTGGCACTGATGCTATCGGAACCAGGACATACCTGGCTCAGTTGATGATGGGGTGAGAAGTGAGTGGTTTTCACATCTACAGTAAAATCTTATCAATTGCCTTTTCACTATAGCAACCTCAATCTTACCCCTAGCTTCACAAACACCTGAAAGCATAACAGTCACCTTCAATCTTACCCCTAGTCCCACAGACACCGTAAAGAAAAACCGCCACTGCTGGTGGGCCAGCTTGGGGCAAAACCTGTAAGCAACATTAAAAAAACTGCGCGGTGGGTGGGCACCTTGATGACCTGTGGTCTCATTCAGCTGTGGGATCATTAACTTGGCTGGGACCCTTTGGACATGATATCCTGTCTGGTAAGTGGAGAAGCTGGACTCTAAAGATGAGCTCCACATTCCCTTCCTGGTTGGAAGCTGTGTGTTCAAAATGTGCAGTTCAGAAGGCAGAATCAGCCCACAGACAGGTTTATTTTGGTGCCCACAGTGTTGTTTTTTGTTTGTTTGTTTTAATCAAGACCACCTCTAGAAATCAAGGTGTTTATCTAGGAAAATCTAGGTTCTCCACCTTCTTTTGAAAGCTAGAAGTATAGAGCACTTGCCCTATATTCTTATGCAGTTTTGGCTCAAAGGCGTGTGCCCGGGACACCCACCTATTTCTGTCACCATGCTAACTGGTCAGGCTTCCCAGGGGCCTTTAAGCCTGCAACCTCGGTTCTTTGACTGGATTTTACTATGAAGATCCTGCCCCATCTAAATTCCGAGTCTAGTCATCACGATGCCTGCAGAGGGCCTCGTTGGACTACAAACTGCCCAGGAATGTGCTCTTTAGGAGAACCCACATTCACCTGGAGGCTGGCAGGGCAGTCTCGGGGAATCAGACACCGCCCTGCCCACGCCCTCAGTCACTCTTGCTACAATCTCTGACAGATTTGTTTGCTCAGTGTTCACCCCTACTCATATTACCTCCTTCCCCAAAGCTGGTGCCAGCTTCCCATTGTATGCCATGCATAGGGCAGGCTCCTCTCCAGCTGGCCGGCTCTCACCCAGAAGGCTCATGGGTCTACCCTCCCAGGACTCCCTATGCAGAACCCACAATTTCTATCTGTGTTAGAGTCTCTGCTATTTCCTCCATATATATTACCCTCAGCTCTGTGGGCCAAGATCCTACACATTATTTTTTTCTAATGCTGCCTTTTCCTTGAAGAATCATATTATTTACAAATGTCATCTTTCTCTCCTTTGAACTCCCTAGACATCCCTTTCTAAAAAAACAAGCAAACGAAACTCCATGGTGCTTACGTTGTTTTGTATTATAATGATTTATGTTCTTGGCTAAGTTCCAGTGGTAATAACATTAATAATGGACTTCATTTATTCAGTTTATACTATAGACTAGGCACAGTGCTAAGTAATTTCTATACAGCATCTCTTTCAATTAGAGACAGCCACGAGAAAGTTATATTAGGGGCTGTGATGAATAGTGGTTAAGGAGACAGTTCTTTGGAATTTAACAGACTGGGGCTTGAACCCCACCTCTGTCCTTACTGGTCTGCTACCTTGATCAAGTTTCTAAGCCTGAAAGTTGTCACTTGTAGAAGGGAATAATATTTATCTCCTATAGTGTTTTGAGGGTAATAGTAAGTGATCAATGAATACTCTCCTATATAATAAAACCCTAATATGCAAGTTGACTGAACGGAGGAACAACCAGAGCAACTACCGGTCACTATGACGCACACTGACCACCAGGGGGCAGACGCTCAATGCAGAAGCTGCCCCCTGGTGGTCAGTGAGCACCCACAGGGGGAGCACTGCTCAGCCGGAAGCTGGGTTTATGGCTGGTGAGTGCAGCAGGGGTGGTGGGAACCTCTCCTGCCTCCCCTGCAGGCGGGCAGTGAGGAGCGAGGGGTCGGGCCTAAGCCGACACTATGACGCACACTGACCACCAGGGGGCAGACGCTCAATGCAGAAGCTGCCCCCTGGTGGTCAGTGAGCACCCACAGGGGGAGCACCGCTCAGCCGGAAGCTGGGTTTATGGCTGGTGAGTGCAGCAGGGGTGGTGGGAACCTCTCCTGCCTCCCCTGCAGGCGGGCAGTGAGGAGTGAGGGGTCGGGCCTAAGCCGGCAGGCAGACATCCCCCAAGTTTGTCCTGGACTGTGAGAGGGTGCAGGCCAGGTGGAGGGAACCACCCCACCCCATGCATGAATTTCATGCACTGGGCCTCTAGTTTTATTATAATGGCCTTCCATTTTACAGATTAGGAAACTAAATTTATAAAGTGTCAGTCACTTGTTCAATTATAAGCAGCTGGTAAGTGGTGAGACCTAGATTTGACCCTGAGAATGCGCAGTTCCAAGGCAGACTTTACTCAGCACAGCTCTTTGACTATGGCTGTTACTTGGCCAATGTTGTTTGAAGCAAGATCTGCAATCTCTGAGAGCTGGGTGTTTGAATCCCAGTTGCTTCTTAGTTCTGTGATAGAGAATAAATTATTTAACTCCTCTAAATCAGTGCCCTCTGTTATACAATGGAGATAATAATTGCACTTAACCCATAGGGCGATTTTAGGATTAAGCTAAATTAGATAGCTAATGTATGTAAAATATCTAGTACTCATTCAATAAATAGTACTTATAACTAGTAAATACTTAAAAGTGTGTTGAAGCTCTTATTGGTACTAAATGCAGTCAGTTGTATCCTAAAATCATCACTTTGCAAAACCAAACAATAAAAACCACAGGGCTTATAATAAGGAAAGCTAGGGTTAAGGGGTATAATCCTCAAAAATTTTGTCAAGGACACATTAAAAGAATTTTAAGTAGCACAGGCTTATACATATAAAATGGTTCATAAATAAGTAATATGTATTTGTAAGTCGACATGGCGCTTTATCTTGAAAAACACCTGAAATTTGCTTATGAAAGTTGGTGTCCAAGGGTTGTAGCTTGTATGTTATTGTCAAGTGGTGAAGGGTTATAGAAATTGTATAGAAAGTTAAATCAGCAAATGTGAGTGTAGCTCATAGCACAAATGTGAGCCAAGGTATCTGGTGTATGTTTGAGATTTGTGCTGATGTGTGTGTTTGGTACAGTTTATGCTGCTCAGTTCAACAGCATTATGCATTCATCTAGCCCAGTGGTCAGCAAACCGCGGCTTGCGAGTCACATGCGGCTCTTTGGCCCCCTGAGTGTGGCTCTTCCACAAAATACCAAGTGCAGACGTGCACATACAGTGCGATTGAA
>NW_006286505.1:91862-116403 GCF_000327345.1 Myotis davidii | reverse complement strand
CCACAGATAGAGGACGTTTTTAGCAAAGGCCAGCTTAGGAGTACCCTAATTAAGTTAATAACAATGTACCTACCTATATAGTTTAAGTTTAAAATGTGAGCCACACTCACAAGAAATTTCAATCGTTGTACTATTGATATTTGGCTCTGTTGACTAATGAGTTTGCCGAACACTGATCTAGCCAATCTATCAGATGAAATCATGCATAAGCAAACACAAATGCTCAAGTTGTTCCTTTATGTTGGAATAAATTCATGTTTTCAAAACAAGCCTTAAGTCAGAACTGACTGTACCTTAAAATTATCACAACCTTTGTCTCTCAACCTAGACCTCAAGTATACTTAGTAAGCACTTGAAATACTCTGATTATATTAGGCACCCAAGACCTTGGAGACCAGGATTGTGACTCCTCATTTCTCCACCTAAATTTTAACAGTGTATCAAGAACTTAACTCCAAAGCCCCATGTTACTGTAGATTCATATTCTCTGAGACAAACTTATCATAGTGTGTTTGTTCTTTTCCATTGTCAAGCTACAAAAGTTAGAAAACTTCATGACTATATTTTTCTAAGTCCTAAATTGGTATCACTCTATGAAGAATCCAAATTCTTCCTCCTTTCATCTTGAACTTATTCCCTTCCTCTTTTTTTATTCTCTGAGTAAAATATTACTTTTATTCAAAATTGTTTAAATGATGCAGAAGTTAAAAAATTGTCTCCCTCAATAGTCTAATATTAGGCAATAAATCATGTCAAATGGCAGACCTTCCAGAAGCAAGAACTTAGTTAAGCATTTAAAAACATGTAATAGAGGGAAGTCTGTAAGAAAGAAGAGAGTCAAAGTTGGTATCTCTTAGGGTCTCCTGCTTGAGCCTAACAAACATTCCTGTCTGGGTCCAGTCTCATCTAGGTAGGCTGGGAAAACAGGTGTGTTTGCAAACTGGTGCTTTGGTTCAGTCCATTAATGTGAAACACTAGAAAGCCTCTTAAGAGTCACTACACCTTCTGGTATTTCTCAAACCTGATCCAAACTGGATTATCCCCCAATGGTTTATGGTTGCATAGCTAGGAATATATGTATGGAATGTAGTAAAATGTAGTAAAAATTCATTTATTTCTTTGCCTTTTCAGTATCTAATCCCCTTCTAAAAATAGCACCCAGTTTTGCTCTGAAGTACCATTTTCTGTCACCTTTATTGCACCTGATGTAGGTGTGATTCTCTCAGGTCTAATCCCAGGGTCAATCAGAACTTTCTATCATACCCAATTCTAGGATTACCTGAGAGGCAGGCATGCAACTTAATCCAGATCAATGAAAATTAGTCCTGGGATTTTTATTGGAATTTTTTTGGGGAAATGTTGTTTATTTCAGATTGTATTGCTAAGGAAATGAGATGAAATCTTAGATTTTTTAAAAGGCCATTAGAGGAAATCAAAGTTTTTCTACCCTGAAACTGCCTTTTGGATATTGATTTTAGGCTGTTTATTAAGAAACTAGAGGCCTGGTGCACAAAATTCATGCACTTGGGGAGGTCCCTTAACCCAGCTGTGCCCTCTCACAGTCTGGCAGCCCTCAGGAGATGTCCAACTGATGGCTTAGGCCCACTCCCACCACCACTGCTGCACTCGCCAGCAGTGAGTCCGGCTTCTGGTTGAGTGGTGGGAGCGCAGTAACCTGTGGGAGCGCAGTAACCATCAGTGTTTGTGTGAACTAATATAAATTCAAAGTAAACATCATTACATAAAAGGGTACGGTCTTTTTTTTCAATAGTTTTATTCATTTCAAATGGGCCGGATCCGGCCCGCGGGCCGTAGTTTGCCCATGGCTGTCTTAGCCTGATTTGATTTAAGTATGGTCAATAAAAGGGCATCGAGCAGGTGCATATTAGCTAGATACCCCCTGTACTCCATTGTTTCTGAGTTGTCTAGCACAAATTTTCCTGACATATATGGTCTGCTCTTCCTCAACTACCTGCAAATTGCCCATTCTCACTTCTGAAATCTAATAGCCCATTCCCCTCCTTTTTCTGTGTCCAAAATGTCATAAATACCCAATGTTGCCTTGCTGTCTTTAGAATTTTTATGCTTATGTGAATACAATGCAATGATATCACAAGAATTCCACCCCTATTAGCAGCCCAGGAAGAAGAGATGAGGATATCTCCCTCTGTTAAAATTTTGTTTTATGTTGTTTTAATCAGGTCCTTGTTTTCTTAAGAAAATAATTGTTTCAAGCCCAAGAGCTAAAGTTTTACTAACCTATATTTTTGTTTGATACTTGGGTAAACTTTTCATAATAATATATGATCTTTTTGGTCAAATATGTTTGACAATCTTCCCAGAGTTAAAAAAAAAAAAAAAAAAGGCCTCTTCTTAACCTGGAAATGGCTTTGGGTTATACCAATGGGTCCCTGGAATACCGCAAAGATTTGCTTTTTCTCTCCTCATAGGAGATACATTTTATTCTAATTAGACCTGTGTGATATGCTAAAATTGCATGGGAAGCTTTGACAAATAAAGAAATAATAATTATGTTGTATTGGTATACATATATTATTACTAAAGTAAATTTCTAGAGATTATATCAAATCTCCAGAGTCTAAAAGTTCAGATATAATATTTGCAATTGTAATAATGTTACCATGGTTAGCTAGTTATTGAAAGGAAGAAAGCCAGGGAAGTAAAAAATTGTTAAGCAAGGTCAGCTGGGGACACTGAGCAGGTTTGCTCCAAAAGGAAGTTCCAAAGGAATTAACACCCCTCTCTGCCCCCCTCCAGAACCTGATTGTGTTTGGGGGGTGGAGCAAGGAGAGATAAGGAAATGCGCAAAAAAGTCAAAATGGCAAGTCAGCAGATGCAGGGGAAGGTGTTTAACTACAGAGGACTGTCAATTTAACCTGGGAAGAAGATCTTTGGTTAGGGGCTGGACTCCAATGCAAGCCCACAGAATCTTGGGAAGCTAATTGGTTATTTTGAAAAAGCTCTTGGTCATAATCCTAGGAGAAAAAGAATTCTCTCTCTCTCTTTCTCTCTCTCTCCCTCTCTCTCTCTTTCTCCCCCTCTCTCTCTGTCTTTCTTTCTCTCCCCCAGTCTCCCATCTGTGACCCTCACTCTTCCCATTCACTCATGTTATTTCCCACCTGATAGCAGGAGACTATGTGGGTCTAGTGGCAACTTGGGACCTGCAGCAGACTGCACGGGCTCCAAAGGGCTACGAAACAGAAACTCTGGGCACTGGCATTTGCCTTGTTGCAGACAAGGTTGTACTTTTTCCATGGCAGGACAGACAAAGATGAGACCTTGGGAAGCCAGGAGGGAAACTTTTTTGATATTATATCACAAATAAACCATGTGTGTGGGTCCTTGGAATTCTTTCCTCACGATCCCATGGAAGAGCCTAATTTCCATTACCAACATTCTAATTGTTATCTTCAAATGTTATCTATCTATCTATCTATCTATCTATCTATCTATCTATCTATCATCTATCTATCTATCTATCTATCTATCTATCTATCTATCTATCTAAATTTAAAAGCCTACGTTTTGATGGAATGACCGGAACAACTGGACGACCGGTCGCTATGACATGCACTGACCACCAGGGGGGCAGATGCTTAACACAGGAGCTTCCCCCTGGTGGTCAGTGCACTCCCACAGTGGGAGCATCGCTTAGCCAGAAGCTGGACTCATGGCTGGTGAGTGCAGTGGCGAGAGAGCAGCGAGAACGCCCCAGCACCAAGCCAGGCGACCCCCAGCCTGGCTCGGGCTCCTCCCCGGCCACCTGTCGCTTCACTCACTGCTACATTCCTCAGGATGTCTGACTGCCGGGTTAGGCCTGATCACTGCAGGGGTCCCTGGCCTGAGGGGATCGGACTTAAACTGGCAGTTGGACATCCCCCAAGGAGTCCCGGATTGTGAGAGGGTGCAGGCCAGGCTGAGGACCCGCCTCCCCCCTCCACCCTGTGCACAAATCCATGAACAGGACCTCTAGTATGTTACAGAAAGAAAAAAGGCAAAATTCTTTGTCAGTTGCATTATAATCAAATCTATAACCATGTCATTTTAAGTTTTATCATTTGTAGTCATTAAGTTTGATGCTTTTGCAAATATTTTTCATTTTGAGAAAGATACAGGTAAAGAACTCTGGTTTATTTTAAAGTACAGCTTACTGAGAATACATCTTCAGACCACACCTTAAAACCAGATGAAGATTTATAAAACTCAAAGATATAACTGGATTCATGGACATGTTGGCAAATGATCAAGATAAACAATTAATTATATTACGTAAACTGAATGAGCTGAGGATAATTATGAGTTTTATAACATTTTGCTTAAAATATTGCTAACTTTTTAAATCTTTTTGTTTTCTTTTTTAATACATTTTATTGATTTTTTACAGAGAGGAAGGAAAAGAGATACTTAGAAACATTGATGAGAGAGAAACATTGATCAGCTGCCTCCTGCACACCTCCCACTGGGATGTGCCCGCAACCAAGGTACATGCCATTGACTGGAATTGAACCTGGGACCCTTCAGTCCGAAGGCCAACACTATCCACTGAGCCAAATCAGTTATAAGAATCTGTTCTCTTTATGACAGAAAACAATTGGAAACTGATATTATTATCAAGGCTTTGACCTAAGAGCTTTAAGAAATTAAGATTGACTTTGGAAGCCAATAAAATTTTCTTGAAAAACAGCCTGGTACCTTGCTTATATGGTTCACAGCAGGCTTTCCAGCTAAGAAACAAACACTGCTTTCTTGGGAGAAGGCAAAAGAACAAACAAAAAACACCTCAAAACAATTTGTGGGATCTCAAGAAACAGAGGAGCTCACCCAAATCTATCGGTATTGCAGGCAGATGCTGATGACAACTCGGTGGCTTGGCTTCTGAGCCTTGAACAGTTAACTAAAGTTCAATCTGGAATTCCTTAA
Organism: Myotis davidii; assembly: GCF_000327345.1. NCBI lineage: Eukaryota > Metazoa > Chordata > Mammalia > Chiroptera > Vespertilionidae > Myotis > Myotis davidii. Next base: position 111,462 of record NW_006286505.1, on the reverse strand, counting down.
GAAATTCCAGCAAAGCAGATGCTTAAAAGAGCCTATGTTATCAATTGCTATTCTTATTGTATTTATACAAATAATCAGACCAAATTCATTAAAACTTGACCTATGCAGTAAATAAGATGGTCTTAATTTGGCTATTTTTGAGAAAAATAAGGGTCAAATGAGAAAAGTTGCTTTTTAATAGAAACAATAATATATGATGTGGGTATTAGAATCTAGCTAAGTTAATTGTCTTTAAAGTTCTTTTTCATCTATAACCTGGACTAAATCATTTTTTTCCTACTTTTCTTAAATATTTGTCTACAACTCTCCAAACTAATGTTTTATTTTTCTCCCACCCATTGACCTGGAATTACTGAGAACTAGGACTTCTTTTTTTCCTGAGACTTGCAATTGCAAACTGCAGCTAGACAACATAGCATAAACGTTAGAGAAATCGTTACAACAGCTCATGCTTAACTGATCCAGTCACTGATGCTGGATAAGCCACAGAGAGTTACCTGAGCACCTGATATCACCAGAGACATTCAACTGCAGGTCAGGAGACTCTATCAGATTGTCTGCCTTCATTCCAAAAGAAGCTTTAAGTCTTACATCTAGAAATCTTCCGGATGGACAGCCTTACAGACTAAGAAACTGGTTTATAACTTGCTGTGATCATTAACCTTTGTTTTATTTTGTTTTCATAGACACGCCTCTTATGAAATATCAGATTGCTTGCTTATATGATGTAGGCCTCATGATGGGCGCCCATCTGTATCACTGCCTCCTGAAATGAGACTCACCTACTTAACTGAACTAATTTATCCTCGGGACTAAATGATTGGGTCAGTGAAATATGGAGCAAGCTGCCAACTTCGCTTCTGGAATGTGAAACTTATTTAAGGGAACGTGTACCATTATTTCCGAGTTGCCTAGCAAGACTGTTCCTGCCACTTACGTTCTACTCTTCCTCAACTCCCTTCTGAAATCTAAAACCCTATCTAGCACACTCCTTTTCTTTTTTTCCTAAATGTCTTATATACCCAACGTTGCTTCACTGTCTTTGGAATTTTCATGCTTTTGTGAATTCCCCTTGAGCATGAATTAAAACTCAGATTTTCTCCTGTTAATCTGTCTCTATTAATTTAATGAATAGCCCAGACAGAATAACTTAGAAGATGGGAGGAAAAGTATTAATATTTTTTTAGCCCCACACTAAAAGGCACCTGCCTGAAGCACTCTGATTTACCAGACTTAATATAAATTAGGCTACGGTGAGCATTCTAAGATCTCCTTCCTGTAACAGGTTTCTCTGACTGAATCTCTTTTGCAGGTGATAGGGAGGGTCAAAGGTTCTTTCAGAGTTTTGTTTCTTAATGAAGAACTTAAAATCAACATCCCAATCAAGGCAGCTTCAGGATGACGAAACTTTGGTTCTCATCAAGGGACAACTTATTCTTTTTCAAATGAAAGCTCCAAGACTAAAATACAATGAGTGACGGAATACTATGCCCTTTTTTAAACTTGAGAGGATTTGATTTGGATGTTAACACTGCAGTTATTAACCCTCATGGCTATGCTGGAAATTACGCTTTCTAAATGCATCCATCCAAAGGCCCTGCTCAGATAGATTTTTCTAAAAAAATTAGTTTTTTAGCCTCATCAATTAGTGGCAGTTTTAAACTTTTGATTACATAAACCCCTGCCTCTCATAAACCAGTTTCATTATTTGTCAGATTTGTTCTCTAGCAAATGTTTTTCTTGTTAAATGTACAGAGCTCCACTGTTGTGAAAAAGTTCCAGATAATACAAATGGACTAAAAATTCTGCTTTTTATTTTTTAATGTTTTAAAATAAATCTTTATTGTTGAAAGTATTACATATGTTCCCCTTTTCCCCATTGCCCCCCAACATAGTTGTTGATATACTTAAGACAATATATTTAAGTCATGTGCTTATAGAAAAAATATTAGTGATGAGAAAAATTCAAAACAAGCTGAAATCATGTTGAAAAACAGTGATTGTCCATTAGGCCTCCTGCTTTGAACTTGAAAATGAAGTGGTTGAGAACAGGCCTTGGACCACAAATAGTGAACAGTAGTGGCCAGCAGCAGCAGCAGCAAATCTACAAATTCTAGGTACTTAGATGCTTAATTAAAGATCAGTTTTATTGCTGAAAAGCTGCACATGATACCAAATATTGTTGTTTCTTTGGTGAGAAAATCCCAAGATAAGAAATTCTTAAAATGTTCATTTTGATAATTTAAAAATCATTATACACATTTGAAAAAAAAATTATCAGTCTCTTTTGCAACTTCAAAAAGAGAAGTCTTAACTAGGTAAAATGGAGAACCCAATCAGAGGGTCAAATTAAATATCCTTCAAAGTCCTTTAAAGGATTAAATATCCTTTAAAATATCCTTCAAAGTCAATTATCAGAATCATTTTGGGCAGTAAATTGGAAACAACTGGAGAAATCTATATGCAACCCCTTATTATAGGTGAAGTCAAGCTGAAGGTGTTTTTATACAACAACTCAAATTTTAATAGTAAACAAATGACAAAGATTGAGCTCATTTCAACATTATTTAACCTTAAAAATGGTTGGAAACAGAATTTACTTGCATTTTATGTTATTAAATTTATAGATGATGTTAGTGATGACATAAATTTGTGAATTGATTTATGGTATAACAACCAAAGACTTTTTAAAGAGTCTTTTTTGGGGAGGGGGGCGGGGAGGGTACCCTTAGTATTGCTTGGATAAAAAGGTGCAGTGTTTACCACGAGTAAAACTTATTACACAAAACGTCTGATGAAAGAGCCACTACAAAGCCACGATGACTGTAGTTGGCTTCTCCTTCTGTCAAAGAGTTTGCTTCATAATTTTCTCAGTGTGTCTGATGGGTTGGTATTGTTAACCTAAAAATAAAATAACAAGCCAAAGTGAGAGACAACTCTCATTTCTTTAAGATACAAAATAATAGCTATTTTGGAAGCACTGATTCAGATAGAAAACTAAATAGTGTTCATATAAGGATATAAAGGCAAGGGGATATTTATGAGAAAGGGCAAGGGAATAATTACATAAAGAAAAATTTTTTAATGGGTATTAATAACTTAAAGAAGTAATTTCTATAGGTTTAGATAAGCTAAAATGGCCATTCTAATCTTATGGAATGCCTATAATTTTCAGTCTTGTAGTCATATGTCTGCTTTTCTGTTATCTTTGCAAACAATTGTTTGGAACACAGTGCAGCTTTAGGCCCAGTCTGGAGGTTATTTTTCTTAGTTTTAACATCCCAAAGTTTGAGGAGTAAGATGTGCAAGGTTGTTTCTCTAGGATGGCGGCTCACACTCCATTTTGAAGTGATTCATTTATATTATTTTTTACAGTATAAATGTTAATATTTATTAAAACAAAACAAAATAAAAATTATCATAGTTTGAATTTTTTGTTTTACTTAAATGTCTAATCAAATGAGAATAAATTAAGAAGCAATAAAATAAAAATACTTTAAAAACTTGTTCTACCTATAGGCTGGTATAGAGGAGCATAGGTGCTTAAACATTTTCAAACCTAAAATTGAATGATTGTTTTCTATATAAATACAATGATTGGAAAGTAATAATTTCACACCAATAATAAAAAACTAAAAAGTAAAACTTATTTAAATTAGAAAGTTGTCTTATTTAATAAGTAATATTTTTAGTCTCTTATTTAATAGGTAATATATTTTAGACTCAGTTCTATTTTGAAGAAACTTTAAAACTTTGAATGTAAATGTTTTTATGAATAATACATTTGATTGGGTGTAGTTTCAGCTATTAATTTTGTGGGTTATTTCTACCATTTTCTAGTAATCAGATTACTTGAATTAAAAATTCTAGTAATTTGGCCTGGCCAGTGTAACTTAGTGGTTGAGCATCGATACATGAACCAAGAGTTCACTAGTTCAATTTCTTCTAGGTCGGGGCACATAATTGTATCATTTTACGCTTACATTTTAACCTGGAAAATTATGTAAGTGTCAGAAATTGCTACTGGATGACTAAACTCAGGAGAAAGAATGGATATAACCAAAAGGAGAATGATCCCAGAATCATAGCACAGAAGTTGAAGCTATAAAGTAAAGAAAGGGATAGGGTAGTTGGAAAATGTAACAGAAATACGTGTTAGGGCCTGGGATGTCAAGATTTCATGAGCAGATGTTTAGAGCCCTGAGCTAGGAAAGTTCGGCTCTACTTATGAACAGAGATGGAAAATCTCCACCAGACACCCAAGATCATGGTGCAGATACACTTGAATTTACAAGGTGATTACAACCAGATAAACCCGTTGTTACATTTAAAATACAATAAATTGAAAAAAATACAATAAATTGAAAATGCATTTAATACAGCCGACCTTCTGAGTACCATAGCTTAGCTTTATCTACCTTAAAAGTGCTCAGAACACTTACATTAGCTTGTAGTGGGGTAAAATCACCTAAAAATGAATACACTGTGAGTATCACTGTTTACCCTCGTGATTGTATGACTGACTCGAACCTGTAGTTCACTGTGACTGCCCAGAATCACAAGACTGTAATGCTGCATATTGCTAGCCTAGGAAAACATCAAAATTCAAAGTAGTTTCTACTGAATGAATTGCTTTTATACCATAATAAAGTCAAAAAATTTAAAGTCAAATCATCAATTGCGGAGCATCTGTAGATAGAAAAATAACTACCTTGGGCAGGCAGTGAAGAGAAATAGAATCAACTTCAAGAAATCAGAGATTAAAGATACACTGAGCCAGGATACAGGGACCAGAAATCACATCACCCACACGGAATGGGAAACCTAAGCTGAGAAATGGAGTGTAAGACAAGAGAGAATAATTCAGAATCCATGGCTCTTGTTGCATCTGAACAGGGTTAATCATAGAGCCTGATAGAGAGGTCTCCATCACCAATGGCATGTGATGGCTTTTCATAGAACATATTTCTCTGGAACTAACATGAGTTTCAGAAAGGAAAGAATAAGTTTAGAGGAAATATAAAAGAAATAATGACTAAGGACTTTCAAGAATTAAAGTAGGACAAGAATCTTCAAACTGGAGGTGTGTGGTTAGTCTTGAGACGTGAGTTAAAAACAAGTCTACACCTAAACAAATCACAATGACACTGCAGAACATGAAGGGTTAAAAACTCTAAAAAGTGCTGGACCAGAAAGGATGCCCTCTGTGGGTGGTGTCTCAGGGAGGGGCTCCGTCTCTCTCCTTGAGGCTCCAGTCCACTCTGGGCCTCCATCCCTCTGCTGGATCCCAGGTTTTCCACTTCACACTCGGGCTAGACAAAATCCCAGGAAAGTCAGCCCCAGCAGCAACCTTCCTTCTTTCACTTGCTCTAAACTTGCAGTTCAGAGCACTTTCCTGAAGCCTGCGAGGGCTGGGAGGAAGAAGGTTCTAAATGTTGCCCCAGGTCAATTTCAACCTCTACTACTCAATATTTATTTCTTTTTATCAACATATATCTCTGATTTCTTTCTTTATCATCGGTACTTGCATGGCATTTTTCCTCCTGGCATCTTTTCTCATTTCCTTAAAGTATATTCATTGGCAGTCCCTTCACTGTTGGGTTAGAGATAATAAACTCTTAATCTTTTACAGAAATGGAAAATTGTAAGTCCTACATTCTTTGATTTGCACTTTGCTAGAAAACATAGTCATAGATTGTAAGCTTTAATTGGATTTGATAAGAAATCTTAAAAAGGATGAGAACACAGTTACCAGCAGTCCTTGGCAAGGTAGAGAGGCGGTTTAAAATAGCCTAGGAGTGAATCTAGCATGTGGATCTGTTTTTCCCTTGGGGTCCTTTGTCAATCCCACAGGAAAAGTGGAAAGGCTGAGCAGATTTCTTCATGGCCACAAGGTATTCTGTGGACATAGATTTGAGTTCAAGTCCTACTCTGATGGTGTGGGAAACATCATCCCCCTTGCTCTGAGTTGGAACTTAAAAGTCTGCACCTTAAGAGTAAGGGATAGGTCAGAAATAGATCCTTATAAGGACTGCAGTCCTTGAAATTAGGTTAATGAGATCCTAAAATTCCAAAACTGCTTCTCAGGCACCGGAGAGAGCCAAATGTGAATTAAAAGGAAATTAAATTATCCTAAGCCCCAAATTAATTTGAAAATCATTTTTAAATGTTTTGTAAATAAATTTCAAAACAACTCTGCAAATACATAATTAGCACACAATTAAAAATAAAGAGACACACAAGAAAACAAGACTGTACAAATAAAAATTTGCAAAAACTACAGGTAATACAAACAGACCCAGCCAGGCTCCAGATGTTGGAGCTCTCAGACACAGACTTTAGAACAACTTACTATTCCAAGGAGATGAACTACAATTGAAAATGATGGCAGAGAACAACCAAGAAAGAGAAAGGAATATATATGTACATTTTGAAATGGCTTACACACACGTGAACCAGAATTATTTATTGTACATGTATACACACAAAGTTTACAGTAGTGGGTTGCTTCGAAGGAGGAGGAAAATGATGGGAATGAGGAGGGGATAGGATGGAACAAGGCATATTGGGAAGTGAGCACACTCAATTATTAGTATTTCCATCCAAGATTAGGGTATATCTTCCATTTGGTTCAAGTCTTTTATCTCTCATAATAGCATTAATATTTTGTCCATGGAGATCTTGCTCATTTCTTGTTAAATTTATTTATAGGTATTTACAATCATTCTTGTGTTACTGTAAGTTGGATCTTTTGCCATTTTGTATTCTAACTGGTTGTTGATTCTATACAGCAAGGCCATCAATTTTTTGTATATAAATTTTATTTTTAGCCATCTTCCTAAAATTTATCTTTAATTGTAATAGTTATGTAATTCTCTTGTTTAAAAGATATAAAATCATTTCTTTTGTAATAATACTTTACCTCCTGCAATTCAAATATTTTTGCCTTTTATTTCTTTCATCTAATGCTGACAATTATACAAGCTAGTAATAATTTAATTCATTATCAACTTTAGTGTAAATACATCTAGTGTTTTCCATCAACATGACTCTTGAGTTGATCTATGTATAATAAAAATTTTTTATTTCTATTTAGTTAAAATGTTTTTAAAATCAGGAATGGATATTGAATGTTATCAAAATGATTTTTAATATCTAGATATTATGATTTTGTCTTTTATCTATTAATTTGCTGAATCAAATTAATAATTTTCTCATGGTAAATCCTCTTTGCACTGTTAGTATGAATCATACCTGCTTTTGTTATATTGTTTTCTTAATGTGCTGCTGTAATTTATTTACTGGGTTTTTCCCAAAAAAATTATTGTATCAAAATTCGTATATAAAATTGGTCTAAAGTTTTATCTATGCTCACTTTGTTGGATTTAGTGTCAACATCATGCAGATTTAATCCTGTAACATGATGAGAAAAAGCCTGCATTCTAAAGCCAAATGACCAGGTTCAAACCGTAGTTCTGCTACCTGCAACTATATGACCTTCAGCAAATTATTTAACCTTTCCATGAATTGGTTTTTTGGGATGTGAAATGAACGTGAGGCATCTTCTACTTCTGGTTCTTTTTTTCTTTCAAGATGTAGCTCTTCACGTCCTAAATAAAAGGCTGTGGATGTGGTAACAAGTACACTCTTTTTTTGGTAGGATCTAAATTCTAATTTTTGCCCCTGTATTTGTCCTAGTACCAATTAAAATATGTGTATGTGTGTGGGGGGTAGGGAGTGGGGGGGGTGGTCAGTGGTTGGGTGTTCCCCACAACAAGTAATTCTCAGGATACTAGTTGGTATCTATAATTCAACTCATCTCTGACACTGTCTACCCAGAGATAGCATCAGATTTCACAGCTTAAAGATTCAGTCTCACAAGACTGTCCCCCAACTCAAACAACCCTCATATGCCAGTAGTCAGTTGTAAGCCCAGGTTGTTATCTGTGCTTCTACCCAACTGACTATAAATCAGAGGTTCCAAGGTCCCCTCCTCGGGTTTGATTAATTTCCTAGAAATCAGAACGCAGAGAAACATTTTACTTACTAAATCACTGGCTTATTATTAAAGGATATCCTATATAATAAAAGGCTAATATGCAAATTGACTGAACAGCTGAACGATTGTTTGCTATGATGCGCACTGACCACCAGGGGGCAGACGCTCAATGCAGGAGCTGCCCCTGGTGGTCAGTGCGCTCCTACAGGGGGAGTGCCACTCAGCCAGAAGCTGGGCTCATGGCTGGCAAGCCCAGCAGTGGTGGTGGAAGCCTCTCCCGCCTCTGCGGCAGTGCTAAGGATGTCTGACTGACAGCTTAGGCCAACTCCCTGCGGACAGCTGTCAGTCAGACATCCCCCAAGGGCTCCCTGACTACGAGAGGGTGCAGGCCAGGATGAAGGACAACCTCCGCTCTGAGTGCACAAATTTTGTGCACTGGGCCTCTAGTATATAGTGTATCTACCCTAGGAACAGCTAGATAGAAGGAAGATCTGACTGACTGAATATATATATATTTATACGTCACAGTACCTCAGTCCCCATTGGAAGTCTGTCAGCAGTTCTGCTCCGCTTCTCATTCCTCATCTACTACTGTCTCCACTGGGAATTCCCCAGAGGGAAAAAGCAGCCATAGCTGGGCTCACACTCTCCCTGCCAGATGAAGATACTTGATTGCTAACTGCTTTGCTAGCTGTCTGATGCCTAGAACTAATGATTTCTTTTGTTTTATTTTGCTCCAGTTTTTCTAAGTTTTCTCAGTAGAAAAGTTAATCCCAAATACCAGTCTCCTTACTTTTTGTCATTAATGTAATATTTAAATAAAGATTTTCTACTATGGTAGTTATTTTAATTTTGTTTATATCTATTATTTTACTTGCTTTTTCTAAATTCTGTCCTCAATGTTTCCTCTGTGTTTTAAGTAATGTTTGTTGTCTTTCTTTTTTGCTATTTAAACGGTGTTCATTTATATAAAATTTTACTTTTCTTCTATATTTTTTTGAACTTTTGCGTGCCTCTGGCCATTCTGTTGCCTCATCACAGAGCCCTGAGATCTTCTATGTTATCTAAGAGAACTTTGGTTTTTATTCTAAGCAGTGCAAGTTTGTGTCAAGTGTTGTCATGGTTTTTATCTGCTCAGTCAAAATGTAGTAGGTGCTTAGATAGGACAGGTGCAGGGGGTCACCAGGGTGGAGATCCTCAGGTGCCTAGCAATGGGCAAACTGTAAGTCCCTGTATGATCCCTCCCCTAAGCATTAACCCCTAGGCCAGTGATGGCGAACCTTTTGAGCTCGGCGTGTCAGCATTTTGAAAAACCCTAACTTAGCTCTGGTGCCGTGTCACATATAGAAATTTTTTGATATTTGCAACCATAAGAAAACAAAGACTTATATTTTTGATATTTATTCTATATATTTAAATGCCATTTAACAAAGAAAAATCAACCAAAAAAATGAATTCGCGTGTCAACTCTGACACGCGTGTCATAGGTTCGCCATCACTGCCCTAGATGATGACCTCTAGGCTTCTTCTTTGTGTTAGCTCCAGGCCACGGCCAGCTGAACCACAAGGGGGCACATCTGGAAAGCTGATGCATGTTCCATTGGGATCCATCCCTAAGGTCTCCACATAAAAGTCTTTAACCTTTGGATCTCTCTCTATGGAGCCTTTTCCCACCCCCTCCCCCAAGCAGGTTTTCCTTGCCTCTCTCTTTCTCCTAAGCTCCAAAAGCCCTTCCTTGGCCTTGGTAACTTGTTTCCTGAGCCCATTTCTTCCAGGCTCACTTCTTCTACCTCTGTGACTTTCTAGATAAACTTCCTCTTCTAGTTTGAGTCTTTGCTCTGAATTCTTTGTTAGTCTGAACTCAAGCATGGAGGTCTGGCCTAATCTGCCCTTTTTTTCTTTTGTCCTTCTTTCCAGTCATAACTTTTAAGTTGTTTTCATTAACAATGTCCTCAATTATACAGTAAAAGAAATATGTATAATGTAAAGATGACTTTCATGGCGTTGTATACAATATTCAGTAAAGGGAGCAAAACAGCTTGGTGGTCAAAGACAAGTCTCTGATTCTTTACTACTAGGTTCAAATCCTCGGTCCTTGTGCTTTAGGTTTTGTTGTTGTTGTTGTTTTTCCTTTCTTGTCTATAAAATAATAATATGTAAAAATAATTTGGTCACACCTTTGTCCCAAGAGTTTGTAAGAATAAAATATGTATTAGTTTGCTAGAGCTGACATTACAAAATACAACAGATTGGATAGTTTAAGCAACAAATTTATTTTCTCATAGTTCTAGAGTCTGGAGTGTCGAAGATCAGTGTGTTGGAAAATTTGGTTTCTTCTGGGGCCTTTATCTGGGCTTACCTTCCTGCCATTTATTCACGTGTTCTTGGCTTATATACACGCATTTATCTGACATCTCCATGTTTCCAAATTTCCTCTTCTTATAAAGGCTGCAGTTAGATTAAATTATGAACCAATCTAATGGTCTATTTTAACTTAATCCCATGTTTAAAGATGCTGTCTCTTAATTCAGTCACATTCTGAGGTACTAAGGGTTAGGACTTCAACATAGAAATTTTGGAGGGACAAAATTAAGCCCATAAAGGAAATCATTATCCATCCTGTTTTAAATACTGTTTTTATCTTGATAGTGCAAAATTATTCTCACTCAAACTAGTCAAATTGACACAATTTGTTCAACCAGGTAAACAGATGGTAAAAAGTGGTTTAAAAGGTGAAAAAAATAGTTCTATAAATATAAATAATTGTTTGGAAAATTTGTTATTTCTAATACCAACAATAAAGTCACATTGTCTGTGACTAATATTTAAATGAATAAATAATCTTGGGAGTATTTGCAGCAAATATTAATTGACCTGCAGTTTTACAGATAACTACAGAATTACTGATTACTAAATCTTTCAGGTTGCCTACAATGTTATTATTGTTTATCGTGATTATCATAACTTTAAATCAATCAAATGTGTGCTTTCAAGAGCCCTCTACTCTAAGTTATATTTATTTGTATTTAATGATGTAGCTTCCTTGTGTTGACTTTAAATGGTTGTTGTATTGAATGAGATATTAATTGATGTTAATTATATAAGCTTTTAGTAGTTGGCACATTGTAAAAGTATCATAATTTTTAGCTTTTTTTAAAAAATTAGAGTATGGGACAAGCATTGTCCTGGTCCTTATAGTGCGTATTACAAAAATAAATAATGAATATGTAATTATAAGAAGTGTCAGGTGCTGAGGACAAATTTTGAGGCACACTCTCAAGAGAAAAGATTTGTCTTGCAAGCAAGTCTAACAGTATTGGTAATTTAAATTGATACATAAATAAAATTACAAATTACTCTAAGTTACAACCTTTAGGAATAATGATAAACAGTCAAACTTAAAATATTAGACACTTGAATGTCATGAGTTTATTGTGTTGCACTTGCCTTTCATCTGATCTTGGTTATTTTAAAAACAATAAAAACCTTGTATGGTTTATAGTTTCTAAGTTTCTAAATTTCATTTGGCTAAAGTTTACTGAACTCTTGCGATGAGCCAGACATAATTCTAAATACTCCCTGCTTATCTAACCACAACATTCTTAAGAGATAGTAATACTTTTATTTTCATTTTTTAAGTGGGAGGAAAACAGAGCACAGAAACATTAAATAACTTGCCCAAAGTCACACAGTCAGGAGATGGGATAGTCAGAACTTGAAACCAGGCAATCAGGCTCCATACTTTTAGCCCTGCACCTTCTTCAACGTGCATTCACACATCATCCTATTCAATGCCCAACCCATCCATTCGCCTGACGAACATTAATAAAGCACTGACTATGTTCCAGGTATTGAGCCAGGTGATGGATGATAAGAAAAAAGTGTGAGACATGGGACTTGGTTCACCATCCAGAAAAGGAGAGAAACTTAGAAAGTGTTGCTTGGCCTTTCCAGTGTGGCCTGGGGAAGTGCGATCCTCCCCATGTCCTTCCCTGAGCTACAAAAGAGGAGGGTCTTTTGGGAAATTCTATACATGTACCCCAGAGTTCTCCAGATTGTTCAGTAGGATCCCAGGTGCCGCAAACCTTCCTGGCTGAGGATCTTACTTCACTTGAAATATTTCTTGATTGTTTTATTTTTCTCAGGCTTAAAACCGAGAAGAAAACTCCCCCCACCACTCCCCAACAGCAGTGTATTAGAAATACTAAAAGGGGGAAGCGGGGGAGGAAAAGTTCCCCTTCCCCACACCCTCCAAGCCCAGACCTAAATGTTTTCTCACCAAAGCCCGAGTTACTATCAAGTGAAGTCTCAGCATCTGTATGAATCTAATCTAAGGTCCAGCCTAAACCGAGGCGATGTGACTTTCTTGCAGGAGGCACCCTCAAACTGGGCCTTGGGACCGTTTTAAACCCAGAGGCTTATACTAAGGTGCCCGAGGCTGTGTAGTCAAAAGTGTAAGTTAAACTGGGGTCAAGTGAAGCTAAGACACAAGGGCGGGGGGCAGAGTGTTGTGCCTGAAGGGTGAGATGGGCCCCCAAATGGAAGGAGTAATCACAAAGAGAATGATTGGCCATAAGAGGACTGAGGAGAGGAGAGCAGGAGGAATGAGGCTCAGGGTCAGACAGGGTCAGTGAGGGAACCTGTGCTTGGGCAGCAGCGAGAAGTCTAATTACAGGGACCATGCAGAAACAGAATGGTCTTTGGGAAGCAAAGGGAACATCAGGAAAGACTAGGGATTTGAATGGAATCAAACCTAATTTCAAATTTCAGTTCCATCACTGCTTGAACTTGGATGTGTTATTTAACACTCAGGTCCTCATCAGTGAATAGGGGATGTTTACATCGACTCAGTGGGTTGCTGTGAGGATTAAAAGGAAGACGTGTAATGCACTTAGCCTAATGTTTCACACATCGTCAATATTCAATAAATACAAGTTGTCTTGTTCTTCTGCTTTTTAATCATCTTCCCCTCACCCATCTACATCCCAATCTTGATTCTTTTTTATTCTTATTTTTTTGTATTTTTATTGATTTTTAGAGATAGAGAGAGGAAGGGAGAGAGATATATACATCAATGAGAGAGAAATATGATTTTTAGAGAGAGAGAAGAAGGGAGAGAGATAGATACATCAATGAGAGAGAAATAATCATTGATCGGCTGCATGCCCCGTACTGGGGATCAAGGTCTGACCCAGAATCAAACCATGACCTCCTGATTCTTGGGTTGATGTTCAATGGCTGAGCCACATCCGCCCAGCCCAATCTTGATTCTTCTTTATAAATTGGCTTTACTGTTCCTTTCCCAAACAAATGTGATTTTAGGAAATTCTAACAACAATTTAAAATTCTTTCTAATTAGCTTAAAGCTGTGAATTAATACCTTTGTGCTTAAAATATTACATATTTCTCTGGGGAAAATATGTTGCCATCCTTGACAAACAGATAAAGTCTAAAAAATATTTGAGTTCTCCCTGTCACTGAAATAAAATGTTTATCTGGAAGATCATAAAGAGTAAAGCAATAAATAAATGATTTAAAGAAAAAAATGCAGAGCCCCTTATCAGAAACAAAAATAGTGACCACTCAAAATTAAGCATAGAATTTTAAGCAAAGGGTTAAATTCCATGCAAATTATATAAAACATTAACACAATCTTATAATATAAGCTTGAAAATGCTAATGCCAGATTTTAAAGGATATAAGGAAAACTGCATAAGAAGAAAATCCTAAGAACCTAGATAAACACTTGAGAGTTATTTTGCAACTTTGTTCCCGGAGTATTGCTTGAAATAAACAGCACATCATATAAGAAATATTTTATCTTTAGTGATTTTAGAAGTAGTGATTTTGTCATAACAAGATTTGTCCTATAAGATAAGGAAATTATAATGTACAGAGGTAACTGCCAAACTTTTAAAAACCAATAATAGGTTTCTTTAAATGACATTTTATATGGGAGACTTGTATACATACAACACAAAATAGCAAAAGTGGGAGTGAGAACCTAGAATCCATCTGCTCCAGAGACACATTGTCTCTCCCCTCTAACCTTACAGACACTCTGGGTCCCCCATGCCTCAGAGTTCCTCAGGTTACTCCTGCTCTGAAGCATCCTTGATCTATTTGGTTGCTGTTGCTGTTGTAGTTTGTTTTCTAAATTGCATGTCGTATCTGTGAGGGTTAAAAAATATAACAATGTTTTTCTCCTACCTTCTAAGTTCTTCTAGGCTGGACTAATAATCAAATTAACAAAGATAGATTAACAGTAGAAAAATCAAAATTTTAATAAATGCACATTCACATAAGCATGAAAATTCCAAAGACAATGAGGCAACATTACATATATAAGACATTTTTAGACAAAGGAAAAGGTTGAGAGGAATGAGATATTAGATTTCACAAGTGAGAATGAGAGATTTACAAGAAGAGGAGGAGCGGAACATACAAGGCAGGAAAATCCTTGCCAGGCAACTCAGACACCGTGAGACACAGTGGGTATCTAGCTAACAGGCACCTTCCTGAAGCGCTCTTGTCTTTCACACTTAATTCAAGCTAAGCCAAGGTGAACATCCTAAGATTCTCTTCCTGTATCTCTTGGGCAGAAAAGGGGGGAAGGGTCACCCAGTCCTCATGGCTCAGTGGTTGAACATCGACCTGTGAACCAGAAGGTAATGGTTTGATTCCCAGTCAGGGCACATGCCTGCAGGGTCATGGGCTTGATTCCCAGTGTGAAGCATGCAGGAGGCAGCCTATCAGTGATTCTCTCTCATCATTCATATTTCTATCTCTTCCTCTCTGAAATCAATAAAAATATACTTTAATAAAACAAAAGAAGGGAGGGTCCAAGTTTCCTTCTTAATCTGTTTATTAATAAAGAGCTTAAAAATCAATATTCCAAAAGACAACTTCAGGGTGACAAATCTTTGGTTTCCTTCATAATTAATTAGTGTGTCATTCAGTAAATTTTAATCAACCACAGTTATTATTTTATCTTACATATGAAATAAAGTACATCACAGTGCATGTCAATAAGATAAAGTATTGTTTTTGAAATATTTATCAGATATATATGAGTATATATGCCTGGGTATACTGTGTCATTATGTAAAGTGATTTTAAGCTCTAGTCAAGAAAACTCTGAATGCCCGCCCCCCGCGCCCCACATCTCCACACACTACTTCATGAGGTTGAGAAAACCTCATGAAAATAACACTTTGGTAAAATAATTTGAAATTATAAACTTCCAACTCTAATAAAATGGAGTTCTACTCAGAATAAAATGAAGAACTTCAAAGAAAGAATTTTTTGCTAGCAATGAAGAAAGCTGGATCTTTTTAAATTTTTATTTTAGAATTTATTAGTTATGAATTCCATGTTATTTTTTTCCTATCAAAAATGTTTTAGTTTTAAGCCTAAGATTGTTGAATAATGTGTCCTGCCTTATCCTATCTATCATAGTCACTAAGTCTTTCATAAATCAGGGATGCATATATAAAAGTATTACAAATGCTTCAAATGTACAAAGTGGTAATAGTAATAACTAGATTAAATCATTACCTTGGATGATGTTGTTTCTCTTAATGCATTATAGATATGTTTATCTTTTAGGTGTAAGTATCATTCTTGTGTTAATTTTCATATTAATGATCATCCAAATGTGATCAGCTCTTTTTCATGTGGCGCATAAGGGTCTTCTGTTGGTTGAGCTCCTAATCACTAGGTTCCCAATAGAATAAGTCCCTTGGCCTTAAGCTGCACAGTGTTTTCTCAGAATGATTCATCTCATCTCTGACCAGGTCTCAGGATGATTCAAGATATTATGGAGTCTTCAACAAACAGCATATGATAAAGATTGCTTAAAGAATTTCTTCTGCGCAACAGGCTTTTAGTCGTCCCCACCAAGCCCATCACATGACGTAGTGACTTTTAAGTGGTACTGATCAATGCAGAGTATTGTTAAGTAGCCTGCTTAATGGGCAAGACTTCTGTACCACTGGCTCTGAATTTGGTCTGTAGGTGTCTCACAAAACCGGTCCAGGAGCTAGTTGAACTAATATGCATATCATTAATGTCATAGGAATTACAGTTGCAATAATTATTAACATTTTAATGTCTGACCACTACCATATATGGGACAACTGAGTCCCAATGCAATTTCCTTCTCTTCCTATAATTTATAATATGAATTCACCTTTTGTAATCCACAAATTCATTCAACAACAATGTATTTAGTGCCTAATATATGTAAGACACTACACAGAAACACCATGGCATCAAAACACAAGGAAGACATCACTTTGGCTTCAAGAATATTGGAATATGGTATTGAGATGACAACTTTTAAACTAGCAATAACAATAGTCAATTCCTATTGTATAACTTATGTGCCAGGCAAGTTTCTAAAATTTTTAGCTTCATGTTTTAGAACATTGCTTGGCACATAAATCACTCAATAGCATAGTTGTTGATCCTTCCTCCTAGAGCTTATCTTTCAGTGAGAAAAGCAAAGAAGCAAATGTATGAACAACTGATAAGTTTCATGATAGAGAAAGTTCAGGATTTATGCACTCAGCAGAGTGCCTAACAGGGTCTAGGAAAATCAGGAAAGGCTAGCAGAGGAAGGAATATTAAAATTGAGACTCACTTGAGTGTTAGCCAGAACAAGAAATAAGCAAAAATATATAAATAGTGTCTGATGTGTATATATCACAGCCCCCCACCACTCCATACACATATGCAAATAGTGAAATAGGGACAGCTGGGAAAGGAATAAAAGGAAAGACTAATGCATTTAAATAAGGAGAGATGAGAAGGGTACAATCTTAGTATCTCAGAAAATCACTTTGTCCCCTACTCCTCTACTATAATGGATAAGGATACCTTCTTAGAGCTATGTACGTAGTATGGGAGAAAACTATTTCTTTAATATTTCCCTCCAAATTAAATAATAAGAAAGTAAGAAGTGCATGTTATAGTGAAGTCCACCACAAGCAGCGTCTCTATCTCGTTCATGTGAATATAGTACGGGTTAAACAAAGGCCTACATGGAAGAATGACTCAGCTCTATGACGTGAGTTTTACACTTAGTCTTGACAATTTACGAGAGGCCTGTGCTGTAAACATCCCTTGCTGAGGACCCAGCTGACTCATCTTCTTTTATCATAATATTTGGTATTAGAAGAAATACAGACCATTCATGTCTGCAATTTGACTTCCACCTTTTCCATTCTACTGAACTTTCTCCTGGAAGGTTACCAGTGACGTCACTATTGCCAAATCTCTGCCATCATTCCTCTTGTCTTGACCTCATTGCTCCATCTGCTCTTGGTGACAGGGCCTCCTCTTTGGAACGCCCACCTCCTCTGACTTTGGAAATCCAGCACTGTCACCATTGCCCTTTTATGTTTTTTTTTTTTTAACTCTCTTACGTATATCCTGGCACTAAATAAATATCTGATATTCATTAATGTTAACGCATATCTTATCGTTCTGTCCCATTATTTTATTAAACTTTAATTTGTGTTCCATAAAAATACTAAGATGAATGAAAGACAGGAGCACTTATAATTGCTAAGTTTTCCAGAGGAGGTGATTCAAATTTAAGTAAGGTCATAAGGTCAAAGGAGTCAACAACTGATGGGAACCAGGGTTTCAACCTATAGCTTCTGACTACTATTTTAATATCAGTTTTTGTCAATTGATTGCTTTATTTTCTGATTTTTAGCACATTTAATACCTATAATTTTTTTTTTTCGTCAAAAAGAGTGAAACTTTCCTTATAAATGTGGTTTGGGTCATACAACAATGCAGTTTTCTTTATGTGTAACAGGTTCTACTGGTAGATTTCCTAGTTGCTCAAGTCCCACTTCTTTATACTTTTGGTAGAGTTCATGATTCATAACTTGTGAGCAAAGGAAAGAAAATGTGAACAGGCCTAAGCAAAGATCTTAGGGATGATGGAGGTAAGATTCTAGAACAGTGGAGAAGCCTGGATGTAGAATAAACTACCTTTTCATATCTTGAGGACATTATCTGTGCTGCAATTCTAGCATATTTTAGCCAATACCTTGGTATCCCTGTCTAAAATTGTTCAATCTTACAAGACACAGGATCAAGAGACAGTAAAGCTGTGGTTCCATATTAGTGCCACATTTCAGACGCCATAGAGAGAATTTCCATGAAAGATTGTGTAGTTTAAACTTGCATTTTAAGGATGAGAAGAGTCTGGCCCCGAGCAGTTAAATCACACAGTTACGGTCAGGACCAGAACTTGGATCTAAAATGTGTGGTTTAGTGTTCGCTCCCTCTTTCCATGTTTTAATTAAAACATCAAACTGCCTGTTTGTAAAAATACATTCATTTGAGGCCCTTCCCAAACCAAGTGAATCAGAATCGCTGGGAAGGTAAGGACCAGTTCCCTGCCAAACGCTGACCAAGTGATTTTAAAGGGCAGTCATAAATGAGAACCAGTGTCTAGCCAGCCAAATAACAAAATGTTAACAATATACACGAATAATTCCTTATAAAGTAAGATGCTTTGCAAGATGGAGTATTATCTTCTTTATGTGTAATTTTATTGAGGGATATTTTCCAAGTCCATTATTACTAGTAATATCCAATAAAATAAAAATAAAGACTTTAGTAGCTTTTTGTTTTGTAGCCTTCACTAGCAAGTTTTTACTTGTCTGTTAGTGCTAGTGCTAAACAGAGGGGAAAAATCAATCATAAAATATTCCTAGAATTTGGGGGGCATCCCACTCTGTCTTGTAGATATTTTTACCCCCAGTGTCTACAACATAAATTAGACTACACCAGGTAATGTTTATTACCATTTAGATTTAGAAAGGAATTCACAGGTACCTTTGAGGAGATTAAAAGATATGAAAATTTCAAGCTTAAACATTTATCACATATGTTTTGCCTTTTTATATACCAGAAAAGAACATGAATACTAAATACTTGTAAAATTGCATAAACCCCTATGTAATCATGCCATAATCACGCAAATGATTTAGCAATAAAATGCAAAGTTCCCCAAAGGCTGATTGGTGGTTGAATGAGACATAAAATGACTGTTGAATGCCTAAGCATAAAATTATTGTTGAATCAATAACTTTAAGGAGGTTAACATTTTAACTGTAAAGTGTTACGTAAGGAGTAGCAGCCTGGACGGAGGTAATGTGCAATTACATGCAACTAGGCGTCAGTTAAACATGAAATAGTACTGCTTTAAATAGGGATGTTAATCTGCCTGCATTCCTAATTCATCATTACTACGTGTGAAATTAATGGTCTGTGGTTTTACATAAGTGACCCAGGAGGTGCTTCTAGGGCACAACTCAGGGCAAGTACAAGAGGCAGCAGCTTCAGAATAGCTCAGGTTCCTACGAGTTTCAAATAGTATCTGCTCTTTTTACATTCCGTGGTTACTGAATGATTTTTCAGAGGATTCTGTTGATGAAATCCACAAGAAGCATGTTTGATGTGACATTTTTAGAATAAAATGCTTTTCATAAACACAAGGAACAATAAAAAAGATAGACAACTGCTCTGATAGTGGAAGGTGGAAGACAGGCACACACAGTTCTCTCCTTCATAGGA
>NW_006286505.1:87712-91841 GCF_000327345.1 Myotis davidii | reverse complement strand
TATCTGCAAAGGGATGTGAATGCTTTTAGCCAATAATCTGAAACTAGGGAACCAGAAATGTGGATTTTAATGAGACTGGATGAGAGCGCCGCACATATAACAAACTTTCACTAAAGTGCACTGCATCTTACAAGTAAAAGCAATAATACAGCGCAGTGGTGAAGAGTGCAGTGCTGGCTGGAATTAGGCTGCCTGGTTTGAATTCTGTCTTTGTAAAATGGAAATAAACGGTACCTACCCCAAAGAATTATTTTGAGGAACAAGTGAGCAAACATTTAAAACTGCCAGGTGAATTTAAAATATTAGATATTAATATTAGTTGCTATCATTATTGTTATTAAGCACATCTCATTTAGATTAAAGAACAAATATCAAGTGCTTTCATGTTCCTTACCACCTAAAGTTCTGAATCTATAAGAAACCACAAACAGCAGATATTGTTTTTTAATGAGTCCCCTCATCCAACCACTTCATCACTCAGCATTCAAAGAGTATGTGAATTTTCAAATGTGTTGTGATTTTTAATTTAAGAAAAACCTTCAAATTATGAAGTCAATCAATGACAAAATATAATTTACTATTTAGGAGACTTAAAAGCATTATCCATTTTTATTTTCTTCTACATCTTTGATTATATGCTAAAAGAAAAAGAAGATAATTTTACCTTTTGAATTCTTGAACCAATTCTCAATTAAGAATGGATTACTCCAGAGAGAAAGACTCTTTTTAAAAAGTCTATGATGGAGGTTATTTAAATAAAAGAGAGTGCCATAAATTCAATATATGTTCCTCCTTCTCTCTGTTTTGTTTCTTACCGGATTAAAAGTGCCTTGGCTTCAGGGATGTAACTGTCTTATCTGTATCCATATAACAATGTCATTACAAAGACATTCAATAAATATTTGATGAGCATATAAACTAAAAGAAAGATTTGTGTAAATAGCATTGTAGTCTGTTGATTTTGGTCAAAGAGAAAAGCAAAAACAGTTATTATCTTATAAAGGTTATGGGTAAATATGGAGCCCAGAATTTCTCTTGGAAATGTGTGCTTTATTTTTTGTATTTCATAAGACTTTATTTAATTTAAACATATATTTTAAAAATTATCATGAAAGACATAAATTCTTCATTCAAGGTGAACTTGTTCAAAAGGCCCCATGTAGTTAACATCTAACTAAAGTTAGAATAAAATCATTTTCCCCCCCAAAGTTAGATCTAATAGAACAGAATTATGTTTAAGTTCTTATATATTGAATATTAAACATAACAGTCTCATCTTGGACACTTTCCTTATTTTTCAATGCCTTCATTGGCAAAAAGGGATCCAATATCATTCCAATTAAGGATCAACTAAATGAAAGACTTTTAACATTTGTGGTATAAAAAAGCTGATTCACCAGGTGTGCTCTGTTGTCAATTTTAAAAGCAGTGATTTCAAAATAAGCAAGTGTCAGTTGCAGTCCCAAAGAACACTAACTTGGGGCCGGGCATGGGGTGGGAAGGAAGAAGAATTGTGAGGTTTTATAAGTTCTTGTCTGAGGCTGGATGGTGGCTCTTTAGGGTTGGCCCAGCAATTGGTCTGGCTGTGGTCTGTAGGGCTGTACCAGTTCAGGGCCTGAAAGTGGATGCTGTCAGTCCAGGATTCCCTCACTTCTCCTAAGAGAACCCACTTTAATGTAAAAAGATTATTTTTGCAGCATTTACCTGCCCGGTAGTGGTTACATGTTTGTTATGTATCAATTACAAACATAGGCCACGATCCACTTTGAGTTTAGTATCAATTTAAAATGAATACATTTTAATAATCATAATAGAGACTCAATGAATTTTAAAGAATAACATTATATATATTTACTAACCTTTTAAAAGAAACCCCAATACTTCTCAGATGTGGAATTGCTCATCTAGCTAATGTGTTTAACTCACTTCCTAGTAGGAAAATTCCATATGACTTGATTATTTTCTTCCCAAGTTGTTCTATCTTCAAAAATGTTTGTACCTTTAAGAGGAATTATAATTGTAATTCATACTATGGGTATATACTTAAATGAGCGATTAATGAAAATTGTCCTCAATTATTTAAAAAAAAAATAAAGTTGCGGAGGCAGCGGCCAATCTTCCCCGATGCGTCATGGTGGAGTCATTCTCAAAAACTAATGGCTACAAAATTGAGTAAACATAGAACCAATAAAGAAAAGATTTCTTCACACCATGTGAAGAGTACATTGCTGTGGAAACTTTTGGGAGAAGCACAGCATTTTTTTTTTCACAGCGATAATATCTCATGCTTGCAAACATCAGCCACAAAGTAAAAAATTCCTCCCCACATATCAATACCATAGAGCTGACTGTTGCGGAATGACCCCATTCGCCTCAGTGCGTTCCACCCCATCCTTCTTTTGCACACAAAGCACAAGACTGTATTTGGTGAAACAAGCCATTAATTAGGACTAATACATTCTTCTTGTCTCTCCTTGCAAGTACCAGCCTATCATCCTGCAGAATAAGGAAACACTCCCAGTTGACACCTCATTCTTTCAAATTCTGCCTTAATTTTTCAAACGCTTGAGCTATTTATTTACCAAATCTACTTTGTAAAACAAAAGCTATTACATAGCCAGCAGTCCCTTTTCCTAATTCTAATTTACCAAATGGTGATCTCTATCAATGCTCAGTAAAACTTCAACCTAGTCCCAGGATCATATTTCTTGGTTTCATTTTTTTCTTTACAAAAGAGCAGTTAAGTGATAAGTCACTCCCTGCTTGATTTCTTGGTAGATTCAGAAGCTAGCTTTTGGAGTCCATAACTCTCCCCCTCTCCCACTATGCATTGATTCATGAGTATTGACCACCCACCAAGTACCACCATCCTACCAAGTGCTAGCATCAGTGTTTACATATAATAATAGGTATTTTTAATGAGTGATAACCTTGTGGTAGGCATTGTGGTACTTTCATCATCTTGATTTATTATTACTATTATCCCTATTTTACATATGAGAAAACTGAAAGAGATTAAATTACTTGCCCATGATCTTACTAAATCCATGGTCTTAAGCATAGATGGAAGGATTTAGTCAGCATTTGTTTCCAACATGAAAGTTCTGGACATTAAAGGGCACCATTTGGGGTGAGGAAGAAAAAGGTGGGGGGAAAAGAGGATAATAAGAAAACAATAAAAAGTCAGAAGGTAGGAGTTATTAAAATTCATCAGATGTCATTTTCTATTCAAATATGTTTTCAGTAACATTAAAATGGCTCACTGTTCTTAGGCCTTACCGGGGGATAAAATAAAAAAGTAAAATCAGTTATGTATCATACAGGTTTCAATATAGACTTACAACCAATAACATTTAAATAATACCAAGTAGTTTCATCAGGTGTGAAGTACCAAATCTATAATTCTATGAGTCTAGGTGGAAGATAAAAAATAATGGCTGTAAGAAGTCAGAGTGAAGAGATATCTGGAAGGTCAAGAAATCCAGGCCTTTGAGAAGAACTGAGGAAATAAGTAGGACTTGAGTAGCTCCAGTAAGACTCAGCCATTCCCCCACACTGTGAATCCATCAGCACAGACAGGAAAGTGGGAATAAGCAAGGGTGTAGTGAGTTTTCCAGCCAGCCTGGGGTGAGACGATTTGGTGAACTAGTGGGAGCTGAGATTGAAAAGACTGGGTTCAGGTTCGTGGCAGGTCTTGTCCAAAAGGCAATGAGCAGGCACTGAATGATTTTGTACAGGGAAGTGATAGGATTAAGACAAAATTTGGGGAAGTTCAATCATAAGCAGCAGTCTGATGGATAGCAAATAGGACGGAACGAAATATATAATTTAGGACTTTCTTCATACTTACTCGCTACATTTAAGCCGTAAATGCATGTAGTACCATGGAAACAGAGGCACCGAGAAGGAAGATGTGGATATGAAAGGCACCCCTGAGGAGTCACACGTGTACACACACACTACACACACACCACGTACAAACACACATGTACACACACACACACACACACACACACACACAGTTTTGGCAGAAACCAGACATCGTTAAAATAAGTTGGAAACATCATGGCATTTGACTCCTAACACTTCAATATGAATCTCCTAAGGACAAAGATATTCTCCAATAGAC
>NW_006286505.1:64041-85732 GCF_000327345.1 Myotis davidii | reverse complement strand
AGGCACCGAGAAGGAAGATGTGGATATGAAAGGCACCCCTGAGGAGTCACACGTGTACACACACACTACACACACACACACACACACACAAACAGTTTTGGCAGAAACCAGACATCGTTTCCACTATTGGGAACACCAGCGCTGGTTTGGGTTCAAGTTATGCCGGTCACCCAGAGCAACTAAAGCCACCCACTATTCAGGTAAGTGACCCTACAAAGCAAACCGATCCATCTGGCCCATGCTCCCCACCTCCACCCTGAGGAGTCAGAGGGGAAGATGGAAAAGTTTGGGGAGTAGTCCCGGCTCACCCGAAGGGCATTTTTTCATTCCTCAGCCACTGTCAGGTGTCGAGAGAGGGAGAGAGGGAGGAGGACATCCGGACTGCGCGCGAGCCACTCCTCCCCTGCGGCCCATTATGAAACTCCGGGCACTTTGCACCTCACCCCGCTAGGAAGACCTCCAGCCCCAGGCTCCTCCCCCGGCTCTTATAAAGGTCGCGTTGTGGGGCCTGTGAGCTCCACTACCGGACCGACCAGTGTCAGGGGACCGTGGCAGACGGGTGGCCCTCCGGTCTCTCCGCCGCGCTCCAGCCGCATTTTTTTTTAGGCAAAATGCAATATTTCTTCAAGGGTGTGAGAAATGCTCCTGGGAGGACTCCTGCCACCCTGAGCCACGCTGACCACAGTCACTGCCCCGGGCCCTTGGTGCCCACATAAAAGCCAAGGTGAAATAGTATCTTCGTAAATGCAAGGCTGGAGTCACCAGCAACACTTGCGGCCGCGTTGCGCTCGTCCTTTGACAATCGGGGAGTTTCCACCGGCTCCGGTGCACCCTTGGAAAGGGCGTGCCAGTCCGTCTCTCCCTCCGGCCCGGGAGGAGGGGGATCGGCATAAAAAAACGCTTTTCTTTGATAAATTAACTATTGGTATATGTGTCATGCATGGATTTATACAGCTCCGTATTAGGCAGAATCAAAAGTCAAAAAGTTTTGGGTTGTTTTGCTTTTAAATTTGCTGTTCTAGAGACCCAAAGACCTGGATGCGCTCTGACACTTCAGGCCGCGCTCTTTCTCGTAGGGGCCGGGGTGGGGAGGGGGCGGGAGGAGACGAGCCCGGGGCGCGGGAGACCCTTTGGAAAGTAGTGCTTTCCTGCCGCGTGCCCTCCGTTCTCTAAGCCAAGCCTGGTGGAGCTCCCGGGGGCCGGGTGGCAGGTTTGCTGGAGCCCCAGACCCCCGGGATGAAACCGCTGTTCTTACCTGGAGCGGAGGGACGCGCCCAGGTCCTGGAGCTCCTCGCCGCCAATCGCCCTCTCACCTGCCCTTTCGGGTTTGTCCCTGAGCCCTCGTGGCGGAAGGCTGGGCAGCGCTTTTCACTGGCGGGCATGGCACCCCACAGCCTGTAATCGCTGAGTGTACTTTGATGTAGTTTGAATATCTATCTATCTATATCTATATCTATATCTATCTATATCTATATATCTTCTCTCTATTCCTTAAAGTTGAAGAGGAATTTGGAGTTGCATATGAAGATTTAAATAAGGAAATAAAACTTGCCAATCTCACATTCTTTCTGGACGCGCAATGAAGCGAATTCCCCTACCTACCTACCTACCTACCTGTGCAGGATGTGACAGTTAAATTGTTATTTCGACACACTTTATCTCAGGGGTTGAGACCTAATGAAATGCATGCTATGCATAGTGGAACTTGTCCAAGTTCAGGAATGTAAGTGGAAACTGGATGTCTGCCTTCTACCAGAACTGTGCTAAGGACTTGGTAGGAGATTCTCTAGTAAATAATGTGGCTTTGCTGTCTTTGTTTTTAAATCTCTGTGAAAATAATAAAATTGGAAAGGTGACAGCCTTCCTAGAGTTAGAGCTTAACCTAGAGGTCACAATGGCTTAGCGCTTCCCCCCCTCACCTGTAAGGTTGCATGTGAACAATGCCAAGTGTCTGTTCGGGATAGTCATTAAATATTCTAATTTGAGACAGCAAGAGCCTATGAATAACCTGGTTACTACCCACCTATGTTGTGTGTGTTTTTGTTGTCATGAAAGTGCTTAACTCCTTTATTGCATTACTTAATTATAGCTCACTTATTTCATCAGCTGCCAAGCCCATTTCCAAATGAGCTAGGTCAGTTTCTGTTTTCCCAGTGTGTTCAGATATTTCTCTGCCACTAGGAAAGTTCCTGTTTGAAGTTCTCTATCATTTCTCCACACTCTATGCAGGTATGCAAGTCCAATAGTTTTATTCTAAAGCACCTGGGGGGAAAAGGTAAGGTCATCTGTTAATTCTGAAATTGCCCCCTCCCCAACAAAATATAATCTAGAAAAACTTTTCCCAAATGACTTTTCTTATTTATTTTAGATTTCAGCAAACTGTTTATTATTTCCATTTTGTGGAATTCATATGTCTCTGATACTTAGGGGCTCTTGATCTAAAATAAAGCATTTTCATTGATACCCAAATGGACTTTTGAGCATATTCCTGAATGATATCTCCAAGACAATTTCTGCATACCTCATTGCGCAATGACAGAGAATTGAGCACAATAAACATTTATTTTCTTGAAAATATGGGAAGCGTGGATCTCAGTGAGACATTGGCTCTCCTCAGGTCTTTTCTGTTGACCTGAGAGTTCGTGAGCTGCCTGAATGTTAGCACACCTGAGATGACACCTCTAGGCAGAAAACATGACGACAGGCCTCTCCTGTCTGGGTTTTGAGCCAGGTACCCAGCTGCCTTCCACATCACCTGGCCATATGAACAACTTGGGTAATTGGGGTGTGTGGTTCCACATTGGGGGCCAAATCTAGGAGTTTGGAAGGGAACTAACAGTTACCAAATGCCTACTGTGAGCCAGTTATGTTGTGTGGTAGGTGCTTTACACATATCATCTCACTTACTTCTTAAAGTAACTGTATGAGGTTGGTATGAATAGCCCAGTTGGACAAATGAAGAAACTAAGGCTCAGGAAAGAAACTAGAGTAAATGGCAAGAATAAATGTCTTCTGTCCATTTTTGCCCAAGAATCTCCCATTTCCTGGTTAATAGTCACACAAAAGATACAAATGTCATGTAAGAAATCCTCTTCAAAGAGACTATAAATTAAGGTGTGGTTTCCTCATCTGTAAGTCTTCACCCTGAATATAGACTTATGCAAAGTGTCTAACTAATAAGGTTGTAATTTCGGCTGGGAACATTTCTTAGGAAGGAAGACAATGGTGAGACACCCCAAAGCTGTGATATCCTTGGGGAGGAGCACCCTGACAGCCATCCTCTTGGTATAGCAATTCTGGAAGCTTTAACAAGTGAAGTAATATGGCAGACTCAGTATCCTCTGGCAATGTGTTATGAAAGACTGGGTGTCTACTTACAGGGCAAAGAAAAGTTCTGTGACATTCTAGGTTAAAGTAATGACTTTATTAACTAGGATACTATCTATAATACACAAGATGACTTGATAATTGTCCAGAAAAAAATGTTGACCCTTAACTTTTTTAGGACAAAAATCCTGAATTTTAAATTTGAGGCATGAAAGTGAGTTAAATGCAAATCCTCTTGCAAACCCTCCAGATCAGGGAAAAAGTCTCACTCTCATATATAAATATATACACATTTATATATGTCAAATTTGATAGTTTTGAATCAAGAGACGTAGATAGTACATAGAATATAGGGTACACACCCAGTTTTTTTATTTGATACTTCCAGAAAGATTTATTCCTTTGTGAACCTCAGTTTTCTCATCTGTAAGATGGAGATCATAATAACTATGTTATCAGATTATTGTATATGGAATTAACAAATTGAATATTAGAAAATAATAAAAAATACTTTTAAAATTAGAGCTATTTTCATCATCATCATCATTAAGTGCTTTCTTCCAAAACACCTGATTTAAACTTTATAACTCCCTTTTAACCAGGAAAGTTATTATTATTCACATTTTTTAAACAAGAAAACAAATTTAAAAAGAAGTGTTATCCCTTGCATAAGGCTTCATTTTTTAATGTGCGGACCCTCTGCTGGGGACGACCCTAACTTACTCTTTACTTTTGGTGGAAGTTCTACTCATTCTTTAAATCTGGAGAAAAGTGTCAAGCTTTCTCTGATAACCCCCTCCACCTTTCTTCTCCCACCACTCAAAAATAAGTATGTAGATTTCTACCAGGGAAGAAACCATGGTCACAAAGATGGTTTTCTCAGGACCAGGGGTATCTATTACACTCCAGATGTGCTGACCCCTGAGACTTCCCCAACTGTGGGAAACTCGATTGCACAATTTGTGGAAGTGGGGGACTGTGTTCACATTCTCCCCTGGCATAAATAAATAATATAAGCTAAAGTAAAAATACATAAGTAAATGTGCAGCCTGTCCCCCAGTCTCCTTATACCTCTCCTATTCCTGTGGTCCTGCCCTTTTCAAGTAATACTGTGCTTCTAGCCCTGTTCCTCCTTACTGGTGCTTCACTCATCTGTTTTCATTCACACTGTGATACACTAATATTAAACACTCAGTAAATGTTAGTTGGATGCATGATTAGCTTGATACTTTTAGAATTCTCACCACTATGTTTTGACTCATCCAGCTGTTCTTCGGAAATGTACTCGAGAAGCTAAATATTTTGAGACTAAGAGTAGTTCTTTAAAATTCAACTTTGTTGTTTATGATAAAACCTAATAATTGTTCTTCCCATGTTTCCCCATTCATGTCTGTATTCAGTGATGATATGCCTAAAAAGAAAAAATTTAAGCATATTTTAAATTACACACACACTGTGTGTGTGTGTGTGAGAGAGAGAGAGAGAGAGGGAGAGAGAGAGAGAGAGAGAGAGAAATTGAGCAGTGATATGACTGAATGATGAATAGTCAGTAAAAGAAAGAAAAGTATTGTTTTAGTAATGAAAGGGACCTTAGAGTAATTTAATCTAAATTCCATCCCCCTCTCTAACCTACTCCATTCCTAGGTCTCTATTTTCAAAGAAAAGGAATCTCAGCTGCAGGGAAATAAAATTAGTTTCTGAGCTACAACTAGACTCCATCCCTCATGTCTCTAATGCAGAGTTTGGGGGTCTTGGCCATATTCACATTATGGACTGGATAATCCTTTTATGGGAGTTTTCCTATGAATTGCAGGGTGTTCAGCAGCAATCCCTGGGTTCTACCCACTAGGTGTCAGTAGCACTCCCCCGCCCCTCCCAGTTGTGACACCCAAAAATGCCACCAGGCATTGCCAAATGTCCCTGGTTGACAAAATTACTCTGGATTGAGAATCACTAGCCTGATGGGTTCCCACTGGCACTCATAACTCAAAGTTTGAATAATCAATGCTTGAGTTACCAAGACAAATAAAATTAATATTAATGGTAAGCCAGATGCAAACATAAGACCAATTCTAGTGTTAAAAAAGTCAACTGAGCAATTTTTATTGCTGATTTTTAGCACCATTTGCCCTGAATAATGATGAATCCTATTTATGATGGTGTCAGTCATACTTTCTTCATATATAATTGCTTTGCTGACTACCCCATGCCTCCTTTTATAATTCTACCTATTGGTTCATACAACACTGAACTTCCTTTTTTTCGTGAATTTCCTTGGCCATTTCTAATCACTCTTGATTACCTATTTCCTGAAGTTCTATCATACTCCATTTCATACTAGCTCCCTTGAGACATCTGAATGGCTCCTATGCCTTTAAAGGTCATATTCCCTTATATGAATTTCAAATAGACTCCATCAACTCAATTCTTACTCTTTTATTTAAGATTTGTATTCCTAAGGGCCTAATAAGTGTAAATAGGTGACATATGAACTACATACTCAAATTCCTTCATTCATTATGTTCTCCCTTCATGTCTACCATTTCCAAGTGCCTACGTAAATCTGCTGGCCTGCCTGTTTCCTACTCTTTTAATGGCACCACCCTCCTTGGTATTATCTAGCCAGGAACTTGACATCATGTATGAATTCTCTCCTGTCCTCTTCATCCCCAGGTGTCTAGCCCATTAACTCTATTTAGGACAGGAGCTATATCTTTTCCACCAATTTTCCTTTCAGCATCTTGTTCAATATCTCACAGACAGAAAACCCTCAATAGATACGTATTGAACAAATATATTTTGAGACATGTAGTTACTAAAAATAAATATAGGCAAAGCTAGTCTCCTTTTTTATTTATTGGGTGTAACTAAGTTCTTCCCATCCTACCATTATCCTGTGGTTGCATTTGTGCTTCTTACTGAAGCTGAAGTCTCCAATTTAACGAAAACATATTTTTGCAAAGTACAACTTTTTAGCAGCTTCAAATGTGCTAGGTGCAGTATGCAGTCTTGCTGAATGAAAAGCAATTAGCTTTGAGACTTAATGTTACCTTTGTGTACTTATTTTTCCCTCTTTTTTTTTGATGCTCGCTGATTAAAACTCAGTTCTTTTGCAAATTCATTTTTGGCATTAGGTCTTTAGAAAGAATGCATGTGGTAATAATAATTGTTTCTAAAGATGCCATTCCATATTCAAAGCTTCAGGCCACATACAATATGACCACAATGAAAAGAAAGCAAGTGACAAAACACTCATAACCTAAACTATGGCCCCTTTAGGAGATGTTTCTTTTGAAACAATAATGTAATAGTAATTTGTATTTCTGAATTGGCTCTATACGGATAGGTGTGAGAAACAAGATGGAAGGGAGTCAAGGTAAAAATAAAGTTATATAAAGATCCTTCCGTATGACATTATCTTGGAAGGAAAAAATTTACAATAAAACATTTGAAATAATATTCTAGAAATATATCTGGCTTTTAGGGAATGCATGCCCCATATTATGAGGTCTTAAGTCACAAAATTCCAAACACTGAGATTAATAGCATTGTACCTTTTATACAAGAGGTGATGTGCATCTACCTGCATTCTGAGAAGATTTCTATCATGAATAAGATATATCTTAAAATTTATTTTAGGGTGAAATAAACTAATCCCTTATATTTTGACACACTGATTCTTGATTTGAATGGCTTTAAGTGTAGTATTGTATGACCAATTATGAGCACTTTGAAGTATGATTTAGAAATTACTACCAAAATTGAAGGGTATAATGCCTCTAAATTGAAAAAAAAAAAAGATGGCCTATGAAGTCTTTCCTTTTCCCTTGACAAATAGGATCCTATGGCCATCTATTAATGTCAAAATTAAAAGAAATACTTATTTGAAACCATTATCATATCCACCTCTGGTTTCATTCTGTTTGGTCTCAAATAGTTTTAATTGATTTTTACATTTAGTTTTTAATGAAGTTTAGTTGAAAAGTTAACATTGAAAACCTGTAAGAAGAGAGTGATTGATTGAAACAAAGACAAAATTATTTATAAGTATAAGAAAAGAAGGATGTTACTGTAAAGAATTGACAGTAGTGTTTTACATTATGTCATGTAATAAAGATTTTCCAGTTATTTTAACCAAGGTGCAGCAAGACCTCATCTAATAGTGGAATGTAATTTAAAACAAAGGCATGTGGAAATGGTGAAGGTATATTCACTCTTTCAAAGTGTACAAGACATAAGGTGCCTACTGTGCTACACACATATGCTAAAGTTATAGACCACCATGGAAGAGGTGGAAATCTAGCAGTCCATGAGTAGATTGACATGTGACCAAAGCAAAAATGTGAATAAGACAGGTTTTACTACCTGTTTGGGCTGGGCAAATACTACAATTTATTATAAGTTCGGTGTTCTGTTCTAAACATAAAAGGTAAAATTAGGGAGAAAAAAATTGCATTCCTTTCATTCTGTAACCCATTCATTTTATTTTGGGTCATTTTTATATGCTTGATTTTTTTTCAAAGGGAGAAAAAAGGGAAGCCAATTTATTTCCGGAACTGCAATTGATTTTGCTGACTTGACTTGGTAGGCTAGTCACCAAGTCCCTGCCTTCTTCTAGATGAGCCCCTCAGTGCAGGCAAAAAATGCAAGGTCAAAAGAAACCAGATGTAATTAGACACGTTTGACATTTGGCATTCCTCCTGCTATTGGGCAAGCACTTCTTAATGCTCCAGGGCCCACAACATTTAGTGCTACCCCCATTCAGGTAATGGCACTCAACCTCTCCCACGCGTGCGGTCCCCAATATTGTGTAAGGGTGTAGGCCCAGGCCCTGACTCACAGGGTAGAGGTGGTTTGTATCCTGTGAGTCACCAACACCACTTCCTGCTGGCGCACTTGAGATTTCACTGAGACACAGTCTTTGAAAGGTGAAGGTAGAGAGATGAATAGGTGAGCTTCAGGATCCTAAAACCTATTTGGAAGTTTGACAGAAAAAATGGCCTCTAAAGGGATTATGATTTTTATAGCAGTAATGAAACAGACATTTCACCTGCTAATTTTGAGTTCACAAATCATTTACTCCTTTTCACCTTGTGCAGAATTCCTTGTGTTTTAGTTACCAATGTGAACTTGCCACTAGACCTGTTTTTCTGACACACAGACACTATCCAAAATCTTTAGTATCATAGTGAATTATTTTCTTAGCAGGGCCCCTGGTCAAGGATCCAAATCCAAGTCGTTGTATCTTAGAGAGATCATTATGTTCAAACTAGAGGCCCGGTGCATGAAAATTCATGCACTGGCAGAGGTAATCCCTCAGCCTGGCCTGCCCCCTCTCACAGTCTGGGAACCCTCAGGAGATGTCCTACTGATAGCTTAGGCCCGCTCCCCAGTCTGGCCTCCCTCTGTGGGAGCCGACCAGCTGATCAGGGGAAGGCACCACCCCCATCACCCCACTGCTGCTGTCATTGCTGTGGCTGCCTGCCCTCAGCCCTCACTTCTTAGTGCTGGCCCCACCCCCCACCCACCTTCCGGAGGGAGGGGATCTAGGGCCAGGCCAGCTGAGGGAGGGGCTGTAAGAGGTTGAGGCACAGCAGGTCACACCCCATCCAGCCTCTGTGGAGGTGTGGCACCGGGACTCGGCCATGCCACTGCCTCTGCGGCTGCCTCTGCAGAAGGGGCAGCACTGGGACTGGGACCGCAGAGCCCCCTTTCCTGCTGCCTCTGCAGAAGGGGCCCGCTGCTCTGAATCGGCCAGTGCCACCACCTCTCCTGTGCCGCTGGCCCTCAGCCCTCGTAGCCGCGTCAGCTTTGTCCAGAAGGACATCCAGAAGAATGTCAGGAAGACGTCTGGTCTATCTGGTCTAATTAGCATATTACCCTTTTATTAGTAGAGATAACACTAAAGTTATGATGCTAAAGTCATGAAAAACTGTCAGATTAAAGAAATATATGGATATGACGTTAGCATCTGTTCCTTTCCTGTATGACTTTAAAATAATGAGTAGTGATTCTTAAGGGTACAGGATAGTAGATATCAGAATCTTTCATGGTGTAGTTTTTCAGGTGTTTTTTTTTTTTTTTTATCACCTCCACTTACTCCTTTACCCCAGTTTGCAAGGGTCTGAGGCAGAGGTGAGGTGGAGGGAAGCTTCAGAACCACTGTTTTAAAGCAATAGAGCTGTGCAGATGGACACATGATTGAGAGTTAGTTTTGCTATCTTACTGGTTACATACATTCGCGATGGAACTGGAGTCTACACACCTGCTTTTGAGAGTAGCATTTAAAATTATTTACAATTTCTTCTGTAAAACACCCGGATGTTGGATTAATGTCGTGAGTCTCACAGAAACCATCCTGACTGATGGACTATGTCCAAGGGAGTGTCACAGGTTAGGAGAGCCCAGTTTTTGTGGAGGCACGCCCTGCACTGAACATTCTTTAGTTCACAAAGACAAACATTTCACCTGTGGCCTGACCAAGTGGAACAAAGTGTCCAACAGTGGGAAAATTAACAACTGCTAAAATCCTTTAAAAAAAAACAAAAAGGCTGAGAAGCAACACCCCCAAACCATTAGCTGGATTCTAACATCGTCGCAGGTTGCAGCTGGAAGCAATCCTGAACCGGAGAAGCTAGCTTTTGATTCCTGCAAAGGATAAAAAAATGAGCTTCAATGAGCCTGGCTGGCCCTTTCCTGGTGGGAGAATTAGTAACATTACCTCCCAAGCACTCTTCAGTTGGAGAAATACGGAAGAATAGGAAAGTCAAGGATGTAAAAATACTTATTTAGAACTTCAGTTTGAGTTGAGCAGACTGTATACGTTAAAGGGTTTAGTTCTTCAGTCGTTAAAGTAAATGGCAAAATTATATTGAGATGTAGAGCAAAATGGACTTGGAAGAGATTCTAGCTCATTCTCCATGAAAAGCTAGGTGGACAAAGTAATCTTTTTTCATCTCTGTTCAACTGGCAATAAAATCCAAACTTTAGCCCTTTCTGTTTTTCTCATTTAAGAAAGATGTTTTCCTCCTTCCCCCTTATCATAGTCATTGAAGCAGCATTTACATTGTAGAAACACAGAAGGGGGGTAGCTCTAATATTCAAAAAGTATTTTCAAATCATTGAAAGGTTATGAGGCTTGATGTCAAAGGTACATTTCTGATTCTTATCTTCTATGGTCACTGGATAATTGGTCTTGGACATGACATTTAATTTAGCTGCACTGAGGTTGTTTGGGCTAATAACTACTTCACGGAATTGTTAGGAGCCTCAAGTGTGAAACATTAAATTACAAACTATGATGCCGATACAGAAAATATGCAATTTGCTTAACAGATAAATGCCTCCTTGGAGAAAAAGCAAATAATCTTGGTACAGACCAGTAGAGGGCACTGCCTGTATGTACTGCTGACATTAGAGACTAGATGTTGACTTTGAAGGAACATCTCTGGTGATCTCTGCTATGTTAGGCATTATTTCAGAAAAATACCATTTTATTTAATTCTTCCAAAAACTCTAAGGGAGGGAAATACATTGCTCAAGTTTTCTCCCAGGATTGCCTTTTTGTTGTCTCCCTTTGGGATTAAATAATCTGCTTCAGTTACAGTTACACTTGTTTGTTCCATGTGATGTCTATTATATGCTAACATTGTCTGTTTCCAAATTCTGCAAGTGCCCCGTTCACAACAATACTACGTACGCTTAGGAAAGTTGCTTAAACTCTTTATGTTTTAGTTTTCTCATAGGTCTAGTAGCACCAATAGTATCTTCCTCTGAGTCCATAAGGAGATTAAATGAGATAATAAAGACAAGGAGGATAGAATCATGCCTGCACGTAGTATGTGTTCAAGAAATGTTAACTGCTGCCAACGTTACCACTAACACCACCATTTATATTTATATAAATTATATAATAATTACTCGTAAGAATAGAAAGAGTGGTTGTAGTACAAACACCTGACTATTAAACAGATGAGACTAAACTCTCTTTAGTAAATACCTATGCAATTAAAAACATTCATATTATGCTTTCTACTCAATGAAGAAACTACCTAAGTCACTCTGGTGCCTGTTTTCCAATATTTGCCTTTTTATTGGAGATACAGGATGAAACGCTATGTTCAAATACTTCCTGGGCTGACAGAAACTGTGTTTCTATGGCTCGGTGTATGTGTGTGCATTCTGAGTTAGATAAGATATTCCCTGACTTTGCCTAGCTTACATTTTACAATGCAAGAGTAATTTAGAATTTAGGCACTTAAGTCAACAAGGAATATATCTTAGGTAGAGAGTCCTGCATAGCTGTTATCATAAGTAGAACCTAATTCTTATTTGAATCATTCTTTTATGATCGGTTCTATCTTAGAGCATTGCTTCAAGCATAGCATGGAATAAAACATTAGAAGTCCTACAATTTTTGAATTTCTAAGCTTCTTAGGATATCAAACTTCAAAATCTGGTCTTGGAAAAGGTTCCTATGAAGGATTTGAAGCAGGTTAAATCTGTAGCTAACTATGAATACAATGCCAAAGCTTTTACTCTTGGACCTAAGACCCGGGGGTTCATTTTCAATTATATGCCTGTTTCCAGGAATGATTTTCTTTTATGGTTTCAATGGATCAAATTCTAAATGCTGCATTATTGTGGAAATCTGGCCAAGCTTTTTTTCCTTGAAGCATTAATTACATATTTGATTTCCCCCCCAAAAACAGGTTTTTATCTTCTACATCTAGTTCTTGGAACCACTGTGATTCCTTCGTGTATCCCGGGAGAATCTGAAGACAACTGCACAGCTTTAGGTAAGCCCAACTTTATCAACAGCACTTCAGAGGATTACATATTGTTAACAGAAATGCAAACTCAAAGACTATAAATACATATGAAAGTGGGGGGGAAAGGAAGGAAAATAGCTACTGTGTTAACAAACAAATTTTTTAACTCCCTTATGAACTAGCAACCTGGAAAACATACAAAGAAATAATTGAAGGAAGAGGGACTGTGTTTCTAGTTACATGGAAAAATTTGATCTTGGAGAGATAAGGAACAAGAAAATCAAATTCCCTACAACATGAGGAACTGTATTAAAGGGTCGCGGCATTAGGAAGGTTGAGAACCACTGCCCTAGAGCCATTCCCCAGAGCTTTGCTGAGAAACCATTGTTACAGGCTGAATCCCAGGCAAAACTGCCTTCACGGTTAAGACAGAAAACAATACACGTGTGGCTCAAGCTGAAACTTTGTACACAGTAGATCATCAATGTATTTTCATTTTATTTTTGTAAGAGGAACAAGTGATGTTCTGTCTGTAGTCACAGCACTCATTCGGAAACATTCATGGATTACTTACTATGTGACAAACATAGGCCTAGGGATGCAAAGATAAGTGGATGTACAGTCTCTCTCAAGGACCCTAGAGGACTCTGATGGGGATTCAAGAGATACTTGCTTTATATTTAGTCAAAGGTTGTTGAGTCATTGAGTCAAGGGTTATCCTGGGCTATTGAGCCCAGTGTTATCTGAGGAACCAAGATATTTTCCAAAAATTCACCTTTTCTCTTGTCCTTCATCACGGTGCTCTCTGGAGGTCTGGTCTGCATTCTTCTCCCTTTTTTGATTATTTGAACTAGATTATTGCAATCAAGACGCTATTTTTTAAAAAAATTATGTCATGAGCATTCTTCACATTTTAATAACTAAAATATTCTAAAGTGAATTGTACATGTAAACTGCAACACTGTCTCTAACAAAGCTCCTATTTCCATTGCTATAACTGGCCTCAGTAACTCAGGGTTTATCCAGTTCATGCTCAGGACTCATTGTTAGAGATGTTGGGAGGGTTTGGTTGATTTCTTTGATGGTAACCTCAACAATTCTGGAATGCACACCAGAGCAAGCCTTACTAGCTTACAAGCCATTATAGAATTAAACTATTTTAAATTAATATATTCAGTTTAAAATTGCTTTTGGAATAATGAATTTCAGAATTATTTTGAGATTTGAAAAAATTGGACTAATTTTGGTTAAGTGAATAATTGTGGAGGGTAATAATGTGTGTGTGTGTGCGCGTGCGCGTGTGTGTGTCCCTTAACTTACCTTTTCTACCTTTGCATGTTGTCATTTGAGAATTAAATCCCCAGGTTTGTCTGGTTTAGTCTGTTGGCCACTTTCTTTTGGACTCAGGTGTTGTCTCTTGATAAGGGAGTGCGATAATAGAGTGACTCCGTGTTCCTGAAAATTCGTCTCTACTGATTGGTACCTGACCTGCTTTGTCACAGCAGATCAGTGGTTACTATTAAGAAAGGATGATTCATGCTTCCAAGAAGGCAATAGAATATATTCAACTCTCCATTTTCTTCACAGTTAAGACAGAAAACAATCCACGTGTGGCTCAAGTGTCAATAACACAGTGTAGCTCTGACGCGAACGGCTACTGTTTGCATGGACAGTGCATCTTCCTGGTGGAAATGAATGAAGAATCCTGCAGGTAATATCCCCAAACAAACAAGCAAACAAACAAACAACATTTTTTTAAACCTAGATTTCTCTATTTTTATTTATTTATTGAAGTTACTCTATATTTCCATGGGGAGCAGTTTATATGTACTATGAGCATACAATTTATATGTCCAATTAAACACTTTATTAAGTAAGTTTTTTTTAAAAAAAATAGGGGGCAAATAGTAGTAGTTATCAAATTGTACAGATACTTCAGGGGTACAGATTGGGCAGGGCTTCAGATGGATCCCTCTCACATGTGCCACAATAGCAGCTCAACTTCTAATCTTGCCCCTGGACGTATATTCATCAACCACTGTTTTAGGAATTGATTCCACTGATATAGACAAAAAGCACCTCAAACCTGAAAAACTTACAAAACCCTATTCCAGACGGACAGTCACCTGGCCGCTGAACTGGACTGCCATTTTCATACCACAATTTAGCTTGAGCGCAATATGGGGCTCTTTGTATCTAGCGGCCTGGTTCTAGGTCAGGCTTTGAATTCATCTTTTGCCAAACCTTGTTGATTTCTTGCATCACAGTGTGAGATTAGTTCTTATAAAACTAAGCCGCAGCCACGATTTGAGAACATTCATTGATCTTTCTCTTGCATTTCCCTTTAGGTGTGATGTGGGCTATGCTGGTGCCCGATGTGAGCACTTCTTTTTAACGGTCCAACAGCCCTTGAGCAAAGAATACGTGGCTCTGACTGTGATCCTCATTCTCTTCGTTCTTCTCGTCATCGCTGGCTCCATGTACTACTTCTGGAGATGGTAAGACAGCGCTTTTACACCGTCTTTATCAGTCACTTTTAGACAATACAGACTTTTAAACTGGGTAAAAACATGGACTAAGTATTCTTTAGAGGGAGAAGATAGACTCTGCACTGATTTTATTTAGGGAGAAGTTGTAGTAGCAGAACATCTCGATTTGATTCTATGATGATCTCTGTTACTTATTACCTATGTGACCTTATGCATAGGGAGTGGGAAACTTGGGAGTATCAGTTCCTTATAAAATACAGAGAGAATTCCTTATCTTACATTAATTACAGAACTCAGTGTTGAATGTGATAATAAATATGAAAGTAAGCCATAAGCCATGATGCCAGTGTTATACTTAGTCACTTGTATTTAATTTATTGGGTCAAGTTTTGTATTTCATAAAATACAGCATCATAAATTAATAACCCCAGAAACTTAGGGTCTTAAAATTTAAGGCAGACTAATAGAAATGAGTTTCCAGGGAATTATAAAAGCTTACTTTTAAAAGTGGTTCAGGTCAGTCTGCAGAACAGTCCCACCCACCCTCATGTAACAATGCCATGCTGCTAGGACCAGGGTATGGGAACAGTGTGAATTAGATCCTAACAGATGCTATTAAAATGTCTCCATGGCATCCTTCTTATTTTGGAACTGCTACAAATCGCTCCATGTACATTTGAATAATTTTTTATGAAAGTAGTGAACTTCTACTGTTGATGGTCTGAAGTGTGCTACTTTTATAAGATTAAATTTGTTTTGCCCATGTTTGATTTTAAGTATTCACCAAATAATAATGCCTTCCTAATTAGTTATGACCACAGGACTAGATATGATTAAATCTGAAATACACCTGGAAGGTCTTCGACTACAGTTCTTTCCTTGGTAAAGATGGGAAAATGAAATCTAAAGTGGCCACCTGACATTCCCCAGCTCATATAGCTGACAAGTGGCAAGACTGAGTCTAAACAAAGGCTTTTTAATGTATTCTTCTACTAAGCATAAGCTATATGCTTCATTCCAAAATGGGTAGAAAATAAACTCAAAATATTTGGAAGAGAGCTTGAATGAAAGATGATTCTAAATTGTGATAGCCCTAGCTGGTTTGGCTTAGGGGGTAGACCGTTGGCCTGCAGACTTCAGGGGTGGGCAAACTTTTTGACTTGAGGGCCACAATGGGTTCTTAAACTGGACCGAAGGGCCGGAACAAAAGCATGGATGGAGTGTTTGTGTGAACTAATATAAATTCAAAGTAAATATCATTACATAAAAGGGTACAATTTTTTTTTTTTTAGTTTTATTCATTTCAAACGGGCCGGATCCGGCCCGCGGGCCGTAGTTTGCCCACGGCTGGAAAGGGTCCTGGATTCAATTCTGGTCAAGGGTACTGCCTGGGTTGCGGGCTCGATCCCCAGTAAGGGGCGTTCAGGAGGCAGCCGATCAATGATTCTCTCATCATTGATGTTTCTATCTCTCTCTCCCTCTCCCTTCCTCCCTGAAATCAATACAAGTATATTTTTTAAAACCCACAAAATAAATGGTGATAGATTTATGACACCTAGCTAGAAGATCTTGGCCAGGTTATGTGACCTATTTATACTTCAATTTCTTCATCTGTAAAATGAAGATGGCAATGTAAATGTGAGGATAAAATAAATAATGAATGTATAGCCTTTAGAACATTGTCAGTAACCTAGTTAGTGCTTGATAAATCCTAGTTGTTTTAATTTTTATTGGTGATAGCATTATATCATTGTGATGGGTAGAATGTAATAATATAGTGTGATATTCAAAATACTAGTTTTTAAGTAGGTACGTAGAGATGAAGGAAACAAAGATGAGAGAGAGAGAGGAAGAAAAAACAAAAACAAATGAGGCTTAAATGTGGTCACATGCTCTTGAAATTTTACAATTTTCAAGATAATGTAAAGGCCTCTGAGGTCTCCTTTAACCATGTTTCACCATTTCCTTCCCCCAGTTTTTAAGTACCCCCCCCCAAAAAAAAAATTGTTTGACCACAGAAAGCTATTTCTTCTTCTCCCTTTTTTATTTTTGTTTTCTTGTCCAACCTAAACCTATTCACCTTTGTCATTCTGGAAACACTGTGCAGGTGCACCTTTTGAGTCCATATACGTGTTCCTTTTGTTAACATACTTTGTTCTCATTACTGTTAATTGCAGTGCTAACAGTTTCATTTCTGAATATTTCCAGGCACAGAGAAAGTAAAAAGTCAAGGAAGGAGTATGAAAGGGTGACCTCAGGAGACGCGGCTTTGCCACAAGTCTGAGTGGCGCCACCAAGCTCAAGGGCCGGGATGCACAGCAAGCCTGTTGATGTTAATATTCCTATTTTATTAATAATATTTATGTTGGGTCATGTGTTAAGTCAACAATGGTACATTTTTAATATATTTGGAAACTTTTTTACTTCTGTTTTATTTTTGACAACTATTTGTAAATGCACACAAACTAATATAGAAAGAAAATTGATATTTGTTTTCTTGAGCTAAGTGCTTTATTGAAAGCTTCAAACTTATTTGTCTGCTACAAATAAGTTGCTCGGGAAGTGTCAGCAAAGGACAGATTGCTGTGAGCCTAAATATATGGTCAAATCAGTTTAATAAGTATAGTTTTCCACTCCTCAAAGCAATGATGATTGGTTTGTTTATACCGTAGTTTGATGTATAACTTGACTCCACTGTGTCATATACTGAAACAATGATATAATGGGAATTGGGGAGAAGCAAATACAAATCATGTGCTAAACACTACACATTTGAAACAAACTAAACTGGGAGAGCTCTGCTCCCTCCAGGCCCATCCTCAGTTATAACTCTGTTTACCTGCTTGGAGGGAAGTGGACAATTCCTTATTCCAACCCACAGCTCTTATGGATACTAGTCACCCGTCTAACAGAGTCTCCTTAAGGAAAACGAACCAATTTATACCATCTTTTATGCCAATAGTAGATATTTTTATAGCTTCACAAAGTTCATTTTTTTGTACAGCATTTATGTGAGGCAATTTAAAAAATAATCCACACTTAGAGCTTCTTTTTAAGAGTATTTATTTTTTTGCCCTAGACAGTTTGGCTCAGTGGATAGAGCATCAGCCTGCGGACTGAAGGGTCCCAAGTTCGATTCCAGTCAAGGGCACATGCTTGGGTGGCAGGCTCCATCCCCAGGGGCGGTATGCAGGAGGCAACCAATCAATGATTCTCTCTCATCATTGATGTTTCTATCTCTCTCTCCCTCTTCCTTCCTCTCTGAAATCAATAAAATATATTTTTTTAAAAAAGTATTTATTTTTGTAAGGATTTTGTTGAATTCTAAGGTTAACTCATAGTCCAAAATTTGATGGACTAATCATTATTTTTAAAGTACAAGACAATAGTTATATATATTGTCTAAAGACAGAAATAGTTGTTTTCTACCGAATAAATTTTTAACTTAAGAAGTAAAGTAAGTAGCTTCTTGTAGAATTTGAAATTATATATTTAAAATTATATCTTGATACAGAACATGGGGAAAACAAGAAAATATAAGCCATAATGTATTTTTCCAAATGAACACATTTGAAAGTTTTTACAATTTAGACTTAACCATTCATTCCTTCTGATGAAGGCTGGGATAAAACCAGGGCCTTATTTTCTGTCTTTTGTTTATTTTGGGGAAGAGACTATGGTTTCTCTTGTGCTCAGAGCCTATGGTCTCCGTGAGTTAGTAAGGATGCTTGGGGCAACTGCATAAGGAGTCACGGCTGTTACCACCTAGGGGTCGCAGGGAGACTTTCTCGCTGAATGTAGACCTTTAGTTTCTCAACATCACACACTTGATCAGGGAGGGTCTATTCTTTTCCACTTGTTGTCCTGACATGTGCTAGGGCAACAAAGATAAAATAAGTGATGGCTGACCTCTGAGGTGCCAGGTGCCAGGACTTGCTTCCACATGTACCCCTGCATTATATAGCCTGGTGCATTCACATGATGCTTATCCAAAGTCCTGAACCTGGTTCTTTACTATTAGGAGAACAAATTATTTGTGTATGTGTGTATATTCACATACAAACAGACATGTACATGTGAGCTCAGTTAATCAAATTATAATCACTTGTTACTTTATCAGAAATATATAAAACTTAAAAACAAGATAAATAGAAGTAAAATAAAATTCAGTGAGCTCAAAAAGGATATTTCTGTTTGCCATCTAATATAGCTGAAGTCAAATGTGTAAGAACACATTTTAAATCCTATACATACTTATTGACACCTGTAAACAAAGTCTGCCTATTTTAAGTGATCTGCATTGCTTCAGAGTATTTATTGACTAACCAAGAAATCAGCTTCAATTCATTAATTTTACGGACAAGAAGGGAGTCATATTGGTTTATCTGAAGCATCTCAACTCATATTGCATCACTAATTGTAAGTAGTTAGGTGTGTTTTTAATCTTCATTTAAGGATGTTTATAAAACTAGCCCCTGTAAAAGTTAAGTCTTTATTTAGAAATACATGTTCAATAATAAAAGGTAGGGCCCAGATTGCTTTTTGTGGATGAAAAGTAAGTAAAAAATAATTGCCTTAATGAGAATAATGCTAGGCAAAAATAAAAGTAAAATTATTACTATCAGCTCATGTTTCCTATAAGCAATGAAAATATTTTGGCTCACATTTAGTCTGTCTTCCTTATTTTACAGATTTCTCACTATATTTCTAGAAGGGACTATTCATAGCCAAGATATTGAGAACAAATGTAAATCCAATGTATATATGATAATTCATGGCTTCCTACCAAGAACACACAATAATGTAACTCACTTAATATACTCTATAACCAAGAACATAAGTACTATGATTAGTACTAAAGGTTTTACCTCAAAATTGAGATATAAGTGTATATATATATGTATATATATATATTG
Organism: Myotis davidii; assembly: GCF_000327345.1. Classification (NCBI taxonomy): domain Eukaryota; kingdom Metazoa; phylum Chordata; class Mammalia; order Chiroptera; family Vespertilionidae; genus Myotis; species Myotis davidii. Next base: position 66,229 of record NW_006286505.1, on the reverse strand, counting down.
AACATTTATAGTACAATAGATCACTACCATTCTAGACAGTTTTTATTTTGCTCTCATCTTTCTGTCAATTTCAAAGCAATGGGAGAAATGGTGCACTAGCATGACTAGTCTAACTCAGATTTTTATTTTTGTGTCTGGGAAAAAGCTAAAATCAATTTCTGTCAGATAATATATTTTCATGCAACAAATGCATAATACTAGTTTCTAATTTTTATTGATTTCAATAATGCAGTTTGTAAAAGCTAATGTCTGATCCACTTTGTCATTTTTGCTGCAATATCCATTCTATAGACTTGGAAAAAATGCATTTATTTTTTTTCCTAATATTTTCAGTTTTTTTCTACTCTTATATGGGAGAAAAGGGAGTAACAGCTTATATAAACAGTGTTCTGGAGTACTTTGTAATATTTTAATTTGAGAAAAATTTTACCTAAAACATAGCTGTTATTCAAATTGGTATGATGTTAAAAGTATATTTCTCTGCTTTTTTTGTACTCTGTAATTGCACTTTTTAAAGTTGAAGAGCCATTTTGGTATACAGTTTATATTAAAGATGCTATGGAACATAAAGTTGTATTGCCTGCGAATTAAAGTAACTTATTTGATAATGAATTTTATCAGAGTACTGAATTGTATCAATTTGTTTGTGTTCAGTATCAGCTTTGATAATTGTGTACCTTAAGATATTGAAGGAGAATATGGATACTTTACAAGATATTGTTAATGTTTATTTATTTTTGTTGAGAAATGAAAAAAATTTTGAAAAATAAAGCCATGCATAAAAGCTTTACCAATATAGTCTCTTTCTTTTTCCTCATAATGTATGCTAGGACTTAAAAGCAGTGACAGGGCTACAATGTGGTTAGATATAAAGACATATGGTCTTAGTTTGGAAAAGCATTATATAACTTTATCCTATTTTATTGCCCATCATAGTAAAAAATTTCTTTGAAATATAAAAAGTCACATTATTTATAAAATTCTAGGTGTTAGTATTTTAAAAGAGTATTTAGAATATTAAAGAAGAGTATTTCCAGCAAAATAGATACCCTAATTTAATAAAAATAACTGATATTATTTTGAAGAACATTTTTTTTTACATTCGATATTATTTTGTATTACTTTCAGGTGTACAGCATAGTCGTTAATCATATTCTTTACAAAGTATTCCCCTGATATTTCCAGTACCCACCTGGCCCCATACATAGTTATCACAATATTATTGACTATATTTTCCTATGCTGTACTTTACATCCCCATGACTATTCTGGGACTACCAATTTGTACTTTTCGATCCCTTCACGTTTTGCACCCATCTCCTAAACCCCCTTCCCCTCTAGAAACCATCAGTCTGTTTGTGTCTTTGAGTCTGTTTGGTTTGTTCATTTATCTTGTTTTTTGGAATAAACATATAAGTGAAATCATATACTGTTTGTCTATCTCTGACTGACTTATTTCACTTAAAGCAGTGGTTCTCAACTGGGCCCAGAAATCGGGATTTTAAAAAGATTCCCAGGTGATTCTAATGTGCAGCCGAGGTTGAGAACCACTGACTTAGAGCAAAGTAGTGGCAATATGCTGAATTCTAACATAAATAACTTCATTGAACAGCTTCTTATTTTAAGAGAATTTTTGTGCTCACAGAACATTTATTTTAAGTAAAGACTTATTTTTCCCTTTAAAAAATATGTGTATGTGAATAACTATGTATAGTGTCAGATGGGTACCAGACTTATTGGGGTGGCCATTTTGTAAGTTATATGAATGTCTAATCACCATGTTGTACACTAGAAACTAGCCTAATATTGTATGTCAACTGTAATTGAAAAAAATTTTAAATAAATAAAGTGGAAAAAAATGAAAAGAATAAATACTTTACTAAGGAGTAACTTTTGAAAGAATACATCAGCCAGAACATGTATCATGATGCCCTCAGCTTCTAGCAACTAAGAGGCTTGGCTTCCCCAGGTTTTCAAGCAGGAAAAGCTGGTCCCTCTGAACTCCATCGCAGTAATGGCTTTCTTCATTCATGCTTCAGCAACCTGGAGAGTACTGTACCAGTTACTAGCCCCTTGGACCATGTCACAGCCTGGAGATAGGGCAGGGAGGCATAGCTGTGACCATTTTACAGGGAGGTGAAATCATTTGTCCAGGATCACAGTGATAGTAAAAGGTGAAGATGATGAGA
>NW_006286505.1:61046-64008 GCF_000327345.1 Myotis davidii | reverse complement strand
CCGATCCCCAATTCCACTGTCATCCTGGCCCTGTAAGAAGCAGCATAACAATCACGTGGAGATAATCTGAAATCTAATTTAGAGTTTCCTTTGGAGACCCAGAAATTTGTGTAAAATAAAATCCTGGGGTTCTCATAGAACCATTAGATTGACTCTGTTCACAGTCTGAGAGGCCAGAGAGTAAGAAAAGGAACTCTTTTGGAACACTTTCCTCTTGGCTTCCAGGATGCCATGTTCACCTGGTTTTCCACCTGCTTCTCAGTCTCGTGCTAGACATTTCTTAATACCTCCCATCCCCTACCCTGATTATAAATGTTGGAGTGCCTCCACTTCATGATCTTGAAACTTTTTTCTCTGTATAGCCACTCCCTACTTTATTTCATACAGTCCTATGCTTTTAGTTGCCATGTATATACTGGTACTCCCAGCCTAGAAATTTCTCCTGATTACCAGACTTCATTATCCAACTACCTATCTAACATCACTTGGATACCCACTACATTCAAAGGTAACATGTTCAATCACTCATATCACCCTGAAAAGTTGCTCCTTCTACAATTTTCCCATCTCAATTAAATTCAACCTCATCCTTCTTATAATTCAGGCCAAAAATCTGATACAGTGGGGTCTTGACTTATGAGTTTAATTCGTTCCCTGACGGAGCTCGTTACTCAAATTACTCGTATGTCAAATAATTTTTCACCATTACAATGACACGTGATGCTGGGCTGATGTTGTGGTGTTCACTGTGACATTTGCTGTGCTAACTAGCGGTGGGGTATCTGAAGCTGGCTCATAACCCGAATTTTAGCTCACAACTCAAAGCAAAAAATTGTCCTAGAGACAATTTTATCTCGAAAAATTCATTAGTCAGGACACTTGTAAATCAAGGCCCCACTGTATCATCCTCTGGGAGGCACTGAGGGACTCACTTTCAAGTGATTTGAGGAAAGATTACCCTAAAGTTTTTATAACAATGGCAGAATTGGTCATTTTGAAGAGATTATGCAGAAGAAAGAAAATTCCAGGAAACCAGAGTTTGATATAATATCACAATTTTCAAAAGGAAGATATTATAGGCACTGAATTTGACTTTGATCAATTTTCAAACATATTTTATCCCACATGGAATCAAAACATTATAAAACATAAGTGATGCTCATTAGGTTTCAAGATGGATTCATTAAGAAGGAGACATAAAACATGGGTTTCTATTAAATATCCTGTTTGGTTACCAGCTAATGGTAACTACCCCTCATATAAAACCAAACACAGATACTCCATTCAGTTTATTTAAATATCTGAGAGATATTTGAGAAAAGTCTTCCAAAAATTTCATATATGCACAGCCTAGGTTCATTTAGTGAAGGCATTTGGAATGAATCCATTATCCATTGTGATAGGATGATAGACAAGTTTAGATAAGCCTTTTTATTATACTCATTGGGGATATAGGAAACATACATAAAAAGCACCATCAGAGGAATGGTGACTTTTCCATTCAATCTCTCAAGAGAGAGAGATGATTTCCATTATTCTGCAGATGGCAGAATTGATACCAAGGAAATATATGTCAGATTCCTGGCCCTCAATTTGATATAAAGAGCAATTCACATTCTTCAAAAAGATAATAAAAATTAAACTTTATTAATTAGTCAACCATTAATTATTGGAAAGCATTTTTGTATCGAGTAACATATAAGGGGTTGTGGAATATTTAAAGAAAGGATAAAATATATTGCCATTTTCAAGAAAATTAGAAGAGAACTTTGCAATTATGGAGACATTTAAAGAACAATTCAAGGCTTTAGTAGTTAGGGTTCTTTGATTTTTTATAGAACATAAAAGAATTCTCGCTTAAGAAGAAATTTTTAGGAAGGATATGGGAGGATAGATAGAATTAAAGTAAAAGCCAAAGAACCAAGGAAGTCCTGGTGACTTAGTTAGCTATGTTCTGTGTTTTAAAAATCATAGCATTATTTTTTCTTGGGTGCCTGTGGTCTGAGACAGCATCTGATTGCCTCGCTGGGATCACGGATTCACCTCTTGGTCAGGAAGGCAGTGCATTTTGCTTGAGAAGCCACTAAATCTGTATCTAATGGGAGAAAAATTTCCCCTAAAGAAAAAACAGAGTGTCACTGCCAGAGGAAGAATAAATGAATTCTGAACAGATAAACAGAAGTCCCCCATATATACTAAATAGTATCGTATCAAACAATTTAGAGGAAGATTTCCTTAATAGGGAAACTTTTATTGGGGAGATAGAACTTTAACTGGTCCTTGGAAAATTGACAGGATTTTGAAATGCAAAGGAAAGTCTGTCAGATAGGGAAGGATAATCAGCAAAAACACCAGAAAAATTATAGTATGTTTAAGGTATGCCAGGCAGACCATCTTGACAGTAGTTAGGATCTCTATTTAGAAATAGTTAAGTATTTAGTTTGAAGGATATTCAAAGTCATACTGAGAAGATAAACCTCACATTAATGGAAAATGGATATCATTTAAAGCTCTTGATTAGAAGAGCGACAGCATAAGTTGGTGTGGTCAACAGAATAATGCCTCCTCATCCCCGCCTTCCTCCAAGATGCCCATGTCCTATTCAGTGACTGCATCACCTTACATGGTAGAAGGGACATGGCAGATGTGATTAAGGTTACATATCTTGAAGTCGGAGGGTCCTTATAACAACACTATCTAATCTAATAAAAGAGAAACATGGTAATTGGCGTACGACCGCTATCCTTCCCATTGGCTAGTCAGCGAGATATGCAAATTAATTGCCAGCCAAGATGGCAGCCGGCAGCCAGGCAGCTTGAAATTAACATGAGGCTTGCTTGCTTCAGTGAAGGAGGACACCAACATTCCCCGCCTGCCTTGTAGGCCTCTGAGCCTGCATTTGGAAACATTTTAACAAATATAGAAGCTAAAAAAAAACACCCAGAAACCAGCTTTCAGCTCC
>NW_006286505.1:57768-60576 GCF_000327345.1 Myotis davidii | reverse complement strand
GGTCACAACTTCCCTATCTGCCCTGCTCTGTTCGTGACAGGGGGCAGCGCCCCAACCCCCTGATCAGCCCTGCTCTGTGCGTGTCAGGGGGTGGCGCCACAACCTCCCCATCGACCCTGCCTTGAGTGTGACAGGGGGTGGTGCCCCAACCCCCCAATCGGCCCTACCCTCAGTGTGACTGGGGGTGGCATCGCAACCTCCCGATCCGCCCTGCTCTGTGCATGACAGGGGGCGGTGCCCCTACTCTTCAATCGGCCCTGCTCTGAGCCCGACCATGGGCTGCACCTAGGGATTGGGCCTGCCCTCTGTCACCTGGGTGCAGGCCTAAGCCAGTAGGGTGTTATCTCCCGAGGGGTCCCAGACTGCGAGAGGGCACAGGCCAGGCTGAGGGACCCCCCCCTTCCCCCCGAGTGCACAAATTTTTGTGCACCGGGCCTCTAGTGAAGTATATAACTATTTTTATGAGACTAATTTCTCAGATGAGGAAACAGGTACACAGTAACTTGCACAGGATTGCATGGGTAGTGATAAAAATAAGATAGTAACACATACATGCTTTAGCTTCAGGGCTGCTTCATCTGGGGTGGTCAGGGAGGCATGTCTGTGGAGGTAACATATGAACAGGAACATATAGTGGTAAAGTGAAAGCAATATAAACACGTGGAGTCAAAAATATTTTTTATCTGGAACAGCAAGTACAAAAATGCTAAAGTTTAAGGGGTAGTAAGGTCAGTGTGGCTGGAGCATGCTCAATGGTCAGTGGCAAGAGAAGACAGAGAGATACACAAGGGTAGGCAATTTAGGGAGCATAGACTTTGGTAGTGTTTCTTTATTAAAAAATGCGATAAGCTATTAAATGATTGGGGATAAGATGTTGGTATAATTTGTATTTTGAAAAGGCCAGTTTATTTGCTCTGTGGAAAGTAGACTAAAGAGGGGCAAGACAAACCTGGAAGAAAAGGTAGAAGGTTATTTTGATCACCTGCTTAATAATATGGCTAGGAATAAAGATATATTTGTACAGGTGATGAGAAGTGGTTGGACTTGGGCTATATTTAGAATACACTTCATACCACCAGGATTTACTGATGGTTATAACCAAGAAAACAACTACAGTAACCCAATGGCATGAAAACCAGGAGAGAAAAAATAAAACAAGATTTACAGTAGTAGTCAACACTGTCAAGTACAAAAGAAATGTAGAAAAAACTGAGGTAGGGAAAAAATGCCACTGGTTTTGACTTCTGAATGTCATGATGGTTGAAAAAGTGTTTTAGTGGATGATGGATTAGATTACACTAGATTAAAGGAGTTGGTGGTGACTGCTGTTGGAAAATACTTATCCTGAATCTTGGCTGTGAAGGAGAATAGAAATGAAAAGCTCTCAACTATTCAATACTTACATAATTTTTCTCTTTGGACTTTTCTGTGTTTGTTAAAATCAATAGTAAAAGAATGTTGACATCAGAGAGGAGAGTAAGATTATTTGTTAAAATAGAAGTTGGGAATAACCAATGGATTTCAGTTCTTCAAGTTGTCTCTGGCATTCATACCACAGATAACTGAGAGTTGGCTCTCACCCCAAGTTTCAGGAAAGCGACCAATCAATGCATGTGAGTCATGTGCTTACATAAGATGAAGTCAAGATTACAGGAGGAGGATATTGCTGTGGGAATATAAATAAGCCCCTTATCACTGGGTAGGGCCTCTTTATAAAACATGGGTTGGGCTGTGGAACAGAGAGTTGAACTGAAGAACATGCTCAAAGATATCTTGGGAATTTGTTCTCCCTCCGATGCACATGACGGCTCCCGACCTGTTGCTAGTGACATGTGATTTAGAAATCCTGAGTAGGAAGCTTCCGTTAATGGGTATAAATCACAGCTGGCTTCTCAGAGGTAACAATTCGCTTCCCGTGTTATACATCCTGGGAAACCTACTGAAGGCTTGGAGCCAAAATAAACTGCCTCATTATAACAGTGTTTCTGCCTTTTTAATTTGTGCTTCAGTCTCCAATAGTCCATAGCCTCCTTGTACTATTCGGTAGGTTGGGACCCAACCTCTAGTGGTTTATATGCTTAATATATATTTGTCTTCTGACCATTTGCCATTCTGTGGTACTTAATAGAAGAGCTCAATATTTATTACTAATATGATAATATAAGTAACTAGAGGCCCAGGGGAAAGGAGGGGTCCCTCAGCCCGGCCTGTGCCCTCTCGCAGTCTGGGACCCCTCGGGAGATAATGCCCTGCTGGCTTAGGCCTGCTCCCGGGTGGCAGAGGGCAGGCCCAATCCCTAGGTGCAGCTCCTGGTTGGGCTCAGAACAGGGCCAATTGGGGAGTTAGGGCGTCGCCCCCTGTCATGCACAGAGCAGGGCGGATTGGGAGGTTGCAATGCCACCCTCAGTCATGCTCAGGGTAGGGCCGATTGGGGGGTTGGGACACCACCCCGTCACACTCAAGGCAGGGTCGATGGGGAGGTTGGGCGCCATCCCTGTCACGCACATAGCAGGGCCAATCCAGGGGTGTGGTGCTGCCCCCTGTCACGCACAGAGCAGGGCCCATCAGGGGGTTGGGGCTCCTTACCCTGTCACGCACAGAGTAGTGCCCATAGGGGATTTGGGGCACCGCCCCCTGTCACATACAGAGCAGGGCGGATCAGGGGGTTGGGGCGCCGCCGTCTATCACCCACAGAGCGGGGCCGATCAGGGGGTTGGGACGCCACCACTGTCACACTCAGGGCAGGGCCGATGGGGAGGTTATGGCTCTACCCCATCACACACAGAGCAAGGCCCATGGGGCGGGGGG
>NW_006286505.1:36173-57282 GCF_000327345.1 Myotis davidii | reverse complement strand
AGCAAGCCTCATGTTCAGTTTAAGCTGCCTGGCTGCCGGCCGCCATCTTGGCTGGCAGTTAATTTGCAGATCGCCCTGATTCCCCAATGGGAAGAGTAGCGGTCGTACGCCAATTACCATGTTTCTCTTTTATTAGATAGAATAATTCCCCATTAAGACCAATCTAGATTGTAAAAATACCCAAACCAAGACTACATAGTATTTGCCTTGTTAGCGCGCGCACACACACACACACAAGTACACATTATTTTTATACCAATACACAGATAAAACTACAATCAATTACATTTAGAGTTGAATGACAAAGAAAATATCTTTTTTTAAAAACACAGAAATCATTTCTAAATCCAGGCCCATATGATCTGAAATCTAGGTCCTTAAAAACACGTAAGAAACTAAACTAACCTTGGAAATCCAATCACGAGAGAAATCATTGAATTTCTTTATAAGTCTAGGACATTACATTGAGAAAATGTAAATTTAGCAAATGATAAAAAGTGTGCCTTTTTCATAGATTATAATACCTCACATTGCATTTTCTTATCAGAATGCACAGCATTTGGGTTCAGCCTTGATATTTTCATCAGGAAACAAACCCAAAAGGCTATGCCCCTTTATAACAGCCACACATTGGTCTATAGCAATAGTAAAAGGATTTCTTGGTAATGGTTTGCAAACTGACCCTGGAATACAAAGGGCAAGTAGAGACCTAAGAAAGATGCAGACCACTCCAGATTGTAGGTGATAATTTCAGTAAGCAAGGGACTTCCACAGAAGGCTCGTCTTGGGCAGCCACAAGATGAGATCTCTGTGCCCACCCACTAGAATCATAAAAGCTTGTATAGCTTATATAGAGGTGCACTGTCCGATGGTCTCAGCAACGCCTTACTTACTCAAAGCTATAGCCTTGAAAATGGCTCCTACCATGGGAACGGAGGTCCGAACTACATTTCAAGAACAGAGAGGAAGGATGTGAGGCTAGACTTGTCATTGGTAAGGAAATAATAGCCGCGCATCTTAGCCAGGTGAGGAGGGCATTGGGTATTTTTGTGATTGCATCACACCCTGTCTCTGTGTTGACACATGATTGGAAAGTGGTTTATTTTTGTCATGTATCAGGGCCCTCTCTGACTCTTCTTGATACTCTGTGACTATAGTTTATTTTATTTAGTCCTAGCTATGAGTTTCCAGATGCCAGGGCTTTCTTATATTATTTTATTTTATTCTTACTTTTAAAAAAATATATAACTTTATTGATTTCAGAGAGGAAGGGAGGGGAAGGGAGAGATAGAAACATCAATGATGAGAGAGAATCATTGATTGGCTGCCTCCTGCATGCTCCCCTTTTGGGATTAGAGCCCACAATCTGGGTATGTGCCCTTGACCAGAATCGAATCCGGGACCTTTCAGTCCACAGGCAGACACTCTATCCACTGAGACAATATCCACTAGAGCTTATTCTTACTTTTTTTTTTTGAAACTAAGTTATTCTTACATTTAACAAGTATGTATGAGTTTACAGATGCTTCTGGCACTGTGTGAAGTGCAAAGTATAGATTAGAAAAGAAGACATGCAGGTGAAGCTCTGGTAACAGTAGTGATTACGAGTATGGCTTTGTTGCCACTCTGTGGCAGATGGTCAAAACTGTCTGACAGAATTTGAGCTTGCTGTAGCAACAAAGTCTAATCTATTCCAGTGCTCTCTCCTCTATGAGACAAGCCTTTATATAAACTTAGACAGTATTAAAAAAAAGAACATGGGTTTGGAGTCCAAAACCCAGGTTTAAATCCTGGCTTATTCCTTGCTGTCTCCTTGAATAACTTTATTCAATATCACTAACTCTCAGTTATCACATCTGTAAATAGGAATAATAGCTCCCTCAGAAAGTTGTTACTGATAGTAAATGTGTTAGTTATTCCCTTAGACTAAAGAAGACAGATATTAAGTATGAAATAATGAAGCTGCTAAGTGCTACAGAAGAGGAACCAGAGTGTGCTATGGCGGTATGTTCCAGACCTACACAAATCCGAGGGAATCAGGAGAGTGTTCCACAGCAGCAAATGTTTAAACTGAGCCCTGCGCACGTTTGAGCTAAGTGGAAGGACTGAGAAGAATGGTTTCCTGTCCAGGTAGAAGAAGAATTTGGACAAAGACTGAGAATGCAGTGAACCTGTCACATACGAAGCCTGGGGGAATGCCTGTGTGTCGGAGTCCAGACTGCAAGGAGGTGAGTGGGGCGGGGGGGGAGATCAGACTAGTGAGGTGGGCAGATTAGGTAGGGCCTGTGGTCCTATTGAAGATTTTGGTCTGTCCTAAGAGCAACAACACACCGCCACCAATAGTGTCCTCCCTCCCCAACACCTTTTACAGGAACCACTACTCAACAGCTACAATAAGGAACTTGAATTTTTATTTATTTATTCCCATCTCTGGCTCCCGATAGGTTCTCAATGAGGGGGGTTGAGTTATTAGCTCAGACAACTAGCATGGCCTTAATTTGTGCCCCCAAAAGTGTATTTAAAATGAAGAGAAAAGAAAGAAGGATATCAATGGGCAAGGTAGCTTTTCAAAGATTCAGATAGTAGAATACATGACACATTCTTCTTAAAATCCCTTAATCCAAATATAATTGACCAAACACTTTAGGTTTGTATTTGAGAGTCCAGTGTTTCACAGATTTTCTTTTTTCCTATGCCTGTAATTTTTTTCCCCAATGCCTGCAATTCACTTAGCTGCCAACTAGCTTAAGTGGTATGGGATCAACTGAGTATAAATGAATAGTCTAAAATATGGATGTAGACCTTTTCAAATTACATATTTACATCTATAAAAATGAACATGATAAAATATTTTAAAATAAATATTAGTTATTTCTAATAATTTTTGTTTTCTACTCTTAAAATTAGTATAATTATCTACCATGGCTTCTAGGATTGTGGTACAAATTACATGGAATAACATATCCAGTGGATATTCAGTACATGCATGTTGCCTTCTCTTCTACCAAAAGAAGGGCTATTCTGAGGAGAAGCCAAGGCTAACTAGAAGGAGTGGACCCTTTAGTGAAGTTGGTATTTGAGCCTAGGATCAGTTAGACAATCTGCTGGAAAATTGAACAGAAGCACATGAATGCTGTCTTAGATTCCATTTCTCATCAAAATTGCTCTCCTCAAAGAAGAGTTTTGCAGTTATGAACCCATAACTTGCCAGACTTAGTTCAGGTGAAGCTGAACAAAAAGCAAACAAAAAAAAACTTCTAACAAAATAAACTGCCCTAGGCTACCATTCATGTGACTCATTTGAATGGAAATGTGAAATTATTTGAAGGCATAAGGAAAAGTTTATATTAAGTGACCTAAGTAAAATGAATTCAATGTCAAGAGATGAGTCAACTCTTTTCTCCGAAAACACCAGAATTCCCGCTGACTTTACTTAGAATCATTAGTCTTCCTATAACTATTTCACCTTTTCCTTCACCTTGCCCTCACTTCTTCCTTGTACATTTAAATCACACAGACTCTCTCAAGACTGTAAAACCAGCATGCTGTTATTTAAATTTTGAAATTAAAGTTGGTATTTTTGCCTTTGATTGAAGGTATATGACTTTACCAGTAAACTTTCAATTTGTAATCCTTTCTTTTTATAAATAGTTGATACAATGCGTCAGAAGGATCCATTTATGTCAATAGTTCTGAGTAACTGATCATCCAAGAAATTTCCAAACTTTATCATGGATTACACAACAGAAGTATTTATAAACAAATCACAGTTGAAATAGTACAATGTTTTGTTTTATCCATGTATGATGTGCAGGGGATAAATAAAGTTTCTTCCCAGATGGTGGCTCCTATGGGTGGTGACATCTGTGTTGAAATGATCACACAGGCTTGCACGCTATTCATGCCCAGGCTTTTTCCATCAAAGAGAAATGACTAAGAGTGACCATACCAGCTCATGGGGCCAAGAATTTCAGGACAGTTTATGCCTGCCCAGGCCCAACCAGTCATAGGTTTAGGGATAGAAACCCTTTGTGATTTTTATCATAATCACTGAAAACTGGGAAAATTTAGTAGAGTAGTCCCTTAAACTTGCTATTACTTATTACAGATGATAAGTAACAATAGACAATGACAAAAATAGATTTTCCCCACAATTAAATACAATTTTTGTTATTCCCTAACTCTGTTCATATCAACCCTGATTACATATTACTATTAAATTTAAAAGATCAAACAAATATATCTATGCCTAGGTCCTATTCCAGATAAATTAATCAGCATCCCTTGGGGTGACACTTGGTTTTTACTAGTCGTAGCTCCTCATGATTCTTATGAGCAGACAGGATTTGGAACAATGGTCTTAACCAATGAGATCCCTTGGAGAGCTTTACCAAGTGGAGATGTGTGGGTCTACACCCTGAGATTCAGACTTGATTGGTCTGGGTGTGGCCTGAACATTGGGAGTTTTGAGAACTCTGAAGGTGATTCTAATGTGCAGGCAGGCCAAGATGATGATCTTATAAATTGTCTGTATCTTTGGTTTAAACATCTGTAGAAATCTAGGAAGAGGAAGTCTCTTAAAGCACTGACTCCAACATTGGCCTCTTCAGAGAAAACAGCCATTTAGAACTATAATAATCCTTCACATTTATTTAGCATGCAGCACATTTCAGAGTGTTTTTCCAAGGCATTAAGTTGGTATGGGGAAATGTCTTTAAAATAATTTTAAAAAATGCAAAACCAATACCTCTGTAATATCGCCTATCATTTTTTTCTTTGTATTATCATCCTTAACTCCTCTAATAAACTAAAAATCCCTTAAGGTTAACTTCTGTATCTTATTTACCTTTGTATTCCACACAAGTATTTGACAAATGGTTTTACTTGGTAAGTGTTCAATACATTTCTGTTCAATAAATGATTAGAGAATTCCATTTGCGTTGATTAATACTATCCAGAACTTCCGTGGCCGCCTCTGTCTAGGTCTAGGCCTTCGAGATACAGTGAACCTTATACTTACAGTTCCTGCTGTCATGAAACTTACATTCCAGGGAATGAATGAAATGCTAAGATTTCATCTTCTGGGGCTGCTGCACATGCCTTACATCATTACTGACGTGCCACAGCACAGCTGCACACTGGCACCGCCCAACACACTCAAGAGACATGTGCCCTTTCCTTTGCTAAATGGCAGCCAAGAATCAGCCCGTCACGTTGCTGCAGTCCTACTATTTTAAATGAACAACTACCTATTACTAGTAAGTGCTGTACTCTCAAAAGAAATGTTGCTTCATCAGAGGCAGCTGGGGACTATAGCATGATCTGAAGAAATCAGACTCTCAGGCCTTTCTGATCAAAACTGCCCTTGGGAATCTGGATGGCTTCACTGCGGAGTTTTGCCAAAGAAAAACTAACACCAATTCTCCCCAAACTATTCCAAAAGAAATCAAGAAGAAGGAACACTTCCAAAACCTTTCTATGAAGCCAGCATTACCCTAATCCCAAAACCAGATAAAGACACCACAAAGAAAGAGAATTACAGGCCATTACCCCTGATGAACATAGATGTGAAAACCCTCAACAAAATTTTAGCAAATAACATCTAGCAGTACATTAAAAAGATCATACACGATGACCAAGTGGGATTTATTCCAAGGATGCAAGGCTGGAACAATATCTGCAAATGAATAAACATGATACATCACATAAACAAATTAAAAGACAAAAACCACATGATCACATAAATTGATGCAGAAAAAGCATTTGACAAAATCTAACATTCTTTTTTGATAAAAACTCTCAGCAAAGTGGGAATAGAGGAATCATACCTCAACATAATAAAAGCCTTACATGACAAACCTACAGCCAAGATCATACTCAGTGCACAAAAACTAAAACCATTTCCCTTAATAAGAGGAACAGGATAGGGACGTCCACTTTCACCACTCTTATTCAACAGAGTACTGGAAGTGCTAGCCATAGAGATCAGACAAGAAGAAGAAATAAAAGGCATCCAAATTGGAAAAGAAATAAAACTGTCATTATTTGCAGATGACATGACATTGTAAATAGAAGACCCTAAAAACTCCACCAAAAAAACTACTAGAGTTAATAAGTGAATTTGGCAATGTAGCAGGATACAAAATTAACACCTAGAAATCTATGGCTCTTTTATATTCACCAATAATAAACTCCCAGAAAGAGAAATAAACAAATTTAAAAATCCCATTTACCATTGTAACAAAAAAATTAAGATACCTAGGAATAAACTTAACTAAGGATGTAAAAGACCTACATTTAGAAAACTATAGGATGTTGAAAAAAGAGATAGAGGAAGACATAAACAAATTGAAGAATATACCTGTCTTTATGGACATCATTAAAATGTCCATACTACCCAAAGTGATCTACAGATTCAATGCAATCCCCATTAAAACCCCAATAACATATTTCACAGACCTAGAACAAACTCTCCAAAAATTTATATGGAATGAAGAAAGACCCCAAATAGCCTCAGGAATCCTGAGAAAGAAGAACAGAGTTGGAGGGATCACAATACCAGATTTCAAGCTATATTACAAAACCACTGTTCTCAAAACTGCCTGCTACTGGCACAAGAACAGACACATAGACCAGTGGAATAGAACAGAGAACCCAGAAATCTACCCAATCCATTATGTTCAATTAATATTTGACAAAGGAGGCAAGAGCAAACAATGGAGCCAAGACAGTCTCTTCAATAAATGGTGTTGGGAAAATTGGACAGATACATGCAAAAAAAATGAAAGTAGACTACCAACTTACATCATACACAAAAATAAACCCAAAATGGATAAAGGACTTAAATGTAATATGGGAAACCATAAAAACCTTAGCAGAATACATAGGTAGCAAAATCTTTACTGATACATCTCTTAGTACAATGGAAACTGAAAAGAGAAAAATCAAATGGGACTACATAAAAATAAAAACCTTCTGCACAGCAAAAGAAACCAACAAAACAATAAGAACTCCCACTGCATGGGAGAACATATTTGCCAATGTTACATCTGATAAGGATTTAATCACCAAAATTCACAGGGAACTCATACAACTTAACAAAAGGAAGATGAACAATCCAATAAAAAAAAATGGGCAAAGGACCTAAATAGATACTTTTTGAAAATGGGCATACAGAAGACCAAGAGGCATATGAATAAATGCTCAAAGTCACTAATGATCCGAGCGATCCAAATCAAAACAACGAGGTACCATCACACACTTGTCACAATGGCTAACATCAAAAAACGACAAGTGCTGGCGAGAATGTGGAGAAAAAGGAACCCTTCTGTACTGCTGGTGGGAATGCAGACTGGTGCAGCCACTGTGGAAAACAGTATGAAGTTTCCTCAAAAAATTAAAAATGGGACTGCCTTTTTACCACTTCTAGGAATATGCCCCAAGAAACCAGAAACACCAATCAGAAAGGATATATGCACCCCTATGTTCATAGCAGCACAATTTATAATAGCTAAGATTTGGAATCACCCTAAGTGCCCATCAGCAGATGAATGGATTAAAAAACTGTGGTACAGCTACACAATGGAATACTATGCTGATCTCTTACCACTTGCAACAGCATGGATGGACCTCGAGAGCATTATGCTAAGCAAAATAAGCCAGTCAGAGAAAGATAAATATCACATGATCTCACTCATTTGTGGAATATAATGAACAATATAAAATGATGAACAAAAATAGATCCAGAGATAGAGAAGCATCGATCAGACCATTCAATCTATGAGGGAAGGCAGGGGAGGGGATAAGAGATCAACCAAAGGACTTGTATGCATGTAGATAAGCATAGCCAATGGACACAGACACTAGGGGGGTGAGGGCATGAACTAAAGAGCAGGAGAAGCTGGGGAGAGGTCAATGGGGGGAAAAGGAGACTTACGTAATACTTTAAACAATAAAGAATTTACATTTAAAAAAAAATCCTGCCCTTGGGAAGGAGGAAGGAAAATGAAGAAAAATTATCATAAATGGCCCTACTTTACTCTGAGTAGCATCCTGGCTCACTGGCACACCGGCACCCAGACTGTGGGCTGGGTTGGGTTGCTCTTTGGCCAAAAATTTAACTGCTTCCAGCTATTAAAATTTTGCTGTGGATTTTAGAATCCAAGCTTATTGGATTTTGTGATCAAATGTCTTTTTAGGAATGCTGGCAAGCCTAATGGACAAATAGCAGTGATTCTGTTCAAAAATCTCTTTGTGCTTAACTGGGAGCAGGATAATATTCAATGCAGACAACTGATTAAAGAATTACCAGTATACTGCGACTTGAGGTGTGGAGGTGGGGGTGGGGAGAAGAGAGATTTTGAATTTTAAGTATACATATGTGTGATGCACATGGATGAAAAAACAGTCTACTTTCAAGTTCAAATTTCAACTAAAATTATAATCACAATAACCATTATTATGTTAGAAAGCACATTGAAAATTATTTACAAAAGAATAATACATCATCTGAAGGTTAGAATCTCAGTGTCTGATCTAAAATTAGTTTTCTGTATTAATATCCTCTATGTTTCTATGAATGGTAATCTCAGGTTTATGTTTTCAGGAACAGATGTCTCCCAGCCCCTTATTAACCTTTTGAGATGAGATAATAAAAAGAACTAAGTAGTAGGGAAGAAAAATAAGCACACTGCATACCCAAGCAGCTGACCTGTATTAGGTGTCACCTCCCTTTTCTAAGGCAGAACAGGATGATGCTCCAGGAACTACTGGTAAAGATTGGAAAATGAGATGATCATCTTGGCATAAAGGTTGTGTACAGGACACTTTGGCTACTACCAAGTAATTAAGCAAGATGAAATTATCAATTGATGCTTGGCATAAAGGCAAGAAATATTTTATAGGAAGCACAACATTTCTATGTTGCAAATATTGGTATTTGAAGGAAGAAATATAGTTACCTCAGTTTTCTATTATCCATCAGTTTATTAACCAAAGTTCTCTATTAATTGGGACTCCTTAAAATTTTCAATATATTGATAGTTTTTATTCATTATTGTGATAATAAGAATGGGGTATTGAAATATTACAAAGAATTATTTAAAGGCCACCAATATTTGTATAATCTACTATTTGAAAATAAATAATATTTATGTAAATCATCTTTGGCATACCTTAATTAACTATGAAATTACTCTCTGGAAATGTAAGGTGCCAGACCTTTTATAAATAGCATCTATTTGAAGAATTCCTCATAAATTATATTAGGAGTAAAAGATTTGTCATTGATGTCAATTAGAAAAGTGAAAGTACATTTAAAAAATTATTATTGTCATCAGTGTCATAATTCAAGTGACAATGAATTTTAACTCCTTGGTCTCACTTCTCCATCAGTTTTTAGATATTAGATGTTTTCTCATTAAGGTTCGTTTGTCTTAACTTGTCTGTCACTTTTGTGATTTGGAGAACAATATTTTAGGTCCCCATTATTGAGTTCAAGCACAGATGTGCAATGATGAAAGTGATTTTAAACTGTAAAAGTTGTGAGATTCTAAATACCTAAAAAGACATTAAAATTGAATTTTTTAAAGCATAGTCCTTGGACCACTTGCATCAAGAAACCAACTAAAATGTTTGTTGCACCTATGGATTCCTGGGACTCACTCTAGATCTAATAAATCAAGATCTTTATACAGGAATGGCACTTTTAAGTAGCTCAGTTGATTCCTACTCATGCTGAAAACCGGAAATATCTGCCTAAAAATAATTTGTTTCCCTAACTTTTAAAATCCCAGTGTTATAAAACCTGGGCATCCTTAAAGATTTAGACTTTTGTTGAGCTCTATGTTCTGCCTAATGTAAGACTATCTCTAATGGAGCCAAATCAAGAGCATGTCCTATGAAGCCTCTAGAAAAGTTTCCCAGTGTTACAGGATGATCATGATGGTGGTGGTGGTGGTGGTGGTGGTGGTGGTGGTGGTGGTGGTGGTGGTGGTGGTGGAGATGGTGATAATGCTGAGGGTGGTGGTGATGGTAGTGATGGTGGTGATAAATATGACAATGGTAGTGTTAGTGGTGGCGATGATGCAATCATATTCATTCTGTTTCTTTTTCTTTTAAATTTTGTGTCTTTTTATTTCATTTATTTGGGTGACATTGGTTAAAATTATATGGGTTTCAGCTGCACAATTCTACAACATATCATCTGTACACTGTATTGTACATTCACCATGCCAAGTCAAGTCTCTGAGTATCACTATTTGTCCTCCCTATACTTTCCTCCACCTCCCTTCACCCATCCTCCCACCTTAAGCACAGCACTCATCTCAGGGCCTTTGCATTTACTTATGTTTTTCATGCCTGAAATG
The DNA here is from genome assembly GCF_000327345.1 of Myotis davidii. Taxonomy (NCBI): domain Eukaryota; kingdom Metazoa; phylum Chordata; class Mammalia; order Chiroptera; family Vespertilionidae; genus Myotis; species Myotis davidii. The sequence continues at coordinate 46,915 of NW_006286505.1, read as the reverse complement.
ATATTTTTGGATTTTACATGACCTAGTCTTTGTTTGTGCTCAAAAATCACCTTCTCTGAGAAATCTTTTCTGACCTCTCTAAAATTCTACCACCCTCCTTTACTCTCAATCCTCTCACTTGTATTTATTTTTCTTCATAGTGTTATCCTATTATAGATTATGTATTTATTTGTTTACTTGTTTAAGTTCTTCTTCCATTAGAATGAAATATTGATGGGAGCAATGTCTTCATGTGTTTTGTTCCCAGCTCTATTCCCAGGGCCTAAGATGGTAAGTGGCACATGAGAAACCTTAATAAATATTTGTTGGAAGTGGATGAGCCAATATAGACAGTTTTAGTTAATCCCTCAGCAAATACATGTTCTAAGCTAATCTAAAAGGGAACTGGAATGTTAACTTGTAAAACCCTAACTTGCCCCATGCTTCTCATTCTACAGTAAAGTTGCTTTACACAGAGAATGTGGGAAGGTAAATTCAGTTTCCAGTGTTTTAAGACTTTCTATTAATAAATTAGTCTCCTGCCTTCCACTATGGTCACATTCTAATTCATCCACCACACTGAAGCCAAGGTGATCAGACCACCTCTGCTTAAAACCCTTCAATGGTAGCCCATGTGCTCAGGGTAAAAGACCCCCAGGGTTTGCACCATCTCCCACCACTCTGCCAGATCAGCTCTTCCCATGGTGTAAACTATGTCAGACTCAAAACTGCATCTTACCAGGACAGCTCCTATATCTTCTTGCCTTAGCAAGCTCCTCTCCATTCTTCACAACTCAAGTGAAATGTCACTTTTTCTCAGAAGCCTCTCCTGACCTTTCAATTTAAGTCCATTCTTCTTGATATACTAGTATATTCTGACAGCATACTATAATTTTCTTCCATATTTATCACAATTCATATAGTTTTTGATGGTATAATAATTACTTTAAAAATCTTATCTCCACTAAACTCCAAGTTGTACTTTATAACTTTTTTGTGTTCTTTTTCGATCCCTAGTAATTGTCATAATGTAATGTGGATTCTCAGTCAATATATGTCGAAAGGATGAATGATTTGGCCCAAGCTAGCCACTAGTAAGAATGGTGGTAAGATATAGCCATTTACACCAGTGCTTTTGAAGTCCCCGGAAAGCCTGAAGATTTTTAAAATAGTTTTGTTTTAATTCTGTTGTCCTATTTTAATTGTTAATAGTAAATTTCACACATTGTCTGATTATATGACTTAATCGTTAAAAACCTTTCAGAGATGACTCTTATCATTGAGCCACAGGTGAGGCTTACTGCGAGTAATGGGCATCAGGATTTGAGTCCAGTCCTATGACGCCAAAGCCTATGCCTTCGCCTCTACACTGTACCACCTCAGCAATACCAGAGCCGCCCACAGGTCTCTTGGGCATTTCTGAAGAGCTTTGGACACTTCCATACTTGGGCAGTGCCCTGAATTCACCTTCACCAGAACTTAGTTCTTTGTCTCTGTTCATTTGGGTAGTTACAGAAGCTAACGGAAGTAAGCTAAAGCATCCCATTATACTATAGATATGGCAATAAAATATTCAATTTAGTAATCCATAAGTGGTCTTGTGATTTTAGGTTCTGGGTTTGGCTCTTATAGGACAAATTAGTATCTTACCTTATCTTTTCAATACTATGAGTCAAAAAATTTGAATGAGTACAATGATAATTATCAATTAAATTTTGTTTAATATGCAAGATGTGTATTTGGCAGCTACCTCATATGATAAATGTGAAGCGTAAACACGCCTTGGCATGCACAAATGCATTTTCTCTCTCTGCCCTTTGATAAAGAAGGCTCCTGAGTTGAGAATGTCAGAACAGCTATGGAACTTGTAACACTGTTTGCTTTGAATCAAAGTTCATTTGATCACCTCTGGCATTCCGGATATTGGCCTGGGTCCTTCTAAATTGTCCTAGTTTATTCTAAAATAAACCTCAGTGGCATTTTGAAATCTTGATTAACAGGAAATCAATTGACTCTGCTGAAGTAAGTAAAAGGCAAAAATTCTTTTTATGCGAAAGTCCACTGAGCCTTTGAAGACATGCATGAAAGATATGTGAGTCACCAATCTGAGTGAGTTTCTTATGTATCACTATGATTTTACCTTTATTCACTCATATTTTTTAAATGAGATAATTGTACTTATTTAAAAACCACAGTAGAATTTCAATACTCTGTATACCTTTATATTTTAGATTAGACCCCAAATCTAATTATATTTGCTTAGATTAAGACAACATGCCAAGACAAGAAATCATAAACTTTCTAATAGAATTCATTATTTTATTATATGAATTATAAGAAATACAGGAGGTAGTATGTACAGATTTTAGAATAACTGGTAAAGTTTTCATCCATATTTAAAATAGGAATTGACTCATTTGGTAGGCCATGAAAGTTGCTTAAAAGTGAAGAGTATGAGTAATCAGCTTCTCATTGATTGGCTGCCTCCTGCATACCCCTACTGAGGATCTAGCTATAATCTGGGCGGGAATCAAACCATGACCTCTTGGTTTATAGGTCGAAGCTCAACCACTGGCCATGCTGGCCAGCCAAGTGGTCAGCTTCTTATTTGCCCATGCTTAGTACATAACTGTAAACTGCTGAATTTTGACTTTAATGTGCAGTTGGAAGCACCGGAGTATCGTGTTCAATAGTAGATTGTGACGCAGCAGGTTTGTACCTGGGATTCAGTCTTTTTATCAAGCACCAGATGATTCTGATGGTTCCTGAACTGCTCTCTTCATGTCTGACAATGATAAGAGTTCAATAAAGGCTGGATTAATTGAATTCAGAAAATGGACTTCATGAGGGCATGCTTTGTCATTTTTTCATTTATTAACCAAATGTTGTGAGTGCCTACCTTATTCTAGACACTATGCAAGGCACTCGGTATCCATGATGGAAAAAGCAGACACACAGCACCCTTGCCAGGCTACAATAGAACCATCAGAATATCAGTCCTGCTCTTGCATCAGAGTCCTGTGGAGAAGACAATATTAAAAATATAAACATAAACTTAAGTAAATCATTGCAAATCATGACATGTGTAATCATTTACTATACTGGGATATACAGAAGTGAATTTCAGCAGACACAAAGGCCTAAATGTTTACATGAAGAGAAGAAATGTGTTCCAGGCAGGAGGGAGGGACATTTTTGGCAGGGGCAAAAAAATAAGGTTGGAGTTGAGTGACTACCTAATTTATTAACAATATTTTTTAGGTAACAGAGTGCATTCTTTATTACTTTAAGACAATTAAATACAGAGGAAGGTGCATGGTGACCACCCATACAGGCAGGCAGAGGCCAGATCACACAGGTGCTTTTGGCCGTAATGAAATTATTAGGTGTGTGTGTTTTTTCCTTCTTATGGGAAAAATTCCTAGTTACTAGAAGTAACATAATCTTATTTAATAGATCACACTGGTAGCTGTAATGGTGAAATTGAAGGCATTTTATTTTATTTTATTTTCAAGCATACTTGGTTTACTTCAGGAGAAAGTATCAAAAAGTTAGAACATTAATTTGAAAAGACTAAGGCCATACTTTTATTTTGTTCATTTACTTACTTCATGTGGGTAGCAAATTTTCTTAATGCCATATGATATAGTGGGGACGACAGCAGTGGTTCCATTTGTTTAATTAAAAGTGCATAGGAATTAAGTAAGAAATTCCTGTAAAAAAATTTAAGATCCTCAGAATATCAATGTTACAAAAATTCAAATAATTTTTAAAGCTAGGAATGTAAATATGATGAACAAGATCTGATAAAAGACTTGGTCAAATGTCAGGTCTATGTGCTAGAGGCCTGAGCTGCAGAAATACATAGATATTCACAGAAACAAGGGTCCTTCACCTATCCATGTCCACTGGGAAATGACAATACCTCACACAGATGCCATAAAGAGATCTCTGGGGTGCCTCAAACACCTAATTTTGCCACAACTAAGTGCCACCAATTTTATTTGCATTGCTTCTCCTCAAGAATTGACTTCTCATTTCCTTCCCAACCTATCTAAACAAAAGACTGAAATGTTGACAATTTACAATGCTCTTTCTTCTACTATAGAGATTCTTCTACTTTCATCACCTCCCTAACTTTGGTGTGTCAGATTCTCCCCCAGAGCCAAGCCGGTTTGTGGAAGTGATTTGCTTGCTTGGGGCACACAGTCACTCTTTGAAAATACTAAGGACTTTTCATCATATTCCCCAAGAACCTGGTGTGTGCATGGGTGTAGGTGCGAGGGCGCTCCAAGGCCCCACTGCTTCCTTTCTTCCTTCTTTCCAATCCCTCACTACACACCCTCTGATGCCTGTTGACTCATTCATTCTCCATGACCCAACATCTCCTCTGGAACTGGGCCATGTTCTCCCGCCTTCCCATTTCCTCTGCCTGGAGCTTCAACTCTAAGACAGAGAAATGCTTTCCTAAAGAGATGAGTGATATCATATCCTTTTCAAACTGTTTATCTTATCCAAAGCCATAACACACCCAGCAAGTTTAATTCCTTTTGTACTAGAGATGTCCTTAACATTCCTGACTGAATCAAATGTATTTTAAATGCACTACAACATCTTTGCTACTGAAAATAGTTCTCTGAAGAATGCTTTGAAATAAAGAAAATTAAGTTAATCTTTAAATCTACCCACCCATCATTTTCTTGTTCTATGAGATGACGTATCTTTTAAAAATAAGAAAACTATAACTTTTTATATTTACTGCAAAAAAACACACAAGACAACCCACAGTGGAATACAACGAAAAAAATCCATCCTTAACATAATCACCCAAGAATAAGCAAGGTCAAGTTTGGAGACCAACTAGATCACGTTTTCCAAAATGAGTTTCCATGTTCTCATACTGGATAGGCAGGGCTAGAGATGGGGGTGGGGATGAGGGAAAAATATTCATAGCCAATGACACCAAAGTATTTCTAAGTGGGTGGCAGAAGATCTACATCATTTCCTTATCCATGCAGGATATCACAGCCACCTCTGTAGAGAGTAAGAAAGCAAGTGGGGGTAAAAGCAGAGAAGGGTATTGTGGACAAAACTCTTTTATCTCTGCATTCCTCTGGACACTTCCTTGAATGGTAGAAAAGGTCAAAGAATAAAATTTAATAGAACTCACTACATTAAGTGATTCAACAAGTTTCTTATGGGGACACACAAGCCTGGTTCTCCTGTGGATAAAAGGTGATCATAGATTATTGACTTAGATACTGGAAAATCTTAGTCCATTCTATTAATTTGGGAGCAGGTGGCTGGAAATGTTTGTAACTACCTTCTCACAGATTATAAAATTCCATATGATTACTAGTCCCACCACATGCTTGTCCTTAGGTCTCCTAAGGAAGTATATTATCCCTGAAAACAATTTCAGCCTCAGGATTTTATGCTTTTTATTCCCTCCACCTAAATCTATACATGGTCCAAGGTCAAATGCATAGTGGAAGAGAACTCCCCTGACCTTTTCAACATGCAGTAGCCACCATCACCCCAGCCCTCTCTTACTCATTTTATTTTCTTCACAGGCTTATCTACATTTGAAATTGTCTTTATCTATTTACTTATTTATTTAGTGTCCCAAATTATAATGAGAGCAGAGACCTCATATGTCTAGTTAACTGCTAATCTCCAATGTCTAGAAAAGCAATTGGTAAATGTTATTTTTAAATATATTTATTTATATTAATAGATTTTTATTAAAAGAATGAATGAATAAAACAAACAAGTGATGCAAATTATACTGACAAAATAATTTTATTGAAAGCAATAAAGCAAGTTTATTTGTTGCAATGGGCTAGTCAATTGAAAGCTGAAGCAAATAAAAGTAAAAAATTCTGAGTATAATATGAGAATTGGTCCTTCTCTGAGCAAAAACTCAGAAGATGAATATAGGTCCTAGGGGTTCCCTTTATCTGCTTACTCATTTCTTTTTCCCAGATGCTCTTAATTTATGTGTGTGAAAACTTTTTGTACACTGTGCAGCACTTTATAAACATAAAATATTTTAATTTGTATTACCAAGGGTCATCTTACATGCATCTACTTCCTTGTTGAAGATGAGGAAAACAACCTGTGTTATGTGGGGGAGAATGAAGACATAAACTGTGTGAAGTTGCAGCACAGGGAAGGGAGCCAACCTTTACTGGGAGCCTAGAAAATACTTCTTAGTCCCCATTTATCAGATGAGGAAACTGAGATTGAAAGAGCTTTTAACAACCTGTTCAAGATCATATAACTTATAAGTAAAGCTAGTTCTGCTTCCAAAGTTGATGCTTTCTGCTGTACCATGGTGCTCCAGAAGGCTGAGGACATGTGAAGAAGAAAGCCAACTCTATTTCCACTGTCTCCGCTCCTCTCTCCCCATGACACATGGTATTTAAACATGACAGCTTGTGGCAATGGTAGAATTCCTTGAAATATGGAGGAAAAACATAGATTATTCACTTTTGCCTCATGTACATGTTTCTCTCCCTGAGATATCATATCCATTGTGGCTTTGACTCAATTTACCATCTATGAAGAAGAAAAGGAAGGAAAGGGAGAAGGAGGAAAGGGAGGAAGAAAGGGATGGATGAAAGAAGGACAGCAGGAAGATAAATATATTAAGGCTCTGGGCAGCAGGATTCTGCCTGTCATTTTTTAAAAAAAATTTTGGCTTGTTTTCTGTAGACATTTATATTTCCTATTGCAGAAAATGAGACTAAACTGAGAGCCACCTTGCCTACATTTATGCCAAAATATCTGGCTCAGCATCAGTATAGATTTTGTGTTTTTCTCTTTCCACAGGAATCACTCTCCTCTCACTCAATTTCTGGCCTCCAGTTTGCCTTTTATGGTCTCTGCTAAATGACCTTTAACAGAGAGATTATTAATTTTTTTGCTATCTTTGTCAGGTTATTTTTTGTGTGGAAATACTCATATCTTTAAGTAAGGTTGGGGAGAAGTTGGTGTATAGGAGGTGGAGAGGGGGAGATAGGAGGAGAATAGGTGCCGAAACTTAGTTTTTCATGAAAAACTTTGGGAAGGAATATACAGTAACCCAACTCAATGGACTTGCTGGGTCATAAGTTAGATGTAAGTTTAGCCTTATTAAAGCCTGCAAAAAATTCTCCAAAGCAGTTGTACCATTTTACACTCATACCAGCAATGAAGGTGAGACTAGCTGTTCTGCATCATCACCAACATTTTGTGTTGTCAGTCTTCTCGATTTTAACCATTCTCGTGGTTGTGAAACAGTATCTCATTGTGGTTTTAATTTTTATTTCCTTGATGACTAATGACAGTGAGTAAGTTTTCATTCATGTATTGCCCACTCATATAATCTTTGGTACAATGTCTTTTCATGTCTTTGCCCATTGTTTTACAGGATCATTCATTTTAGTGTTGTCAGTTTGATTGAATTTTTTATATAATCTAGACGGAAACTCTTTGTCAGATATATGTGCCATAAATATTTTTTTCTAGTCTGTGGCTTGTCTATTCACTTTCTTAATGATGACTTTTGAGACTCAGAAATTTTGAAGAAATGCAAATGATGATTTTTTCTTTTATAGTTTAGTGTTTTTCTGTCCTGTCCAGAAAATCTTTGTCCATGCCACGGTCATAAGATTTTTCACACTTTTATTTTTGGAACAGTACAGTCTAATAGAACTTTCTTTGATGATGAAACTTCTTGCCATGGCTACACTATTCAGTACAATAACCTGGATGCATACCCAGCTATGAAGCACTTTAAATGTGCCTAGTATGACTGAGAAACTGATTTTTAAATTGTATTTAGTTTAAGTAGACACATGTGTGGCTAGTGACTGCTATATGTGACAGAGTAATTTAAGAAGTTTGCAAGTTCTGGGATTTAGATTTAGGATGGATCTAGAATTAATCTTCATAACTGGAGTGAGAAGGTATCATTGTTCATTTATTTCCATATGGATATTCAGTTGTGGCAGCAAGATTTGTTAGAAAGACCTTCCCTCCCCGCCCCCCCCCTGAATTGATTTGGCATCTTGGTAGAAAAATCAAGTGAATGTATAAGTGTGGATTAAAAAAGATTTTTAATGAACTATATAAATATTAAATAATTATGCATTGAGCACTTTCATGTGCTAGGCAATGTTCTCTATACCCTGGGTAAGTAAAAGGTCTTCCACTGAAGATTCATTCAAGATACTATTGACCCTGGTCTCATTAATATCTCAGTGCAATTTGGAACACATGGCAGTCACTAGGGATTGCAAGATGGTGGGGAAAATACAGGGTGCTTTGGAGATATGTAGGGAGGGCATGCACTCTGGTTTAGGGGGCAAATGTCATAGAAGGCTTCCTTAGAGGATTTAGTTTCTAACTGAAGGTTGTGGGAAAGAGAGATGAAGAAAAAAAGTAGTCTTTGTGTGCTTCAATTAGCCAAAAACAGTGCTTTACCCACCTTCACAGCCATCTATTGAGACACAGTAACCCTACCATATTGTAGATTAGCAAATTGAAGCAAAGATTAAGTAACTTTACAGGACTTATCCTATCTAATAAAGAGGGAATATACTAACTGAACCGTACACCATCACAAAGATGGAAGCACCCACAGCCAATAATGAGGTAATATGTTAATTGACTGTCCTGCCCTCAAAGATGGCGGCACCCACAACCAATAAGGAGGGAATATGCTAATTGACTTCCTCACCCTCACAGATGGTGGCAACCATAGCCACAAGATGTCCAGCAGGGAAGGGCAGTTGCAGATGACCAGGCCAGCAGGGGAGGGCAGTTGGGGGCAATCAGGCTGGCAGAGGAGCAATTAGGTGTCGATCGGGCTGGCAGAAGTGTGGTTAGGGGATGATCAGGCTGGCAGGCAGAAGCAGTTAGGGGCGATCAGGCAGGCAGGCAGGCAGGCAGGTGAGCGGTTGGGAGCCAGCAATCCTGGATTGTGAGAGGGATGTCTGACTGCCAGTTTAGACATCTCCGGGAGGGTCCCAGATTGGAGAGGGTGCAGGCTGGGCTGAGGAGCACCCCACCCAGTGCACGAATTTTGTGCCCTGGGCCTCTACTATGTAATAAGTAGAAATATCAAAATTTGAAAAAAGTCTCCAAAAGCCAAACTTTCATCCACTACTTAATAGGCTCATATTTTTTGATATTTATTTTATTATTCTGTATTTTTGTATTTTAATTGTTTTACTAGTAATAGTCAGCTTGTCATGAATTAGGTCTCCAAAATGTATCTATCTTATAACTAAAAGTTTAAATGCTTTGACCAACATCCCATTGCCTCCACCCTCCCAACTCCTAGCAATTACCATTTTAATCCCTATTTCTGAGTTCAGCATTTTTTGATTCCACACATATGTGAGGTCATATAGTACTCATCTTTCTCTGTCTGACATATTTTATTTAGTACAAGAGGCCCAGTGCATAACATTCGTGCACTGGTGGTGGTGGGGGGGGGGGTCCCTCAGCCCGGCCTACGCCCTTTGGCATACTGGGAGCCCTTGAGGGATGTCCGACTAATGACTCAGGTCTGCTCCCCTAAGCTGCAGTCTGAAATGCTTAATGCTGCCGCAGAGGCAGGAGAGGCTCCCATCACTGCTGCTGCACTCCCCCTGTGGGAGCGCACTGACCACCAGGGGGCAGCTCCTGCATTGGGCGTCTGCCCTCTGGTGGTCAGTGCACATCATAGTAACCAGTCGTTCCGCCGTTTGGTCAATTTGTATATTACCCTTTTATTATATAGGATAATGTCCTGAAGATCCATCCATCCATGTTGTTATGTTGTTTCAAATAGTAGGATTTCCATTTTTACGTAGGACTAATATTGCAATATATATCCTATATAATAAAACCCTAATATGTAAATTGACTGAGTGGTGGAACGACCAGTCACTATGACATACACTGACTGCCAGGGTTCAGACGCTCACTGCAGGAGCTGCCCCCTGGTAGTGAGTGTGCTCAGCCAGAAGCCAGGCTCACAGCTGGCGAGCACAGTGGCAGTGGCCGGAGTCTCTCCTGCCTCCACTGCAGGCAGGTGGTAAGGAGCAAGGGGCCCTGGACTATGAGAGCCCTGGACTGTGAGAAGGATGTCTAACTGCCAGCTTAGGCCCGATCCCTCAGGTGGACATACCCCCTGAGGGCTCCTGAACTGAGAGAGGGTGCAGGCCAGGCTGAGGGACACCGCCCCCCCCCAGTACATGAATCTTGTGCACCAGAATATATATACTTTCTTTATCCATTTACTTATCAACTAGAGGCCCAGTGCACAGATTAATGCATGGGTGGAGGGGCCCCTCAGCCTGGCCTGCATCCTCTTGAAATCTGGGACCCCTTGGGGGATGTCCAACTGCCAGTTTAGGCCCGATCCCCGCAGGCCATCCTGTGGGGATCGGGCCTAAACTGGCAGTTGGACATGCCCTGAAGAATGTAGCAGTGTGCCAAGTGGCAGATGACCAGGGAGAAGCTTGAGGCAGGGCTGGTTGCCGCACCACTCATACTCATCCTGGCCCACTGTGCCTGCTGCCACTGCCTGGCAGTGTGCTGCAGAGTTGGGAGAGGCTCCTGCCACAGCTGCGCTCACCAGCTGTGAGAACAGCTTCTGGCTGAGTGGCGCTCCCCTGTGGCGTGCACTTACCACCAGGGGGAAGCTCCTGTGTTGAGCGTTTGGCCACTGGTGGTCAGTGTGTGTCATAGCAACTGGTCAACCAGTCCATTCCGGTCGTTTAGGCATA
>NW_006286505.1:18927-36066 GCF_000327345.1 Myotis davidii | reverse complement strand
ACTAGAGGCCTGGTGCATGAAATTTGTGCACCAGGTGAGTGTCCCTCAGCCAGCCTGCACCCTCTCCAATCTGGGATCCCTCGGGGGATGTCCAACTGCCGGTTTAGGCCCGATCCCACAGGGATTGCTCCTAAACTGGCAGTTGAACATTTCTCTCACAATCCAGGACTGCTGGCTCCCAACCACTCACCTGCCTGCCTGCCTGATTGCCCCTAACCATTCTCCTGCCAGCCCGAATGACACCTAACTGCTCCCCTGCTGGTCTGATTGCCCCTAACTGCCCTCCCCAGCTGGACTGATAGCCCACAACTGCTCTCCCTTTCTGGCCATCTTGTGGCCATGGGCACCGCCATCTTTGAGGGCGGGGCAGTCAATTAGTATATTGCCTCCTTATTGGCTGTGGGCACTGTGATCTTTGAGGTCAGGGCAGTCAATTAACATTTTCCCTCCTTATTGGCTGTGGGCACTGCCATCTTTGAGGGCAGGGCAGTCAATTAGTATATTCCCTCCTTATTGGCTGCGGGCACCACCATCTTTGCAACAGCGTGAAGGTCAATTAGCATATTCCCTCTTTATTAGATAGGATAGGCCCTTAGGTAGTTTCCATTTCTTGGCTATTGTGACTAATGAGACAGTGACCATGGGGGTGCCAATATCTCTGAGAAAGTGATTTCATGTCCTTTGGATAAATATTTAGAAGAAGATTTGCTGGATGCTATGATAGTTCTATTTTCAATTTTTTGAGGAAACTTTACACTTTAACACTGGGATAAATGTCTGATTTTAAAAGGTCTAATGCTCAGGACAAGGCCATATTCCAGTCCACAGCAAGAAATGAAACCAGTTCAGAGTACATGAGTCCCTAAGTTATCAAGAGCTGATGGTAATAAACTAAGAATAGTGTGTAACTCACTTCCAAGTCGTTGGTGTCAGCTCTATAGTGCTGACAACAGGGAAAGCAAACAGTCAACAAAATGGTTATGACTCAGACAGTACACAGTATGTTTATAGAAAGTCATCTGCCTCTTTTTTGCATCCCACATAGTTCCTCTTGAAGTCTATTAAAACTTTGGGATGGAAATGAATTAGAACAAAACCATAAGTGGGAAAGCCAGGGTTTAATTAATAATCATTTGGGAAAAAATCATTACATCTGATTAGGAATCAACCTCAAATGATTTCCTAACATCATGCAGGTGAAAGTCAATTATACCGAACTTAGAGAATGGATAATACCCAAGTGTTCTTTCTTTTTTAACACTTAATTTGTAAAATGACATGTACATTATAAATATACTTTAGTTTGTACAGAACATTTAATAATAAAAGTGGAAAATGCATCATATTTCTCACTTAAAACTATATCAAGAATTTTCAATTCTGCCCTTCATTTATTGTCAGAATTATTAAGCTTTTTAATTTATTCAACTAAAATTTCACTTAAAAGTATTTACAGCTAAAAAAAATCAAATTTACTTATACTTGAAAGCTTTAATAGTGTATGGAAATGGAATGGTGATCTTCTGTTTAATTTTAAAATACCATCCACAATTCATTACCATATTTTTTGAGAGAAAAACCCCTAAAAGCTTATAACTGATAAAGGTGTGTTAACATGTGTTATACTGGTGATATGTAACTTCTCAGCAGCAATCCTGGGCAGTGAAAGGCAATGAAGCAGTGACTATAATGTTCTGAGCAGAATAATTTGAAAGTAGAATGTGATATACAGTCAACTGTCAACCTAATGTAAGAGAAAATACATTTCAAGATGTATAAAAACTTAACACTCACATACCCTATGTCAAAAAATTTATCTGAGGAGAAATTCCAGAAGGAAAAAATAAATCTAAATGGATGAACATGACAGGGATTGACATGTAGTTCAAGAAAGAGTAGCAGATCATATGACCCACAAGAAGAGGAGAAAACAAAATAGAAAGACACCTTGAGATAGACTGATAGACAAGATTCTATTTTGAGCAACAGAATTTAAATGACATATTTCTTCACAGATGCAATGTATTGCTTGTTTCTATAATGTTGCAAATGCTATTTATTGATTTTCAATTTAAAAATAATCTTTATAAAAAAGCAAAAGGACACTAATTATCTATATATATATAAAAGCCCAGCTACTATTACTGTGGAACGACCAGAACAACCAGAGCTACTGGTCGCTATGATGCACACTGACCACCAGGGGGCAGATGATTAAGGCAGGAATTGTTCCCTGGTGGTCAGTGCACTCCTACAGTGGGAGTGCTGCTCAGCCAGAAGCCCGGCTCACGGCTGGCGAGTGAAGCGGGGTGGCAGGAGTCTCTCCCGCCTCCGGGGCAGTGCTAAGGAGCAGGGAGCCAAGTGGTAAGGAGTGAGCAGGGGGGTGGTAAAGAGCAAGTAAGCGGGTGGTTAGAAGTGAGCAGGAGGATGGTTAGGAGCAAGGGGTCCTGGATTGCGAGAGGGCACAGGCCGGGCTGAGGGAACCTCCCCCAACCGGTGCACAAATTTTGTGCATCAGGCCTCTATTAGTAATAGAATAGGATGTTGGAGTAACAAAATAGGGAAAAATTAATGTAATAAAGTAACCTAAAGAGATTAGAAAGTGACAAAGTAAAAAGTGAAAAAAAAGAAAAACAGTAGCATGAACATTTCTATTTTTTATTTAGAGAAAGTAAAAATGTTCTGTGCAAACTCAATAAATCCAAAACAGTGTTTAAAGTATGTTGTTTAAAGTCTTTTTGTAACGGCAACTGAATGAAGAAAAAATACAACTATGCTGTAACTTATAAAAAAAATGGGAACCAAATGGAATTGGGAACAGTGTTAGGTATTATAGTTTTTTTTCTTCATTAGAGGAACTTAATAATGTCTAAAACTGGTCAAGAATAGAGCTACCACTGTATTATGTAAAGTTATAATAACTACCAGAAGAACCCAAAACAAATGGATACCAGTGACTACATCTGAGAAATGGCACTGAGGGAAGTAGTGGTGGAGACAGAGGCCTTTCTGAATTATTTCATGCACACTTTTACTCTTGATATGATTTAATCGTGTCCAAAAATTATTTTGGAAACTTAACAATGAAATGAATAAAACTTGTTTTAAATTCTGTGATCTAGCCATTTATTTTTATTCATTGACATTCCAAGAGTAATTTAAGAAGGCTCGTGAGATTTTTATATTTATTAAAAGTTTTTTCTCTCATAAAGAAGACATTTGATTTTTTCTTCTCCAAGGTATGTTTTGGACATCTTAAGCATATAAGAAGTTGAAGGGAAATGTCCTTAAAACAAATGCATGGTTGCTATAAGGCAACATGTTAATGATTTAGATGTTAGAGAAACATCCTCATTCTCCTATTCTACCACTGTGCTTAAAATGCAGATCCACATTAATTGACACACACCTAAGCTTTCATATGTAGGATGTGTCTATATTCTCTATAATTCTACACTATTCCCAATATTATTCTATACTGAAATTTGCCTTTCTATGTTGAAACCCTAAAAATGTTATCTTCAGCTTGTACTGTGAAAGTTATCCTTTGATTCTACAAAATTTTAAAGAATAATATTAGAGGCTTTCAATTGCAGGCTCCAAATCCCTAAACTATGTGTCATTTGCAAATAGTACTCATATCGAAAACTCTTGAATGCATGAAGGGTGCCACATGTGCTAAGGTCTCCAGAATGATTCATGTTTAACAGACCTGCCATAGCAACAGTTCTTGGTAGGTAATAGTCCTTCTCAAAACATGAGGAAACAAAGCAAGCTGATGCCATAGAGGATGAAGTCTAGAGGAGCCCTACTCACTGCCTGGGCTTTGGTTTCCTGTCTATGTGGCTTATGACAAAAAGGTCAGAGAAGAAGAGTACTTGTTGTTATAAGGATGAGACACCACATATGTCTCAAGAGTTAGATCTGTTTTACTGTAACTTTGTAAGGCTGCTGACAGTGGCCCAGTTAACTGCTAGACAGAGCTATATCAGCAGATAGTCCCTAGCTCCTGGTTAAATATAGGCCTTTACAAATATGTTTTCATCCTCACCCCTACTCTCACAATAAACGTGCATGCACTGTCACCTACTCTCCATCTAATAGTCCAACTCATCCTTCTCAGATGTCATTTCTCCCCAGAAGCCTTGCTGAACTCCTAAGTCCAGGCTTCATTCCCACACTATGTAGATCTCAGGATAATATGTCATTTATGTAGTATCAAGCCACTTAATGCAATGCATTATAATTGTCATCTGTAGCTAATTGTGCACTATAAACTCTGTAAAAGAACTGTGTTGTTCAATTTTGTGTCCCTAGGGATTATCACAATGCCTGGGATATATTAGGTAATATATAATAATACATACTAATATGTAATAGGTAATGGGTCTTGAATGAATGAATAAATGAATGAATGAATGACTTGCAGGTTCAGAACACTGCCATGGCCATTCTGGAAGGATAAAGCTGACTTTTAGGAGTGGTCTAACCAAAGTTGCACTGAGTGAAGGTGGAAATCCACATGTCAAGTTAATAATTTATAGTGAGAATATGACTGCTGATGTACCTAGTTACAGGAATCCCTCTAGCCTGCACTGACATTGGACAACTAGAGAGAAAGACAAATTCTAATCTGAAAGTTGAAATGGCATGAGGCTGAGTGAAATGGATATATCTACATTTTTTTCAATAATGACTTGTCAGCTACCAAAATAAAAAAGATGGACTATTTAGGCCAGATAATACCCTTCCAGGAAATGTGTTTGGATGGACAGAATGAGCTATAACCTTCTTAAATCTCCCTTATAATTAGTACATTTGTCCTTCAGTTTTATTAAAACAGTCAATGTCTAGTAGGCTTATGAATATTTTGGATCTTTAAGAGTTATTTCACATGTCTTCTCTGCCCTATCTATATATATAAAAGCCCAGCAACTGGAATGGCAGAATGACCAGAATGACCTGAATGACCAGTGCTATGACATGCACTGCGGCAGCCAACCAGCCTGATCTGGGCCCCTATCGGCCTCCGCCTGCACTCCCCGGCCGGCCCGGCCCCCAGTCAGCTGCCAATACCCCAATCAGGGGTGGGGCTGGCCAGCCAAACACCCGCGGCCCCTCCCTCCTGCTGGCCTATCCCAATGGGCCCCCATCGGGGCAGGCCGGCCAGCCCCCACTTGTGCGCGAATTCGTGCACTGGGCCTCTAGTCAGTTATAAAGTCCTAGGTCGATTTATTACTAGATTCTTTTACACCAAACATGTCAAACTTGCAGCCCGTGGCCACTTGCAGCCCATAATGAATATATCTGTGGCCCAGCCAATATAATGGTATGTAAGAAACATTTTAATAAACATTTCATAACTTAATTTTTATAATATCCTTATACATAATTATTAACAAACTACAACATTTTCTAATGACTGATTACTATTATCATGTTGCATTCATTTACTTTATGTGCCTTAAGAGCAGGTGCACCATTTCTCTCCACTAATACTAGCAGCAAATATTTTAGCAGTTGATCGCCAGGTCATTAGTCTTGGACTGACTTGTTTGGTATGCACAACAGGAAATGTTTCCCTTTCGGAAAACAAGAGAAATAGGTTTATTTGTGTTACGCTTATTAATTTGTGCAGCTATTCAGTGCCTGGTAAGTTAATGTTAAAAAAAATTAAGTTTTATTAAAATGTTCTATTATTTTATGTTAATGATTACTCGTTAATTTCAGCCCTTTGTATTCAGCATGTCTCTATTGAAATAAACCTACATTTCTATGAAAATTTAAGTTTTTGTTTTTTTGTGGCCCACATAAACTTAAACCTTATTTATTTGTCCCTTGTTAGCCTTTGAGTTTGACATGCTTGTTTTACACTATGGAATTATTAGTATTTCAGTTTACCATGCAAGTTCCATTTAAAAGAAATTTTGAGCACCTACTATATATCTAGAACTATACTAGACATTATATGTAATGGTGACTAATGCCTGAACTTGGAATCGTAGAAACCTAGGTTTGGATCCCACTTCCATCAAATAAATGTGTGACCTTTAGCAAGTGAATTGCCTTATCTGTTACTTTGGGTTGGTAACAATTACTTTATACAGTTCTATAAAGATCAAGTCAGGTAATATCTATAAAGTATTTAGAACCTAAACTCCTAATAAATGCTATCTAAATTATATGATAATTTTTACAGCTTGAAGATACTCTTTCCAATCAGAGGCTTTTCTTTCTATAAAAGAAATGGAAACCCAAACTAGTAGTTTCAGAGTTAACAATAAATTATGAGTATTTTTTAAGTATAAAAAAACACTTAATGGATTTTTCAGAACCTCTATATACAATGATAAATACTATTATTTATTAAGATCATCCAATGTATATAAAATTGAATTAAGAGTGCTGAAGAGATGAAGAGAATAAAATTCCTGCCCCTATTCTTACAAATTATCCATTTTGAATATAGTTAATTCTCATTCTCAGTAGCTTTTTAAATATCTCACTGAACTTTGGAAATAATTTTAATCTAGCCGAGACCGGTTTGGCTCAGTGGATGGAGCGTCGGCCTGAGGACTGAGGGGTCCCAGGTTCGATTCCGGTCAAGGGCATGTACCTGGGTTGCGGGCACACCCCCAGTGGGAGATGTGCAGGAGGCAGCTGATCGATGTTTCTCTCATCAATGTTTCTAACTATCTCTCTCCCTTCCTCTCTGTGGAAAATCAATAAAATATATTTTAAAAAAATTTTAATCTAATCACCACACAATTCTCTTATTAAAAAAAATCATTTAAAAATAGTATAAGTTCATTCAAATGATATAAGGTTAGTTTATATATGTATATGTATGCAATATATGAATATCATATATAATATATTAACATTAAATATGGAATATATGTGTGTTCATTGTTCTTTAATATCTAAACACAAATAACTAAAATAATTTCTGTGAAATAAGCATAGTAACTGTATGTTTTTGATAAACACTTGTTAATTTGTTCCATTCATTCAATCAACATTAAATGAGACTCTACCCTGCACCAAGCATTGCTGTAGTTGAGAAAGAAAAGGCAGTCCCTGGCATCCAGGAGCTGGTCTAGTACTTTGGCCTTGATGTTCCCTGTTGAACATAATTTCCCAAAACATACACATTAAATAAGACCACTGCATGGCCATGATGGATTATGGCAAAAATCCATTTTACAATCATGTCTGAACACAGACAAAGCATGAGCATTGTCCAAGGTACAACAGTGACTAAATTCCCTCCCATACCAACTATTATGGTGACTGCTAATTCTTTAACAATTATGGCTTTAGCCTCTCTCCTGTTTTAGAAGATTTATTAAGATACTCATTGAATTCTGCCTGATTCCTGATAGCATCCAATCTAAAATGTTGTTCCTTCAACCCTCCCCTAAATCACCTAACACAAGCCCAAATCCCCTGTGTCCTTTCTAACACTACACTGAGATATTCATAGTTCCCTAGAGTGTGATTTCTCCCTTAGTGCAATGTGTCAGCTGTGTTCCTGGTGGTTTTTGGCTGGAGGACATTGACATAGAAAGGAATAGTGTAATGAATACAACCTAGTGTCCGATTACCAAATCATTCAGTACTGGGCTCAGGTAAATGATTTACATCAGAAAACCTAAAACAACACTGACTTAAACAAGATAGAAGTTTTTCTCTCACATGTGAAAGAAGTCTGAAGGTAAAGAGCCCAGGGCTGGTGTACAGAGATTCGGGCTCTTCTTGTCTTTCTCTTCCACCGTTCTGGCACAGGGTTAGGCCCAGTGTGATTTCTACAGAAGCAGCCAAGGGTCCATATTTCAGACACCTGGAAAGGAGTAAAGGGAGAAGCACAGGAACAGTGTGGTCCCCACCTTCATCTGCTCCCTTCAGAAAGACACCCAGGAAATTCTACACATCACATCTGTTTAAATTCACTGGACCTCACTGGCAAAGCTTAGACACATGGTCAGCAGTTTCTTTGGGGAACCCTGGGAATGCTATATTTTATTTGGGTATATTTCCAGTCTGAATAATATCAAGGTTCTGTTATTAAAGAAAGAGAAAGACTGGATATTGAGTAGAATCTATGACAAATTATTGATATGGTAGTTACTACTAAAAAAATAGCTTTCCCTTTTACTTTTTTGTCAGTTGGGTTAGTTTGTAGTGAAATGAAATTTCACAAGCAACGTATTTACAGCAAAAATGGCCTGATTCTATAGGAAATTTTGGTACAATGACATCACAAGATAAGAAAATATTACTCAGCTAAGGTAAAGTGAGAAAAGGAAAAAAAAATTTAATGGTTTAGATGTTTAAGAACAAGCAATGCTCTGGAAATGTCTTATCTCTTGAATCAGCAGTACAAGCTATTTGAAACAAGACCTAGATAACAGGTCTCATTCTGTGGTTTTCATCATTCTAAAAAGAAGTTTTGAATTCTTTACAGGCTATGTGTCACAGTAAACAGAGGTTCTCAAATTAGGAAATCAGTTAAAAGAATTTTACTCATCCCTGGCCATAAATATTCATTGGAAAATTTTCCATTGGCATCCCTACTACTCTCTTCATTGCTCTCAATATTAATAATAGAAATATCCTATATAATAAAAGCCTAATATGCTAAGTGTCCAGTTGTCCAGTCAACCAATCAAAGTGTAATGTGCTAATGATATGCTAAGGCTGCTCAACCGCTCACTGTAATATGCACTAACCACCAGGGGACAGACACTATGACTGGTAGGTTAGCTTGCTGCTGGGGTCCCGCAGATGGGGACTGAATGAGACAGGCCAGACATGCCCTGGAGCCCTCCCATAGTTCCTCCCCAGCTGGCCAACCTCCTGTGTCTCTTCCCGGTCCCCCAATCTTGCATTGGTGGGGTCCCTTGGCCTGGCCTGCACCCTCTCACAACCCAGGACCCCTCAGGGGATGTTGGACAGCTGGTTTCATCCCACTACCACAGGCCAGGCTGAGGAACCCCACTGGTGCACAAATTTGTGCACAAGGCCTCTAGTTTTGAATAATTATTAAATCAAATATTGTTCCAAGTGTTGTATGCGTTATCACATTTACACCTCACCAGGACCCCCTGACTTAGATACTGTTATTATCATCATCTTTTTTTTCTAAAAATGAGAAAACTAGAGCCACAAAACATATAATAATTTACTCTGGTTGGTAAGGGGAAGAGCTGTATGAAAATCCAGTAGTTTCAATCTCAGATGCTACAGCCTTAATCACCTCACTCCATTCCTCACTACACCACATGGCAAAGGCGAGCACAGATGTGAGGGAAATTGTACAAGAGTACAAAAGGTCTGGAAAAGCAGACAACTTAAGTCATCATTTTCTTTTAAAATTGACATCCTCATTGGCAAAACAGATGTACTTGATTATAAAAAGCATAAAAAAGAACCCTTGTGCACTGTTGGTGGGCTTTCAAATTGGTGCGGCCACTAAAGAAAACAGTATGGAGTTTCCTCCAAAAATTAAAAATAGAACTACCATATGCCATATGACCCACACATCTAGGTATATGAGAATCTACAAACACTAATTTGAAAATATATACACCCCTATGTTCATTCCAATGTTATTTTCAATAACCACAATCTTGAAGCAAGATGAATTTGAAATTTAGGCAATAACATCATATCAACAGAAGATGTGGCACATACATACAATGGAATATTACTCATCCATAAAGAATGAAACCTTGTCATTAGCAACAACTAATGGATCTAGAAGGTTCTATGTTAAGTGAATAAGTCAGACAGAAAAAGATAAATATTGTATGATTTCATTTGTATGTGGAATCTAAAAACCAAAACAAAAGGTAAAAACAAAACAGAAACATATTCATAGTCGTAGAGAATAAATTGATGATTGCCAGAGGGGAAGGGAGTAGAGTGAAGAGCAAAAAAAGGTAAAAGGAAATAAAAGATACAAATTTCTAGTTACAAATCAGTAAATCATGAAGATGTAATGTATAGCTTAGGAAATTTTAGTCAATAACATCATAAATATCCTTGTGTAGTGTCAGAAGATTACTAGACTTCATGGTGACCACTTTGTTAGATATGTAAATGTTAACTATATTGTACACCTAAAACTATTAAATACTGTATATTAACTCTAGTTTAATAAAAATAAAAAAATTCAAGCATTAAAAAATGATGTCATCAGTTCGCTTGAGAAATCATCTTTTTTCCTAGATTGGATTTTTAACTAAAAGAAAAAAAAATAGATGTAACACACGATCTTTGTACAGAGATCCTCAACCAAATGTAAACATTATCAACATTTTTGTATATGCTTTCAAAATGTTTCTGTGCTTGTAAATATGTATATGCATATTTATATATGTAAATAAATATTTGCAAATATATTATTAAAAGTTTCATACTATATGCAGTTTTTAAAAATGTTTATGTAATAGGTAACATATTTGTAGAATGTTAATAAATGCACATCTATATACTTTATCTCTTTTTTATTGTTCTAATCTTAAAAATAATGGATTCTTTAAAAATGTAGACTTGTTCTTATACTATTTTTTCTTACTTCTTGTGTGTGTGTCTGTGGTATATCCCAAATATATGAGTAGAAATAGAGATACACTTTCAGTTTTTCCCAGGAAAATCCTGTTGAAACTAGTCATTTTGTACAGATTGCAATATCACTGTAAGTAAAATAAAAATAAAGCGTATTTTATAAATTAGAATAGACATATATTCAATTCATTGACTTAGGCACATTTAGAAACACAAAATTTAACACAGAATTTGTACAAGTTGTTATAGTCTTCTCTCTGGCAGTAAAAGAACTTGTAAAAATGCAAGCTGCTTGACTTTCCCAAAGGTGTAATTTTACTTTTTGGGGTTATCACTTTATAAGATATATAAATGTCTAATCCCTATGTTGCTCACCATATTGAAGTATGTCAACTATAATTGAAAAATAAATTTTAAAAATATTTTTCTTGAGAAGTGACCAAAATTAATGAGTTTTGAGATTCCAGTGGAAGGAAAATTATCTAAGAGTGAAATTACATATTCTGCAAATGGCCAATTCATTTGGGAGCAAATAAATCCAAGATTAAGACAAATCTATGCATTTTAGGAAGAATGCTGAGAGACATACAATGTTTATAAAATTTATAACTATATTTTCAATTCTCTATGAGATCTACATGTGTCTATTTTTTTTCCATATTAACTAACAAATACTTTCTCTTATTCTGGCCATGAAATTTCAGCTCATACATTCAGGAAGGTTTGGGAAGTATATGACATATAAAGACTAGTTTCTGAAAGGTTAAAGTGGATGGTGTGCATGGGTAGGCTAAATAGCCATCTCAAACAGTGGTTAAAGAAACATTGAATTTATTTAGAGACTAGATCAACACCTAACTGCTCCCCTGCCGGCCTGATAACCCCGAACTGCCCTCTCCTACAGGCCCAATCACCCTCAACTGCCCTCTACTGTCAGCCTGATAGCCCCCAACTGCCCTCCCCTGCCAGCCTGGTCGCCTCCAACTGCCCTCCCCTGCAGGCCTGGTTGCCCTCAACTGCCCTCTCCTGCAAGCCCAGTCATCCCCAACTGCCCTCTCCTGCAGGCCTGATCATCCCCAACTGCCCTCCTCTGCTGGCTCAGTCACCCCCAACTGCCCTCCTCTGCTGGCCCAGTCACCCCCAACTGCCCTCCCCTGAAGGCTTGATGGCCCTAACTGCCCTCCCCTGCTGTCCATCTTATGGCCACGTGGGGGCAGCCATCTTTGAGCACATGGGGGTGTCCATCTTGTGTGTTGGAGTGATGGTCAATTTGCATAGCACCTCTTTATTAGGTAGACTAGGGGAAGGGATACCCAAAGGGAAGGGCTGCAGAGCACCCAGCCAAGGGGACATTGGGTCAATGATGGCAGCACCCAGGAGCCGGAGTTTCATCCTTATATGCCATCATTGGTGGGAAACTTGTCATCAGTGGGTTTGGGGGTAGAACTGGTGGGTTTGGGATGGGGATGGAATGCAGGTGTGTGATCATTCAGGTGCCTTCAGGACAGTTTCCATTCCTTATGTGGTCTGATTCCTGGTGTTCAGTGAGTGTTTCCTGACCTTTCAGTCTCCAGTGGTGGGAAGCTTACAAAATGGCGTTAAGGATTGCATTGCCCTACTGGCCTAACAGTTTCTTTCTGGTTTAACCTGTCTCTGCATATGACAGACTGTACAGGAGTGGTCTCTACAAAAAATTAGTAATTTCTTCACTAATGATATTTAAAACACTGTTACTGTCACTGAACTTGGAAATAAAAGCCTATTGTGCTCATGGGGAAAAACAACAAAATCTATATATAATCCTAGCTTGGCTAAAAATGCATGAATGTTTAGACACTAAACTCATAACAGAACTCATATAATTCTTAGAGGAATGCATATGATATCCATTTTTAGGTAACAAGAGTTACTTAAAAGTTCAGCAACTCAGCAAGTAGTCATCATACAATATTTGAATATGTGATAACTGGAGTGATGAAATGTAAAATAAAATGCAAAAACAATAAGGGAAGTAGAAATGCATTAAAGAAAGGTTAAATGCATATAAAAGGTTGCCTGGACATAATTTAAAAATCAAGGATATAATTATTTAATTACTACAAGTAGTAAAAACCTTTCATAGGATTCTACTTCAACCATCTAACTTCAGTATATAATTTTTCTGAAATATTAAAATGCCAAATCTTATCCTGAAATCCTAAATTTATGAAGAATTAATAGCATACTAAAATTTGACATGCTTCCTATTTTAGTGTCTGATGGTTGCAGACATCCTGTTTCCTGGTGTCTCCTGCAGAATACAGTTAGGGAGCTTCCATATTAATTCAGTGTAGTTCTGATTCCATTTATGCAACAAATTGGTTCCTGAAGGACTTAGTAAAAAGTGACTTTTCCCCCCAGACATCTTTTTAGTACACTAAAGTAGTTCCCTATTTAAAGAAATAGCATTTGAGTCCATTTGTAACATGAGTTTCTTAGAGGTAAAATAAGTGTGTGCAACACACTAACTCACATGCTTCCTGCTGAAATTCATTTTTCCATCTTTCACATTTCCAACAAAACTTCCATCTATATGAATGTACAGTCCCACCAGTTTATAATATCTCTGAACATACCTTGACTTTTTTCATCTTTGCATCCCTTACTGGAGAAAATTTTAATCAGAGGTACAATCAGAATTTTCTTGAAAGTTTAAAAAATATATATAGCTGGACCCCATACCAAACCTACTGAATCCAGTGAGAAGAATCGAGTGAACATTTTGAAAAGTTTCTCAGGTGATTCGATCAGTTTGCCTTCCTTCAGTAAGCTAAAGAGAGCTCTTGTCTAGTCGTGCTAACAGAAGTATTTGAGAAACAATTAGTGAAAGGAATTCCATAATCTTCTAAATTCCTCCATATTGTTGAGGACCAACTCAAGGCTTCTGTCTGTTTAGCATCCCTCATTCTTCTCTATCTCTACCTTCATTCTTGTCTATGTATATCTCTGCTCTTCCACACTGTCATTACTGTTCAGTAGGAAAATCCTCTGTTTTATCCTGCCATCTGTTTATCCTGGGAATTACTTAAGTGTAGGAACTACCTTGTATTTATTTTTATAACTTTCACCATCATCCCAAGTTCTCTATATTTCATATTTTATTTCTTTTTTAAATATATTTTTTATTTATTCCAGAGAGGAGGGAAGAGGGGAAGAGAGATAGAAACATCAATGATGAGAGAGAATCATTGATCTACTACCTTCTGTGTAGCCCCTACTGGGGATGGAGCCTGCAACCCAGGCATGTGCCCTGGGAATCGAACCCAGTACCCTTCAGTCCACAGGCCGATGCTCTATCCACTGAGCGAAACCAGCTAGAACTCATATTTTATTTCTTTTCTAGCACTTCTTACTACTGAAAATTATTTTATGTGTTGTGCCTTGTTTATTATGTGTATCCCCTTAATAGAATTTAAGGTCCTTAAAAACAAGGACCTAATGTCTAGAAGAGTATCTAGTTCTCCAAATACACTTGATGAGTAAATGAACTACCCAGATGATTCATTTTTGTGTGTTTCCATCCTATCAAACCATCCACCACCTTCAGCCCCATCTGCTTAGTCCTTGGTCTGCAAAGCCAATCATGTTAAGGCTATAAAGAGCAAATAATTTTATTTTACTAGTATGTCAAGGTACCCAACAATCAAGTTCATGTAAACCTCTTTATGAAGGAACTATAAATCATATATTCTTTAGCATGGATAAATTCTAAGGTGAAAAAGTCGAAAATTATAGACGTCTAAACAGAGCTAACGCCTTTACTTATAATATAGGAAACATTACTTATACATTAGAAAATTTCTTAATTTTAGTTTGGGGGTTCATGTATTTACTCATAAAAAGGGCCATAATGTAATTAATACTCAGACACTGGCACTATTCATAAAAACTTATGATTAATTATATGAACAAACACATCTTTATACTTTGGTTATGTAGCACACCTTTTGGCATAGTCAAAGTGAGTTTGTTTCCACTAAATGTATAAAATATTATCAGGATCCAGACACTAGGCACCAAAATGAGTGGTTGGCTAGGAGCATTTGCCTTTAGGACTGCCCTTTACCTCATTCTAGGTGAGGGAACCATCAATTCACCAGGATAAAGAATTGCTTTTCTACTTAATTTATTGAAATTGCTCCTGTTTGTCTGAGCTTAATATGCAGAATGTAAAGAATCTCACACTTACATGGGGTTGGTTTCCTTCTCATGCATATATTCCAGAATGCCACCAGTCATCAAGCAGTAATGCCATTGTGATTCGATTATGATGCTCTAAGTTACCTTATGATGCACATAAAATGTTCAAAATGGTTAGTCTTAATGTGAAGTAGGTACAAAGTGCATGGCTTGAAAATACTGAGGGAGATTATTCCACTTGCTCTGTGAGTAGCTCCATTTATAAGAGTTTCTTAATTCTTTAATGTGATTAATATCTTGGTTAGTAATAATAGTTACCATTTCCTGAGTACTCACCAAATGCTAGGCTCTATGCTACTTGTTTATGTATCTTATCTCATTTGATCTGCTTAGCAGCAGATAGATATTTTTATTCCTATTTTCAGATGAAGAATCTGAATCTTTCAAATATTAAGTAACTTAGTATGTGGTAGAATTTCTATATGAAAATTCAATTGGATTGAATCTAAAGGTCATACTAAGCACTAGCCATTGTGGCCCTATTATGCTTTGTTATATTCCACACAAATGTAAATTATCAGCCTCTAAATTTCCAATTGCAATGTAAAGAGCCAACTTTCACTTCAAAGTAAAACATTTCTGATGACATACATGTACAACTTGCTTTGACCTCCATAAGAAGAAAGCACAAGAAAGGGGGAAGAACAGAATTAAAAAGAAATGGACATCTAAGAGAGCAGAAAGGTGCAAAAGTGTCGGCTCGTGGCCTGAAATCTAACCCAAATCTTCCACCATCTTTTGAAATTTGTGGGCAGGTTCTGAATCTCATCTGCTGAAAAGGATGACAGTGCAGGCCCGTGCTTTACCCTCGGATGGGTGGTGCCATCTTTCTAGTCTTATTTTCACTTCTCAGTCACACCTTGTCACCAGGCAGTCCTTCCATTTAAATTTTCTGCTGGGAAAACTATTGAGTGTACTCTCCCTCTTTCTACAAAGCTTCCCCTTGATACGCATGGGCAAAATTGAACTGCATCCTTGTTTTCCATTGCACTCTGAATCCTTATCATCTGATGTAACAGGATTACTCTTCTAGCTGGCCCACAGCACACTGCACTGGACAGCAGGGAGCTGGTCATCATTTCATCTTCCTCTGTACTGCCTTCCCCAACCCCTCGCATAAAAAACAAGTAGATTTCACAAAATATGCTCTCAATAAATGTTGAATATGAGAGAAGGCATGAGTCATTACAATATTCTGCTAAATGTATTATTTAGCCTACTCGGCGTGATATGCCATTAAAAAGTAGCATTGGAAACGTTTCTCAGAATTAGGACACATGCTCTGTGACCACATTGCTAGAAAGCCTGCTTTACTGGAAGGAGGGGGAAGAGATATGCATCTTTAGGACATGGAAACACTTAGAACAGTGCTTTTTTCTCTCAAGTCAAGGAAAATCCAGTTCTGGGGTTGTGACTACATCACGGTTAGTCAAATTAAGCAGCTCTGGGTATAGTCTTGGGCACCACCCTTCATCCATATGCCAATATGCTACCAATAGAGATTATTTCTTTGTGCTAAGTGTTGTTCTCTCCAGAAACTCTCTTATTAAAGATCAGTTTAGTCTACATTCCTTTATCAGAGTAGAAAGATTTTAGAGTCAGCTGAATGTGAATTTAAATTTATCTGGCTTCTGCCATGGCCTGCTGTGTAAAGTCCTCCCGGCTTTGAAAAGCTGGCATTTGTCCTCCTTGTAAAATAGGGAGATAATACTTTACCCAGCAAGGCTGTTGAGACGGTTTAATATTTCAAGTGTATAGTTTGTCGGTAATAAACGGTTAATATCAATTTTGATGAGCGCCCTGGGCCACCTAAAGGAATGGGAAGGGAGGTGGTTGAAATTGTGGCCACTTCATAGTGGTGGGTGGGAAAGGGCCCTTGGTTGAGGTATAAGGAGGTGCGCGCTCGCTGGCCATTTATTGAACTTCATTTATCCTTGTTAAAGACACTGGGCTATCATTAAGTCACTCGGTCTTAAAGTGCTTTTACATCGTCTGTTCCAGTGAATCCCTACCTGTTGTAATATTAAAACCAACCGAAGTATACACGGAGGTTTTTCAGAGAGCTTGGAAAATTGGGACTTTGTCAGATACTAGGTCACAGCCTCCACTCCCGCCCTCAAATCTGAATCTCATGTTCTTTCTGTTTGCGGCTAGGGGGTTCATTTCCATTTCCTCCCAGCGGCTTTCTATGCTCGAGGTAGGCGGGGTGCCGCCATCCGTGTGTGGTTTTGGGGTAGTAACCTCTTCTGGGGCGGCGGCCGCCTCCACCCACGGCGGTGGCCTTGACGTCACGTCACGGGCGATGCCGGAGTCCCGCCCGCCCTATAA
>NW_006286505.1:8055-18892 GCF_000327345.1 Myotis davidii | reverse complement strand
AAATGAGAGCCCGGCTGCTGCCGCGGGCGCCCGTGCTGCTGTCGCTGCTGATCCTGGGCTCAGGTGAGGCCATCCCGGCTCTGGTCCGCCCGGCGCTGCTCCCACTGCCCGCCAAAGCGCTCGCCTCTGGAGTTTTGCGGCAGCTCTTCTAAAAAAAAAAAAAGCGTTTTGGGCTCCCAACTCTCCCGCGGGAGGTACTCAAATGAGAGCCCGGCTGCTGCCGCGGGCGCCCGTGCTGCTGTCGCTGCTGATCCTGGGCTCAGGTGAGGCCATCCCGGCTCTGGTCCGCCCGGCGCTGCTCCCACTGCCCGCCAAAGCGCTCGCCTCTGGAGTTTTGCGGCAGCTCTTCTAAAAAAAAAAAAAGCGTTTTGGGCTCCCAACTCTCCCGCGGGAGGTACTCACAGTAGCTTACTCCCCGGGGTTGCTCCCTGGGAGGAAGAGAAAAGCAGGCAGGTGTCCCCCGTCCCAGGCCAGGAAGCGGGTGCGGGAGTCCCCGTCCCGTACTCTAAGTTCTGCCCAAGGAGACCTGAGAGATCCTGTGATCCGCAGCCTCCGCTTTAGATAGAGAAGCCAGGCGAAGTCCAGGGAGGTGACGTGATCTCTGCAGATCTCAAGTTCTAAGCCCTGGACCCAGGCGTCTCGTCTAAATTCTGTCTAGCGATTTGGCTTTTGCTTTCTTAGAGGACCTCGTATCGTCCCAGGTTAAAGTTCAAAGCACCAGTGTTTTCTTGAAGTCTAAAGGCTAAAGTTGGGGTACCTTACCTAGTTCCCAGGTTTTTTTTTTTTTTTTAATCAGGAACAACAATAATAAAACTGACACGAAGAATCATTATTGACTACCTTTTATGTTACTTTTTGCATTTTATGTACATTGGCTTTTGAAAATGTGAGCACGTGTTAAGGAAATCTGATACTTGTATCTAGAACCTGTCTAGGGTTCTAGATATCATGGGGCAGGTGGTATTCTAGCAACCAATGCATTTGGTATGTGAAGAGATGGGAATATTTAGACAATACCTGTTAAGTAATTATGTATGTTAGATTAATTTGCCTACTTGGCAGTATTTTTTTTTTGATGTGGAAATTAATGTAGACTCTCCGTGGAAAAGAAAACCTCGATGAAAGAAGCTCTGTAATTGGAACAGCTGAGTTTGCTTGTTGGCAAAACGTGGAGTTGCTTTCATGAGTGACGCAATCGCAATAGCACATATGCAATAACTGCTTTGATATCAGAAGATAAACATTTCTCCTGAACGCAGCTGACTGGCCAGGAAGGCACTCTGCTTTACCTTCTCTTCCCTTGTTCTTTCTCCCACAGCCCATTATGCTGCTGGATCGGCCGCCAATGACACCTACTCTGGAAAAGGGGAACCCTTTTCTGGGGACTACAGTGCTGATGAATTTGAAGTCACCTCAAGAAGTGGGGTTTCCCTTGTGAGTGAGGAGCCTTCTGATAGTGAACTGCCCTCGGGGAGCGACTATGACTATGCAGAAGAGTATGATAGTGAGAGGCAAATATCTGGCTATATCGTAGATGATTCAGTCAGAGGTGAGTAGAGGATAAGGCGAACATGTATTCTATGCAGTGTGTGCTTGTATGAGCAAAGCGAATTCCAAAGAAAAGCCGCTCCCTGAATCTTCCAGTGGCTTTATGGTATGTGTGGTTGTTGTATAGCCTGCTAGGTAAGCCCACAAACTGAGGTGGAAAGAGCTATATGAGGGCACATCCTAGATGTCAAGATCTCTAATGTTTTATGTCTATTAAGCCTAATCTTCACAACAACTCTATGAATAGGAAATAGCGTTTCACAGATGTGATCATTGAAGCTTGAAAAGGTTCAGTGTTCTGCTCAAGGTTCCATTAGCCAGTAAGCAGATGAGCCAGAATGAGAACTCCAGTCTTTCTGATTCCAGATACTACGCTCTTTCCCACTGTGCCTCACACACCCTATTCTGAGAGACAGACACAGACACCTGCTAGTTCTGTCTCCTCTGTATCTCAGCTTCTGTTCCATCTCCCACCATCACTCTTCCCTAAAGAAGTACATTCTAGCACAAGGGAACAGAGAGAAAGGAGCAATTGGACTTCAGCCTTAAGCACTAGGTGTTGAATAGGTAATTATAATATGTAATTATAATAGTATCTTCTGGAAATATTAAGGAACAGATATGCCTGGATTTTATATCACTAAAATCACAATTTAACTCCAAATCCCATTTGTCTGCTCAATAATAGTGAGTCATAGTTTTCTTCGCTTTGTCTGTTGGCTTTAGAAAATAACATTTACTTAAAATGAGACTATCTAAGTAGGAAGTAAAAATTTTTCATTACCCTCATATTACTTCAGAGTTCAAGGGCAGATGAGGTCATCAGTAAATCAGATCTGAATATCCTAGTATCATCCAAGGTGAAGGCAGGACATGAGGCCCCTTCTCTACTAACATTAGCTTCCTGGACTTCTCCCTCTCTGTCTGGATCCCAGAACTGGTGAGAGAGGACGGGTGATACCATAAGGACAGTGACCTGCTTAAGTGACAGGTGGGAAAAGCTTTAGTGAACACTCCACTTTATTCCCTTGCTTCGGAACTTGTACTTAGATGTATGGTGGGAAGAGGTCCATTTATAATTCTTACTTTTGGAGAAATTATATTATTAGACCATTAAGATTCTAGAAACTGTTCTCTTAAAGGTGTTTCCAGTTGTTAACATTTCAAAAGGTCAAATTGTTAGTCGTGAAAATGGCTAGTGGTTAAAATTGCAGTACATTGTGTGATAAGAGTGAAAATGTTGGTTTAACTCCTTTGAAAGGCTATTAAATCCAAGGGGTTATTCAGAATAGCAATTATTTGCCTCTGTCTAAACTTTGTAATATGTCTGGTAAAATGCAATAATAGCTATTTACAATGTACCTATAAGAGGATTTATTCTAATTTGTGGCACTTTTTTAATATCAGAGGAAAGTTTCAGTATAAAAATTGAATAGCTACCTATTAAACATAGCTCCCAATTTGGCTATTCTTAATCTTGTTGTAATAACCTGCTGAAATATTTATAATATTTATTTGTTGTTTCTTTAATCACAAGGTTCTATCTTGATATCCTTCCCTATGTTTCTAATGTTTTCCAGTTAGTGGATACTGTAGGACCATTATGACTAATGGGATTATGACATTGACATTATGATCATTGCCTCTTGTCATTGAGCTTTGCTCAATACTTGGTCAGATAAGTCTCTTCAGGGATTAATACTACAAAATGTACAGCTCTAACATGAAAACTCCTCCTTTCTATATGTAACATGTAGTGAAAGTATACCCTGCATAACTATGACAATGAAAAAAACATTTCTGTCGACCTGGGGGTTGAGATGAGTCTCTGAAGCATCAAGAACAAATATATCTAGAGACTCTTATTTTTTTCAAATTGATTGACCACAGAAATGAACCCCCTGGAAGGTATCGATTAATTATAGTCCATTGTAATCTGGGAGTTGGAGAAAACGGATGATCTCTAATGTATACGTTTCAGGTTTTCCCACCCTCAGGCAATGCACACTAGTTCCCAATTATGATAGTGAGCACTAGACCCATATGGATAAATAAAAGCCACAAATATGCCCATGTCCCACTTTATGACATTAAATGACATTGACCTTTTCCAAGAGAAAACATTATGGAGCGGGGAAATAACAGGCTGTAAAGTCCCAGCACTGCCATTTGCAAGCCACCCGTCCCAGGGCCAGTTATCTTCACTCAACTTCAGGGTTCGCCTTTATATCATCTGGGTAGTAATACATTTCACTGTTATTTGAGTTTAATTTAATTAATGTCCAGTACCAAGAACTTGGTATTTACTAGACATTTGAAAACTGTTTAAAATATTTTATGGGTTTTCTTGGACAGGTAACCCATATCATCAATAATGATAATAATGATACATATAAATTCAAAATATGTTTCTAAGTGAATAAATAACAAAGGGGTTCAGATTTATAAGTGCCACACGATACATGTATTCTCTTTGCCCTATTATTGTGTATGAATTGTGTTAAATAATGAGACAAATATGATGGTTATTCCCATGAGCTCTCACTATTAGGATTTCTTTCTATCATGTCTCCAAAATGATATTCAAAATGAAGAGAGACTCTTGTCAATAAATCTTTTTTTTTTTAGTTGAACAGGTATTTAAACCCAAGGAAAACAAAACAGAAAGTGAAAATACTACAGACAAACCCAAAAGAAAGAAAAAAGGACCGAAAAATAGAAAAAATCGAAAAAACAAAAAGAAAAATCCCTGTGATACAAAATTTCAAAATTTCTGCATTCATGGAGAATGCATATATAGAGAGCATATGAAAAAAGTATCATGCAGGTAAGTTTTCCTAAATTATGTAGAATTCTGTATTTCTAACACCATGTCTGAAACTTCCAGCTGCAGAAAACCATTTTCATATTTCCAATGTATAAACCAAGAGTCTGCAAACCTTTTCTTAAAGAACCAGACAGTAAATATTTTAGACTTCCTGGGTCAAGATTATGTATGTACTTATACAACAAATTAAAAAGTAACTGGGTAGCCCTGAGAGGTGTGGCTCTGTTGGTTGGG
Organism: Myotis davidii; assembly: GCF_000327345.1. Lineage (NCBI taxonomy): Eukaryota > Metazoa > Chordata > Mammalia > Chiroptera > Vespertilionidae > Myotis > Myotis davidii. The sequence continues at coordinate 14,283 of NW_006286505.1, read as the reverse complement.
CATCCTCCTGTGCACCGAAAGGTCGACAGATTCTGGGTCAGGGTACATGCCCTAGTTGCAGTCTAGATCCCTGGTAGGGGCATGCAGGAGGTGGCTAATCAGTGTTTCTCTTTCACATTGATGTTTCTCTCTCTCTTTCTCTTTCTCTCCCTCTCCATCCCTCACTCGAAAAATCAATTAAAATGTAAAAAAAAATTTTGGCTTGTACACTTTAAAAACCCTGACAAATGGCCAGATTTGGCCCATGGGCTATAGTTGACGGACCCCTGGTACAAACCATCATTTTACAACGTAGGTTTTACAAAACCTCTTTGTAAAAAATGACCTAAAGATACTTTTCACATAATGTTGTTCTATCCTCCTTCCCCACAAAAGCTGCTAGTACATGAAACGATAGTGAACTGTTTTAGCTGCATAACAAATCACTGAACTCATCAGCTGGTCATAAAAGGAGCACAAAGAATGAAAAGGTGTGTCTTCCTAGAATAACACCCCAACTAATCTCAACTTGTTCTTTTACGAACAGAACTTTGGCTCGAATGCATTGTATGTCTTAGAATTTGAAATACAAATAAGGCGAGCTTTATTTTTTAAATATTAGAATTAAATGGCTATGACCTGGAAAGTAAGCCTAAAGTATATAAAATGTTTTTAGAGATTATAATTTTGAAATGTGGGTTGTTTACAGATGTCATCAGGATTACTTTGGTGAACGGTGTGCGGGAAAGTCCATGAAGACTCACAGCATGGTTGATGATGACTTATCAAAAATTACATTAGCAGTCATCACTGCCTTTGTCTCAGCTGTGACCTTCACTGTTGTTGCTGCTGTTATTATAATCCAGTAAGTATGGCATAACTTAAACTTTTCTCATGAAATCATGCCAGGTTAATTTCAATATTTTTATTATAACATACTATCATATTTTAAATAAATTATTCTATGGGTGGCATGTGATCATTGGTCATATCTTTATACTCCATTGACAAAGATCACAGTATTGTCCAAATTTATGTTACTTTGACCACCAAAGAAACTTAATATGTAAAGGCCTTTTCCACAAAATCTAGACATTTTTTGAACTTGAAAATTGATGGTTTTGTTTCATGTCATATTTCTACTCATGACTACTCTCAAGTTTCAGAGTGTTGGTATCTACTATGAGTATCTTAAGCTTAAGCTAGCCTCCCGGAATCTAAGGCCTGGTTCAAAGTAGGTTGTCAGAGATACTGCTTTGATACTAAAAATCACAGAGAGCTTCAAAACAGGAGCCCAGAAAAGATATGTCTTTGCTTTTATTAGAATGCAAAATTCCAAATTGGGAATTTTAGAGCGTGATCTTAATTTACTTAGAGCTTATGCCTATTTTGTTATGGTCAAATGCAATATGGGAACTCAATTATTAAAAACACACAACATTTCCTCCATATGGAGGTATGGTATGGCGTAGGAAGCAGGGACAATTCTATTACTTGTTTCGCTCCTGCAATATCTTCTCTGTGCTCACAGTAGCAGATCACATACTCACTTCATGACCAATGAATGCTAGAACTAGACTGTTCTGGCTTGAAGACACTGGTGGGTATGTCAAAATGGCATTGTCTGTCAAACAGAAGTCAGTGAATTAAGGAAGCTGGGGGAGGGTGTGAATGGCTCTATGATGACTCATGTGCTACTAGAGCTTGGGAAAAGCAATAGACTCATTATTCTAATTTTAGGTCTTGGTAAATTACTTTAACAACTGGATTGTGTACATGATCCACCACTCTTGCCATTCAGGAAACAAGGGGTTATCTCTGCCATTGTTTACTATTATTTTAAATGCGGATCAGATAATGATAAAATGGCACATAAAAAAGGAACACTGTTTTATGGTGCACATAAAGTTTGATCTGTGGTTTAAATTTGTTTTGCACACCCTAGAAATGATTTTGATCTGTTAGAACCTCAAGCTAGATATGCAGATGTGTTTAGGAAAGATACCCTCAGACAAACCATTATTATTTGACACAGGAGAGAAAGAAAAAAAAGTTGCCAATTAAAGATGTTTTGAAGTAATTATTTAAACCTGTAATTATTCAAGTTGAAATATTTAATAATCCTATGGAAAACATGAAAAAAACTTTATCATGTTGGTTTGGTTTGGTGTAGGGTATAATGTATAATGGTCTATAAAGGATGCACAAAAAGGAATTCCCTGTACTCATGAAAACCCCAGTTAATATATGATAAATAAAACTTTGATGACAGTAGAATATTTTGTTCTCTAAAGGCTTCGAAAGCGATGCTTCAGGGAATATGAAGGAGAAGCTGAAGAGCAAAAGAAACTTCGACAAGAAAATGGAAATGCACACATCATAGCATAAATGAAGATGATATTACAGGTTTGTATTTTAAAAGATACCATTAGATCACATAATATAATTTTGAAAAAATATAGCATCTATTAAGAAAAATTAGGAAAGTGTTCTTAATTATGGATACACTGTAAATATTGGCTACATTAAAGTGTTATTCTTTAAACGTGAGGTGGAGTTCAATATTGAGAAAGGGCTCTGTCCTTAGTATTATAAGGGATATAAACATGAGGGAAACATAGATGCTCTTCTCAATAAACTTAATGTTTAGTAGACAGAAAATTGGGTAAGGAAACAGAATACTAGGTGAAGTAAAATGTGTGTCATGAGAAAGGAACCAATGTTGTTGCAAAGGAGAACCATATGATTTCACTCATGTGGGATATAAAACTGAAAGCAGTAAATGAACAAATGAAAAAAATAAAAACTTATAGACGCACACAATGGTATGGTGGTTTCCAGTGAGAAGGAAGGTGGAGGGGGAGTAAAAGGTAAAGGAGATCAGTTATATGGTGACAGAAGCCTTGACTTTGGGTGGTGGGCACACAATGCAATATACAGATGATGTATCCTAGAAATGTACACTTGAAACCTATATAATCTTCTTAACCAATGTCACTTTGATAAATTAATTTTTTTAAAAAAGAAAGGAACCAATGGGATATGAGGCGTTTCCCATGAAGGGGTAGAAGGAATCCAGTAGGATGCATTTAGAGCAGGAGAGAATGGATATGTCGGGTGGCACTGGAGTAAGCCTTAAAGGACTGATGAGATTGGGACAAGCAACTATGAAAGGAGAGGAAGATTAATGCTGTAAGATGCACTAGGTCATTTGGAAACTTGTCACAGACAGCCTAGTTCAAATGCATGTTGGGGGAGAGTAGGTTGAAATGATAGATTGGGCTCATGTGATGGAGAGCCAAAGTCGGAGTGCTTGCATTACAAATGTGAGGTGGAGGCAGCAGGTTGAATATCCTTTTAAAGGAACAGAGTAGGGAGGGTGAAGGGGGTGCAGATTTGCAAGAGCTTGGTTAGAATATATGTTGCAGTTTTTATTTTTAATTTTTTTGTAAAGAAGATGAGTTGAGCATGTTGGTAGGAAGAAGGTAAGAAAGTATGAAGAGGAATATTTGATAGATAACAAAGTGAACACCAATGAAGCAAACTTCTAGAGGAAGAGGGAGGCAAGGAGCTCAAGGACACACTTAAAATCAGTCAGAAGAAGAAACTGTTTCCTCAGACATTTAGGAAAAAGGCCCCATCCTTAAGTCATTGATATTTTCCCCTTTGATGAGTTTAAGAATGACTTGAGATGCTTATTAAATATGCATATTCTTAAGCCAAATTCCAAATTGTCTAAATCAGCATTTCCATTTTAAATTAACACTCTAGATCAGCCGTGGGCAACCTACGGCCCGTTTGAAATGAATAAAACTATTGCAAAAAAAAGACTGTACCCTTTTATGTAATGATGTTTACTTTGAATTTATATTAGTTCACACAAACACTCCATCCATGCTTTTGTTCCGGCCTTCCGGTCCAGTTTAAGAACCCACTGTGGCCCTCGAGTCAAAAAGTTTGCCCACCCCTGCTCTAGATGCTTGCTTGGGAAAATACCACATTTAACATTGGTATGTTGCAAGCTTATTACATAACTAACTCAGTAAACTCAGGAAATGGGTAATTATCCATGCCAATGCTATACTCAGGTCTTTATTGTATGAAAACATATTAATGTAAAGGCTTAATGTGCCGATGTTAAGACTACCAACATGAATGAGGGTGGATTTTTGGTTTTTTAGCGCAACTGAGATTTCTTTTTTAATTTTTTATTATTTTTATTGAATTCATTAAGGGTGACATTGGTTAATAAAATTACATAGGCTTCAGTTGTACAGTTCTATAATATATGGTCTGTATATTGTATTGTGTTTTACCACCCCAAGTCATGTCTCCTTCCATCACTATTTATCCCCCCTTTATCCTCCTCTCCCTCCCAAGCAGGTCCCAGATGATTTTAGGTAAAGGAATATGCTGTGCTGGCACACAGTGGCTGCCTATTAACTGGTAGCTACTATTATTATGCTCTCGCTACTAATTATCTTAAATTAACTGTATAACATAAATACACTGAGCCACTTAACCTTTGTTTTTAACTATGTCCACTGCATAGATTTGGTTACTGTTGTTGCCTCTTATTAAGCAGAATTTGATGGAACAGGTTTAAGCATATGCAGCCTTCTACCTAAGCAGGCACGTAACCCAGGGAGGTGTGAAAGAGGGATTCAAATCAGTGTGATAGTCTGGCTCTGAAACGCTTGTAGCATTCTTCCTAAGACATCCTAGAAATACAAGTTGACAGAAATTCTGATTCTTTGACATATTCTTAAAGCTGTGTTGGAACTGAGCTTCTTTCTAACACCTTATTTTATTTTTGAACAGGGATCGGAGTCACTGCCAAGTCACAACCAGGAGTGATGAGTTGGTTCCTCTTTCCAGTGGATCATAAGAAAACAGGACGTTCTTGTTCTAATGGTTTTAAACTTTCAATTGTCACTTTTTATGCAAGTCTTATATCTGTATATAAAGATGCATGGAGAGAAAAAGTATTTTTTCAGGTTGTAAATAATTTATTTAATATTTAATGGAAGTGTATTTATTTTACAGCTCAATAAACTTTTTTAATCAAACAGATTGAGAGTTTGAATATTGAGAGTTAGTTTTGAGATTGTAAGACTCTGGAGTATTTTCTCATAACACTTAGGTGATTGTTTTAAAAGGAGTTCCTTCCCTTTTCTGTTTTTTTTTTTTTTTACTGGTTTATGTTCATATTCAAAACGTATTCCTTTTCTTAGAAAGCATTCATCATGGGAAAATTATAAACTTATTTTCTCCCACTTAGTTCTCCCACAAATACTAATGTCTCAAACTGGCTTTCTTATTTTACGTAGAGTTTATTCCAAGTCCTGGTAATTATAAAAGCCTCTAAAATGAACATTTGACACTGCATAGACACTGATAATATAAAAGAGAGAAAATCTATGGCTCATCATCATCATCATCATCGCCATAAATAAGGTGACAGGAATAGGATTGAATATTACAAATGTGGCATTTCAAGAGAACTAGAAAGTACTTAGATTTGAAACTCCCTAACATCATGGCATGGATGTATAAAGCATCTAAAACCCACACCTCCTTTTCCTCCTCTTGCTACATTTTCTTACATCTTTTAAAACAAATACATGCGAAATTGTGGTGGATAGTCTTTCAAGAACATTAATGTTATGGAATGACTCACAGTCTGGTTCCTGGCTGGTCAACTAAGTCACCTGCACACAAAACAATCTTCAAAATATGTGGAGAGCATCTTGGGGAAATTCACCAATAATAAGCATAATCCCAGCAATCATCACACAGAATTTCATGAATGAAAGCTGCCTTGCACATCAGTACTTCCATCTGTCTCTAGCATACAACTTATGAAATTCTTGCCTATTGATCATCTAACCAAATTGCTACCCAGCCTCACCTGCACATTGTCACGTGAGTTTTAAATGACTACATGCCCAGGCTCCCCTGTCTGACCCTCGGATTTAAAGGAATGGAGTGTGGGATTTTGTTTTGTTTTTGCTTAATTCCTTTACCTTTTTCAGCAAACCCTTCCCCTCTGACAGCTGTCAGTCTGTTTTCTGTATCTTTAAGTCTGTTTTCACTTTATGTGTTTGTTTTGTTCGTCAGATTTCGCATTTAAGTGAAATCAATGTTATTTGTCTTTCTATGACTGGCTTATTTCACTTAGCATAATACTCTCCAGGTCCATCCATACTGTTGCAAGAAGTAAAATTTCCTTCTTTGTACAGGCCAAGT
>NW_006286505.1:0-6709 GCF_000327345.1 Myotis davidii | reverse complement strand
AGTACCATGTTTCTCTTTTATTAGATAGGATGGGCACTTGGGCTGTTTCCAAACCTTGGGTATTATAAATAATGCTGCAATGAACATAGTGGTGCATATATTCTTTCGAATCAGTGTTTTGGAAGTTTCTGGGTCATAAGGCAGTTCCATTTTTAATTTTTAAAGGAAACTCCATACTGTTTTCCACAGTGCTGCACCAATCTGCATTCTTACCAATAGTGTACAAGTGTTCCCTTTTCTCCAGCACTTGTTTGTTGATTTATTGATGCTAGCCATTCTGACAAGTATGAGGTGATATCTCATTGTGGTTTTAGCATTTTTTCATATATCTATTGTCCATCTGTATGTTTTCTTCAGAGAAAAATCTGTTCATTTTTAAATTGGATTATTTGGTTTTCCTTTGGTGTTGTATAAGTTCTTTATAAATTTTTGATATTAACCCCTAGATGTATAATGGGTGAATATGTTCTCCCATTCAGTGGGTTGTCTTTTCATTTTGTTAATGGTTATTTTGTTGTGCAAAAACTTTTTAATTTGATGTAGTCCCATTTGTTTATCTTTCCTTGACTGAGGAGACATATCAGGAAAAACATATTGCTACAAGAAATGTCTGAGATTTTACTACCAATGTTTTTTTCTACGATTTTTATGGTTTTGAGTCTTACATTTAAGTCTTTAATCCATTTTAAATTTGTTATTGCATATGGTGTAAGAAGGTGGTCTAATTTTATATTTTTGCACCTATCTGTCCAATTTTCAACACCATTTACTGAATAAACTATCTTTACCCCATTGTATGTTTTTCTTATTTTGTTAAATATTGATTTACCATTGATCTGTATGTCTTTCTATGCCAATACCATGCTGTTTTGATTACTATGGCCTTGGAGTATACAGTTTGATATGAGGTAGCGTGATTCCTCCAACTTTGTTCTTTTTCAAGATTGCTGTGGCTATGTGAGGTCTTTCGTGGTTCCATATGAATTTTTCGAGTATTTGTTCTAGTTCTGTGAAATACATCATTGTTATCTTGATAGGAATTGCACTGAATCTATAGATTGCTTGGGTAGTATGGACATTTTAATGCTGTCCATTAACATGATATATGCTTCCTTTTATTTGTATCTTCTTCAATTTCTTCCTTCAGTATCTTATAATTTTCTAAGTACAGGTCTTTTACATCCTTGGTTAAATTTATTCCAAGGTATTTTTTTATGCAATTGTAAATGGGATTTTCTTAGTTTCCCTTTCTGATAGTGTATTTTTGCTGTATAAAAATGCAACCTATTTCTGGATATATATTTTGTATCCTGCTGCATTACTGAATTTATCAGTTCTAGTAGTTTTTTGGGGAATCCTTAGGGTTCTCTCTATATAGCATTGTGTCATCTGCAAATAATGAGTTTTATTTCTTCCTTTCCAATTTGGTTGCCTTTTATTCCTTCTTATTGCCTGATTGCTATGATTAGGACTTCTAGTACTATGTTTAATAAGAGTGGTGAAAGCAGACATCCTATCTTGACTATGGAATACAGACAACAGTATGGTAATTACCAGAGGGAAAGGGGGCTGGGTGGGGGGAGGTAGACAAGGGGAAAGGGTGGATAAATGGCAATGGAAGGAGACTTGACTTGACGTGGTGAACACACAATACCACATACAGATGATGTGTTATAGAATTGTACGCCTAAAACCCATATGATTTTATTAATCAATATTATCCCAATAAATTAAAAAAATAATAAATTTAAAAAATGAAAAGTCCAAAAAGATGCTGTGAAGTGGATCACAGGCCATTTGTAGATAAATCACCCAGGCAACTCAATGTTTTGCCCTGTTTAGTGTAAAACAGTTGACACCTGAAACCTGCATAATTTTGTTAACCAATGTCACCTGAATAAATTCAATAAAAATGAAGGAATAAAATCACTTAATTTGAAAAATAATGAACAACAACAAAAAACCCCCACATAAAATACTTCTAGAAACAGAGAACAAATTAATGGTTGCCAGAGAGGATGGGTTTGGGGGAATGGGTGAAAAAGGTTGAAGGGAAACAGTCGATAATATTGCAATAGCTTTGAATGGTGACAGACGATTACTAGAGTTAGTGTGGTGATCACAGTGTAAGGTATATAAATGTCAAATCACAAATGTTGTACACCTGAAATATCTAATAGTGTATGCAAACTATACTTTAATAAAAAGTTTAAAAAATAACAACATAGATTGGGGTGGGCCATTGGCATCTGTATTTTTTAAAAATTCCTAGGTATTTCCTATATAAGACTTGTGCTGAGAACCTCTGATTCACCTCAGCCTAAATATCTACAATATACATTTTCTTCAGCCTTACTCACTAGACATTTATTGTGGATGATTCAAGTATAGTGCTAGAACATGAAGCAAATCTCTGACTTTGATATGTTTTCCTCCTAGTTGGTGCGAGAAAGTGCAGTAAATAACTGGATGAGGTGTGTACCAAGATCCTTGGGTGTTCAGGGAACTCTCACCTCGCTCAGCCTGATAAGTTAGGGAGGGCTTCCTACAGAGAAGCTGCCCCAACATTATCCTTGAAGAATGAGTAGGAGTGACAGAGAGATCATTATAGGTACAAACAAAATTATGAAGTCATTAAACAGTACGACCTGAAAGTGAAAACACATAAAATAGTTTAGTGTTATCGAAACTGGAAGTGTGAGGTCAACAGGCTGCAAAGGAAGCTGGAGTGGTAAGGGCAGGGTCACATAGGGACTTTGACTTACACTCTAGGCCATGAGGAGCCATTAAAGCCAGTTGATCAGTACTATAAACTTGATCAGATTTGCATTCTAAGTAGGTCACAGGCAACCATATGTAAAAAGGGACTTGAGCCAAAGCCAAAGGGTGGAAGATTGTCTTGGGAGCAGTTGAAATATGCCAAGCGAGAAATGAACACCTGAAGCTGGGAAGCGAAAGAAGGTAAAGAGAAACTCAACCTGTATTTGAATGCTTTTTCTAAAATAGTTAAAAGCACAAAAAAACTTATTTATTATAAAAGTAAGGCTGAGCATAATGAGGAAGGTGAGAGAAAAGGGAAAATCTAAGATGACCCTCAGGTTCCTGGCTTTCGGTGGCTAGCCAGATGGTGACATCATAATTTAAAGTAGGGAGTTTTTTGAACTAGCATAGTGAATATTCTAAGTGGGAAGCATGGCTTTTTAGTTGTCCTTGAATGGCTCTTCTCTATTTTGCAAAGTCATCCTTACCAATCTGTAATGAACTTATGAGGCAATAAGTACCAACCAGCTCAGTCAATTAGTCCACTGAATCAACCCAGGCCCTTACCTCATATCTGAGATTGAGCAACTAAGAAGAAAAGTCCAGTTCTGAAAGTGTGATAATGAGTTCTGCTTTGGATCTGTTGAGTTTGGGATGTCAGGAGACACCTAGTAAACATTTAGATACAGTCAGAAGTTCAGGAAGGGCAAGAATTATAGATTAAGAGTTGCCAAAATATATATGGTAATTGAAACCACAAAAGCAGCTTCAAGGTAACCTAAGGAGGCTATAATGAGTCTGAAGAAAATATGTTTATACTAGAGGCCCAGCACATGATATTCGTGCACTGGCGGGGAGGATCCCTCAGCCTGGCCTGCACCTTCTCGCAGACCTGGACCCCTTGGGGATGTCCGCCTGTTGGCTTAGACCTGCTCCGGGCAGTCGGACATCCCCCCAGGGGTCCTTAGTGCTGCTGCAGTCAGGAGAGGCTCCCACCACCACTGCTGCACTTGCCAGTCCTGAGCCCAGCTTCTGGCTGAGCGGCGCTTCCCCTGTGGGGGCTCAATGACTACCAAGGTGAAGCTCCTGTGTTGAGCATCTGCCCCCTGGTGGTCATTGCACGTCATAGTGACTGGTCATTCCACCATTTGGTCAATTTGCATATTACTGTTTTATTATATAGGATTGACAAAATTTCCCAGTTGTTACCAAACCCTTAGAGTAAGGACCTTATTTATAGCCACTGTGAAGGTTTTAGGCACTTATCTGTTATCCCATGTACTTTTCTATCCTTTAAAATAAAAGTTTAGCAAACTGTTACAGTGGAATAGAAGAAAAAAACTACTACTTTCATAATAAAAATAATAGTTTTAAGTTTATTAAGTACTCAGATATTCTCACAGATTGTTCTTTTTTAAAATATTTTTAATTGATTTTTTAGAGACAGAGGAAGGGGAAGGGACAGAGAGAGCTAGAAACATCAATGAGAGAGAAACATCATCAATAGGCTGCCTCCTGCATGCCCCCCACAGGGGATTGACCCCACAACCTGGGCACATGCCCTGACCTGATCAGGAATTGAACCAGTGGCCTCTTGGTTCCTGGGTCGATGTTCAACCACTGAGTTACACCAGCTGGGCCCCCACAGACTGTTCTAAATGCTTTATACATAGTAACCCATCTAATCTCCATAACTTTTAGAAAGTAAGAACATTTTAGAGATAAATAAAGTAAGGCTCAAGGAGATTAAGTAACTTATCCAGGGTCACACAGCTAGTAAATGACACTGAGGCTCTCTGCCTCCAGAGCTGGGTTACTTAACCTCCTTTCTCTGTGAGTGCTCCTATTTTCAAGGTGCTTGCTTTGGGTAGGAATGCTATCTCCATTCCAGCTTAGCATGGTTTAAAACCTCTTAAAATAGCTGGTTTATTTCTACAAGACTCAGAGAAGAGGACACTTTCTATCTATGCTGCCTTCACAAAACTTCCCAATCTATACATTCTCACAGTACAGAATACACACCTTACAGTTAACCCACCCAAGGGGTAAGGAAGCTAGAAGAATTATCCATAAATTTTCAAATAATTGGTTAAGAGCTGCTCTAGAGTGAAGGAGGTTAAGTCCCTGAAACTTTTGGCCTGCTTCATGTGTAGGCAAAGTGAATTGCAGGCGTCAGAGAAAATCCCCAAGCATGAGATACAGGTGGGCTGTAGGTAGGGCCGATGTGCTTAGAAAGATGCAACCTAGGATATATAGATGGGGCTTGATGAGCATCTGCTAAAGTGACTGGTTTATTGCTGAATAATGTAGCTCTTAATTCTAGGCTACTTTTTCATTCATTCAATAAATAATTACAAATAATTATTAAACTCAAACTATGTACCAGGTAAGCAAAGGTTACTGAAAAGCAGCATCTCATAAGTCCTAAGGAGAAGTATCTGCAAAGTTAATAACAGAAGGGAAAGATTTAGACAGTGCCAAGATAGACAACTATCCTCTCAATAATTAATAATTCACTTTGTTTGATACATCTGATCTTTATGTAGTGTGACTAAAGTAATGATGCTGATTTTCTTCTGTATTTTAGAAATCAGCATAATTACTTAGAAATACCTCATGCAAATGTTACATTACTCTCTAGTTGCTCAAATTACAACATATACTATGTTCATTTAACTATTAATTAAATGCTAAATATTTATTGAGCATCCTATATAATAAAGATGTAATATGCAAATGGTTATTAGGCTGTGAAGCATAATGATCGACTGTGTAACAACTGGATCACGGATCAGCAGGAGGGTGGGACAGCGAGCTATAAGTGGGCAGCAGAAAGCTACAGGTGGGGGCAGGGCAGCAAGCTATTGGGGAGGAGGGAGGGCAGGGGTCTACAGGAGGTGGGGCAGCGGATGGAGAGCTACTGGAGGGTGGCATCAAGCTACTAGCAAACTACTGATGCGCAGATTTGTGCACAGGGCTACTAGTCTATTATAAACATTATTGCATTGGACAGTGCAATTCAACTTTCTTCCAGGACTCTAGGAAGACCAAGTGTGTCATCAACTGCTCTGAGAGTTGATGTATGTGAGTGCTGGTGTTAAGTGGTTGGCAGCTTGGGTCATAGGGTCATAATGCAACGTAATAAGAAAGTTTTTAGAACATAACTAACATAATACATAATTTTTGAGTTAAAAGTTATCTTCAGGAAAATTACACTATACTTAGAACTGAATGAAATCTTTTTTATTGCTCACAATTTGTGAAGCTCAGCTAAAATAGTACTTAGCAGATGATTTGTAGATTTAAATATATTTTTCAGAAAAATAAGAAAAGCTTAACTCAAAATTTACAAAAAGATCAATGTAATAAACCCAAAGAAGGGACTATTTAAAATAAAGGCAGAAATAAAGATAATTGAAAAACAAAGCCAAAAGGTTCTTTTTAAAAATATTAATAAGATAGGCCTCTGTTAAAATTATCAAAACAAAAAAGATACACAAGATGAAAGGTAAAAAGAAAAAGGAGAAATAACTACAGGAACGATTTAAAAGTAAAAGAGAGTGAGTACTAAAACCCACAAACATAAATTTTAATAGCTTAAAAGGATAAATTATATCTAATAAATGAAATATAGAGGTAGGATGCTCTAAGTTGCTTAACTCAATAATCCAATAATAAAATTAAAGATCTAAAACCTGCCTGGCCTGTGTGGCTCAGTGATTGAGCATTGACCTATGAACCAGGAGATGACAGTTTGATTCCTTGTCAGGGCACATGCCCCGGTTGCAGGCTCCATCCCCAGTAGGGGGCGTGAAGGAAGTAGCTGATCAATGATTGTCTCTCATCACGATGTTTTCCTCTCTCTCTCCTTCTCTCTTCCTCTCTGAAATAAAGAAAATATAGAGTCAAAACAAATATAATTTTTTTCTCTTATACAAATAGAATAAGA
>NW_006286504.1:0-517 GCF_000327345.1 Myotis davidii | reverse complement strand
TTGCCCCTAACTACTCCCCTGCCAGCCTGATTGCTCCTAACCGCCTCTGCCTTGGCGCCGCACCTGGGACACAGGATTCCCTTCTCCAGCCAGCCGAAGGCACCCAGGACCTGGGCTTCCCTCCCTCTGGCCGGCCGCAGGCACCTGGGACCGTGGGGTGGGCAGCTTTTCTCTCTCCCCTGAGCCGCAGCTGCAGGTGCCGGCACCCAGGACCACAGTCAGGGGGCTTTGCCCAGGCCCGGGTTTGTCAGAAAGGACATCTGGAAGATGTCCGGTCTAATTAGCATATTACCCTTATTACCCTGTTATAAGTATAGATTATCTCAAAGGGGTGGAATTGCATGTGATTTTTTTTTCTATTTTGTACCTTTCCTTATTTAAAAAAATGCCTATCCACACAAATATTTCCAAATGAGCTTCCCTCTGGCACCCAGGACCTGGGCTTCACCTGGGACCCGGGCATCCCTCGCAGCCCCGGCTTCGACTGGAAGGACATCAGGTCTAATTAGCATATTAT
>NW_006286503.1:0-260 GCF_000327345.1 Myotis davidii | reverse complement strand
CCTCTAGTCTATATATACAAAAGCCTAAGCAACCAAACAACCAAATGACCTTTTGCTGTGATGCGCACGGACTACCAGGGACAGACGCTCAACGCAGGAGCTGCCCCTGGTGGTCAGTGCAGTCCCACAGTGGGAGCGCCACTCAGCTGACCAATGGATGCCAGACACAGGGCTCTCGGGCTGCTGCAGCCCAGAGACCTCAGAGGAGCAGCAGCAAGCCTACCGCTCAATGGCGGTGGCAGGCACAGCGGGGCCAAGAT
>NW_006286502.1:0-239 GCF_000327345.1 Myotis davidii | reverse complement strand
TTTGTCTGTGAAGCTCCTGATTTCACCCTAAATAGGCAGATTGATTCTGCTTGCTTGAAACCAAGGTTGTGGCATATGACACAGAGGAGTGGTGGATCACTGGGAATTTCAACACTGTGCTGACTACCTGACAGGAAACTGAGATGTGGCAGGCAGAACAGTAGAGAGGGTTCTTAAACATGCCCCAATGGGGCATTAAAGCTCCACTGAAGCAAACGAACTTTACTACTTCACTTTTT
>NW_006286501.1:0-698 GCF_000327345.1 Myotis davidii | reverse complement strand
GCAGGCCGACGCTCTACCCACTGAGACACACCGGCCAGGGCTTAATTGCTATTCTTATTTTTTTTTTTTTTTAAATCTTTTTGCGGCTGCAAAGTTTCGCCTGGATTTTCCTTGTGTGTTGGCGCCACCTAGTGGCGCATCGCGGTAGAGGCCGCCTGCCTCGTAGCTTTGCTCAAGGTCAAAAGGGGTCAGATGGCGCTCACCTGGGTCGGGGCGGGTGGGATGCTCTGGCCACCGGGTCTGCCTTCGGGTCGGAACCAGGTGCTGGTTCCGGTGGCTTTTGGGTCACGGAGGTCGCCCATTGAGGAGACGCCCCCGTGAAGGGTCTCCCATAGGAAACTAAAGGGCGTCCCAAAATTCACGCAAGATTTGAATTCTGCGTGAGCATTCGCAGCAACAACAAAACATAAATAAAAGCCTAATTTGACTGGGTTTATTGAATCAGTTTATTGAATCGGATTCTGATATCTGTGGCCCTTGGATGTCAATCAATCCCTTCGATTCGATCAGCATCACCAAGGACCCATGACGGCCCAGGAGCAGGGACCAGGAAGACCAATGGAGACCGCGGCTTGGCGTCTGTGCCAGCAGAGCCGGGGAGGCCATGGACCCGATGGGCTATTCCATACGTAAACCCTAGACTGTCTCCTTGATGAATCAATAAGAAATTTACATTTTTTAATGATAAACCTGTGTTT
>NW_006286500.1:0-489 GCF_000327345.1 Myotis davidii | reverse complement strand
CTGGCTGGTTTGATCAGTGGTTAGGGCATCGGGATGTGGACTCGGTTCCATTCCCAGTCAAGGGCACGTACTGGGAGCAACCAATCGATGTGTCTCCCTCACATCGACGTTTCTCTCTCCTTCACAGTATCACTTAATGATGACCCCAAGTATTATTCCATCTCTGCACACGGAGTTCAGGTCCCAGGGACTCCTTACAAACGTGCGTGCGAAAGGAAGCCAAGCCGTCCTCAACACGAGCCAACGACGGGCTGCCAGGGCCTAGAACTAGGGTCACACACATCAGGGGGATACGATCCACCAGGGAGGCTTGCGAAGGTGGGGATCCCAGGGTGCACCCCTGAGATGGGGTGTTAAAGTGGGTGCCAGGCTGAGGAATCTATTTAGCAAACTCCCCCAGGGGTCCCTGTGCAAGTAGCCCAGAACCACATCCTGGGGAAAAAAAATGTAAGAAGTTTACATCAGATGGACAGCCTGGCCGGCGTGGCT
>NW_006286499.1:29394-30121 GCF_000327345.1 Myotis davidii | reverse complement strand
AGGCTCTGTGGCCTCCTACGAGCTGACCCAGTCAGGCCCTTTGTCAGTGGCCCCAGGAGGGACGGTCAGCTTCACCTGCACTGGAGATTTACTGGATGAAAAATATACTTGCTGGCACCAGCAGAAGCCCGGCCAGGCCCCTGTGGCGGTCATTTACAAGGATAGCGAGCGACCCTCAGGGATCCCGGACCGATTCTCAGGCTCTAGCTCCGGGAAGACACACACCCTGACCATCAGCGGGGTCCTGGCCGAGGACGAGGCGGACTATTACTGTCAGTCATGGGACAGCAGTAGTAATGTTCACAGTGACACAGGCAGATGGGGAAGTGGGACAAAAACCCCGTCCCCATCTGGGTCACACGCTCCGGCAGTCCCAGGAGGACTGTAGGCAAAGCCATGAGCAGGCCTGGCCCAGGTCCCAGATCTCAGCTCCCCAGGCTGCCTGCCCCTCCTCCCGCCTCAGGCTGCTCTCCAGCGGGTGGCACAGAGCAGGTTCACTCTGACATGACAGGGCTGCCCTGATGGTGTCTGGGCCTGGGTGTGAGTGGGAGACAGAGGCCTGGGTGGAGGACACACAGCCGGAGACACACAGACAGTGTAACGACCCTGCTTATCCCCCCATGGTAACAGGGCCTCTCATTGTTCCAGGTCGGAGTGTCTCCCCAGGTCTCCAGGCCAATCTGAGCTCATGAAGCCCCAGGACCTGGCAGCCTGGGTGCTGCACAAC
>NW_006286499.1:9437-11054 GCF_000327345.1 Myotis davidii | reverse complement strand
CCCAGGCCACCTGGGCTGAGAGGGGTGAGAGGGCGCCTGGGGCCTGGGAACCCCTGGAGCTCAGGCAGGCAGGGCAGCAGGGGGTGCCTGGGAAGGGGCTCTCACCCTCCTGCCTCCTCTTCCTCCTGCAGCCTCTGTGGCCTCCTATGAGCTGACGCAGCCGCCCTCCGTGTCGGTGAGCCCAGGACAGATGGCCAAGCTCACGTGTGGGGGAAACAACATTGGAAGTAAATATACTCACTGGTATCAGCAGAAGCCCGGCCAGGCCCCCGTGCTGGTCATCTATAGAAATAACAACCGGCCCTCAGGGATCCCAGACCGATACTCAGGCACCAACTCAGGGAACACGGCCACCCTGACCATCAGCGGGGTCCAGGCCCAGGACGAGGCCGACTATTACTGTCAGGTGTGGGACAGCAGTGCTGATGCTCACAGTGACACAGGCGGATGGGGAAGTGGGACAGAAACCTCCCTGTGTCACCCTCTCCTCCAGCCTCGAGGGCTGCAGACCAAGCCCTGAGCACGGCTGCCCGTCTGTGTGGAGCGAGAGCAGGGGCAGCTTCGGGCACCTGTGGACGATCCCACATGGAGCCCTGTCAGCCATGGGTCCTGTCCGGGAGCAGGAGGCCCATGACGAGTGTGGGTGCATCGGGACGGCCCCCGGGAGGGGCCTGGACACCGTGAGCGGGAACGTCTGTAACAGCAGCCACGTCAGCTCCACATGACCCCTCCATGTTCAATAGAAGCACAGTTCACAGGAACCTGGGCTCCCAGACATTTATCACCCGTCAGTGTCATGACGAAAATGGGCCCTTTGAAAATTAAAAAAAAATGTTGCTAGCCTTTGCTGGTGTGGCTCAGTGGCTAGAGCCTGGGCCTACAGATGAGGGGTCCTAGTTTGATTGGGATAAGGGCACATCATGCCTTGGTTGTGGGCTGTATACCCAGTAAGGGGTGTGGAGGAGGCAGCTGATCAATGACTGTCTCTCATCATTGATTGTTGTATCACTCTTTCACTCTGCCTTCCACTATGAAATAATTTTTAAAAAATAATCCCATACAATAAAAGGTCAATATGCAAATAGACCAAAAGGCAAATGGACCAGTAACTGTGACGCATACTGACCACCAGGGGGTAGATACTTAATGCAGGTGGTCCATAGGGGGAGGGCTCTCAGCCAGAAACAGGGCTCATAGCTGGCTCCCCACAGGGAAACATACCCCAAGGACTCTAGGACCATGAGAGGGTACAGGCCGGGCTGAGGAATCCCCTGAGTGCACGATTTGCCTGCAGTGGGCCTCTAGTAACAAATGAATAAATGCTGCTGACAGAACCATTCTCAGTGGAAGGTCATTTCCATGAACCTCCCGAGGCAGGACGCTGTGCTGTGCGCAGGGATCTGGAGGGCAGGCTGACAATCAGGAATGTCCATGGACGGGGGGACCTGCTGTTCCCCACAAAGGGCCATGTGGGCCTCAGTCCCCAGCTCAGACCCTTCCATGGAGGTCAGGTCGCCCAGGACGGAACTAACAGGTTCCCTCCCACGAGGTCAGGAGCCCACAGCTCAGGGGTGAGGACTGGGCAGCAGGAGTGGCCAGCAGGGGCCTGGGGGGGCC
>NW_006286499.1:7270-8778 GCF_000327345.1 Myotis davidii | reverse complement strand
CACACAGCTGCCCTCTGCCCCAGGGAAGTCCCCGCAGGAGGCCCGGGGCTCAGGGCTGGGCCAGCAGCTGAGACAGACCCTGGCTGGGCCCAGACAACAGATTTGCATCCCTGCTCCTCCCTCCTGAGCTGCGGGCAGAGAGGATAAGACAGGAGCTGGCAGGGCCAGTGCCAGCTGGGCAGCCGCAGGCAGCGCTCAGGACCCTCCCACCATGGCCTGGCTTCCCCTCTACCTCCTGCCCCTCATCGTCTCCACAGGTCAGAGCGGCCACAGCACCTGGGGTCCTGCCCCCGATTCTCCCTCCCAGCTCAGTCCCAGGGGCGCCTGCTCATCGGGGTGCAGTGGGCATCGCTCTTGTGTTTTCTGTCTGCAGGTCTCTGTGCTGATCCTGTGCTCACGCAGCCCCCGTCTGCCTCTGCCGCCCCGGGGGCCTCGGCCAAGCTCGCCTGCACCCTGAGCGCTGAGCACAGCAGCTTTAGTGTTCGCTGGTATCAGCAGAGACCAGGACAGGCCCCTCGGTTCATCATGTACCTTCAGAGCAACGGAAGCCACACCAAGGGGGACGGGATCCCTGATCGCTTCTCGGGCTCCAGCTCCGGGGCCGACCGCTACTTAACCATCTCCAACCTCCAGTCTGAGGACGAGGCTGAGTACATCTGTGGATTGGTCTATAACATTGATGGCAAATTTGGGGGGTTCCACAGTGACACAGACCAAGGGGAAGTGGGGCTGAAACCTCCCTCCCTCTGTCTGCTTCTCACTGGGACTCAGGGGACCTGCTGCCTGTCCCCCTCCTGGGTGCTGAGATGCTGACTCTTTCCTGTCAAACCCATCCCCCTCCCCCCTGCTCCCCAAGGCGCCACAGTGAGAAGCAAATGGAGGCCATGATTGGGGTCCTTGTGCCGACACTTACATTCTGATCCCCCCCCACCTGTGGGCAGGAGCTGGGACAGACCACACCAGGCCCGGCAGACTGTACCCTGAGGGTGTGGCTGTGCTTACCAGGTTCCCCGGAGCCACCAGACCTGGGCTCCTGTTCGGGCTCTGCTCAGGGAAGGAACAGAGACCTTTGGGTGCAGGGATGACCTTGGACGTCCTCTGTTGCCTCTGCTGCTCCGTGGAGGGAAGCAGGGCCCTGGCAGGACGGGGCTGAGGAGGAAGCGTCCGGTCCTCTGGAGGCAGGACAGAGCCCTGAGCCCCTGGGGGCTGCAGCCTGGGACCCAGGAGGGAGACGGGGCCGATGAGGAGGCCTGAGCAGGACCAGCCTGGAGCAGGGCCTGGCTCCTCCCACTGTGTCAGGGCCTCTTCTTGTGGGGCCAGGACAGGCTACCCCTCTGCCCAGGCCTTTGAGAGACAGGGCAGGACCCGGGCCAATGAGGAGGGACAGGGAGCAGGAGGAGCAGGAGGAGCAGGAGGGGATGGATCAGGGCTGACCCCAGAGTGACCTCTGTCAGCCCCAGCGGCTGGAGCCACAGGGTTTGAGGGCCACCTCCAGCCCCTCCCAGTGC
>NW_006286499.1:1474-3626 GCF_000327345.1 Myotis davidii | reverse complement strand
CCCCCCTGCAGGTGAGTCTCCCTCCCCCATGGCACCAGGGGGACGGCAACTATCCCTGAAATCTTAGCACCACCTGTGAGAGCAGCTTCCACAGCCAGAAAGAGCCACCCAGGAGCCCAGAGACCAGGGGCAGAGCTCACACCCACAGTCAGAGGCCGTGCGTCCTCAGTCAGAGGACAGGCTCCTCATCAGGCGCCAGGCTGACCAGAGAGAGGAGCGTCCTCCGTGCTGGGCCATGAGCACAGGGCTCTACGCTGCTCGGGCCCCGCCCCAGGAAGTGTCAGCCCAGGTGGGTAAGGATCAAACTGTTTCTGTTGCCTGACGGGTGTGGCTCAGTTGTTGAGCATCGACCCATGAACCAAGAGGTTTCTGGTTCTATGCGGAGTCAGGGCACACGCCCATATTTTGGACTTGATCCCCAGTAGGGGGAGTGAAGGAGGCAGCCAATGGATGATGTTTCTCTCTAAACAATGTTTCTATTTCACTATCCCTCTCCCTTCTTCTCTCTCTAAAAAAATAAAAAATAAAAAATAAAATGAAATAAAATAAAAATTCAATGAAAACATATTTAAAAAAAAACTGTTTCCCTTAACTTCACTGAATCTAGAATAATTTAAAACAGCAAACAGATATATTTATATATAAATACAAGTATTGTTCACTAAAAAAGGAAATGTTCACTAAGTCTGGTGTCACATCAAAATTTTCTGATTGGAAGCAGGAAAACATGAGCCATAATAAGAAAAAAAATTAGTCAATCCTCCTGGCCATGAAATTTCACAGATGATGGACTTTGTAGACAAGGTCTTTAAAAATTCACATTCCATTTGTTCAGGAGGGTAGATGAGTGACTGAACATGAATCTTGCAAAGTAGGGACCCCAAAAACAAACAGACAAAAACAACAACAACAAAACATCTCTCCACCCACCTCCGAAGGTAGAAAGGAAAACTACAATATCTGAGATAAAATTACACTTAATGGGATTGACAGCATGTGAATCACTGCTAAGGAGATTAGTGAATTGAGGACAGAGAAGAGAGACTCTCGAGTCTAGACAAGAGATAAAACCACCAACGAAACAAGACATTGAAATCTCTAACACAAACCTCTGTGTGCTGCAGGACAACGCCAAGGAGCCTAATGTGCATGTAATTGCAGGCTTAAAGCAGAGAGATCTGGGGGAGGCAGAAAAATATTTGAGGAAATACCGGCCAAGAATGTTCTAAACCTGGGATCCCACAGACCCAAGAACTTTGACAAGCCCCAAGGAGACACACACACACACACACACACACACACACACACACACAAACATCAGCACACTCATAATCAAATTCCTTAAAACCAGCACAGACGAGAAATCCTAAGAGCGTCAGGGAGCAGGACACATTCCACAGAGAGGAACGTAAAGACCGGAGCAGGTCTCTCCTTGGGGGCTACTGTCTTCAGTGTCTCCAAGGCAGGTGTGTCCACTGTGCTGCCTCCCACCCGATGGAAACTCTGAATCAGGGACGCTGCTGGGTTCACACTGGTTTCCCAGGATGCAATGTCCACCAGACAAGGCGGGTCTCAGTCAGTTCGTGCTGGTGGGGGTTCACCTGCCTCGGTCTTTGGAGCAGTATCTTCCACTGGCTTTTATTATTTATTATTATTATTATTATTATTAATCCTCACTGCAAGGCATTTTCCATTGATTTTAAAGAGATTGGAATGGAGAGGGAGAGACAGAGAGAAAATCAATGATGAGAGAATCACTGACCAGCTGCCTCCTATATGCCCCCTACTGGGGATCGAGACCCCAACTCTGGAATATGCCCTTGAGCGAGAATTGAACTAGGACCTCCTGGTCCGTGGGTCAATGCACATCAACTGGGCCACACCAGCCGGACAGACCTTCCTAACTGGACAGCACAGGGCGCTGGGGAACCTGGCTCAGGCCCCTGCATGGAGCCCTGGCACAGCCTCCTCCACTGAGCCCTGTGCTGCTCAGCAGGGAGACACCCCTGAGGCCCAGGAGGAAGGAAGTGGATTTGCATGAGGCCCCGCCCACCCAGGGGTGAGGAGCCTTGAAGACCACAGCCCAGCTGAGGGCTCAGAGCAGAGCCTGGAGCCTCACCATGGCCTGGCCCCTCCTGCTCCCCCTGCTCAC
>NW_006286499.1:0-372 GCF_000327345.1 Myotis davidii | reverse complement strand
AGTGGCCAGCAGAGCCCTGGGGACCCTGAGGTGTGGCTGTGCAGAGGGGCAGAATGGGGGGGAGGGAGAGGGGAGCTGGTGACCCCTCAGCTGGAGCAGCAGGGGGCGTGTCTGAGGCAGGTGCCCTGGGCTCATGTCAGTTCCCTCTTTAGACCAAACGCTGAGCAGTGGCCAGGGGTCTGTCTGTCTGTGCTCAGGAGTCACCAAGCACCTCCCACTTCACTTCCATGTCCGGCGCCGCCAGCATGGGGGAGTCAATTAGTGACATTATGTTCTCAGCAGTGCTAGGTTTCAAAACACAAATTTCTTCGGGATATCAGGTGAAACCTCCTCTCTTACCAAAGGCTTTCTCTTCCTGTACTGACCCTGCTC
>NW_006286498.1:176520-183941 GCF_000327345.1 Myotis davidii | reverse complement strand
AGGGTGGGAGGGGGAGTTGGAACATGGGAAGGGACCCATGATCCCGTTTACCATATAATCTCATTAGCTGAAATTCTGTTCCTGGCCTTTAGATGTTTTTCCATTTTTTAAGTATACTGATCTCTAAGGCTGCCTCTTAGATAGAATGAAACAATATTACAGTTGCTTAATATTTTCATCACTTATCAGAAGCATGGTTCAAGTGTTTAGTTTTTTAAATTGAAGAAACATTTCTAGAGCCACTGCCAGGGCCAAAGGGATTTTATTTGGTCTAGAGTTGAGAATAAAAAGAGGAGCTGATTAAAAGATGCTAGTTCATGGTAACTGAATTCAGATTTTGTATTTATAGATATAAATGGACATGATAATTAAGAATAATAGAAGGGATATTGGAAATAATGACTAAAGGAAGTGTGGCAACCTGAGAAGATATACTTTAATGTAAGAATAATTGCTTTTTGTTTCTGATTCTTAGGTACTGTTTTAAGCTCAATGGCCATTATTTCTATTTATGTCAGGCTAAAAAAGTTTAATTCCTGTGATGTTAACTGGAGGTGTTTAATATAAGAGGAAACAGGAAAGAAGGATATTTTGATTGAGGACAGGGCACATAAACTTGAGAATGCATTATTGTAAGTCAGAAGTAGCCTTCATTTCAGGGATATGAGCTTGAAAATGACCCTAACCTCTATTTTAGTCTGAATGCTGGTTTTTGTCAGATGATAGCTAGATGTCCTTGGGCTAGAGTATCAGGTTGATGAAGAGCTACTATTACCCCTGTCCCCACAAAATTCTAACCAGAATGATATTGTACTATATTCAAGACCTTCTTGATCCTAATTTTGTGCATATGTAGTGGTACTCATCTCCTAGGGTTATGTATATCATTATTAAAGTATATAAGTTGTAATTAGATATGCCATTGCTAGGTACTGTTATGTACTTTCCAGGATAATTGATCCAAGATGTCAATAATACAGAAAAAAGATCATGCTAATAAGTTACAAGCAGGAAATGAAATGTAAAATGAATAAAGTATTCATACCAATGCAACTGGGGTCCTGTTATATTTTAAGATGGTGTTGAGTGCTCAGGGTAAGAATGACCTTAGACTAGGTGTGATTTGGAAAGTCTTATTCTCAACAGGTTGATCTGGGAATACTTCATGAAGGATTTGGATGTTCAAGAAGCTAATCTACAGAGTTGGAGGAAAGTAGGTTTATAGTAGTTAGTATGGAAAAATAATAATTAATAAATAATAATACAAGAAGAAATTCTGTTTTGTGTACTCACAACTGTAAACCTACTTTTGTCCCACCCTGTATTTATACTCAGACTTAGAGGGTGTAGGTTTTTTGGGTCTGATTTAACCCTAAATTGGCACTAGAGGTGAAAGAATGTTGAACTTGGAATTCAGACCTATTCTGGTATAGTGCAGAATCTTTGAAGCCAACCTGTTATCATACTAGCCCAGGATTGGATCATATTTGAGAGGAAAATGTTCCCTACCTCTTTGGATGCTGTTCCATGTTGCCTCAAGACTTTTCCTTTTTCTGTCTTTATCTCATTTCTAAGCTTGAGATCAGCCTTTTTATTGCTTTAATCAGTGTCAGTCACATTTTTCATATCTTTACAGGTAATCAAAGTTATTGCCTCTATGTGAAGATTACTTTCCTTGTTTCCTCTGACTGGCCACAAGCTACACTTGCACTTCTGCACCTGGTCTTCACAATGCTCTTTTCTGAATGAATTAAATCTAACAATACAGACACTCAATAACTGTTAGCAATTGTTATTAGTGGTAATATACCAGTAGATTTAAAATGGCAGCGGAATAAATGGATGCTACTCAGACATGCTCCCAAGACCAAACTGGAATTGCAACTAAAATACAAAAAACCCCATCCTGAATAATCAACTGAAGACTAGCTGGAGAGAACCCTGATAACCAAGGACAGAAAGGGGAGACTGCATAGAGACTTGTAGGAAGGGTAGAGGCACGAAAGGGCTGGCTAGGCTTCCACAGACAGCAGCTGAATTTCGGGAGAGATATCTCAGCTGTGGGGGGTTGCCACAGAACTCTGGGGTCTAATACCCAAGCTGCTCCCCACCATCAGAAATGAGAAAGGTTCCCACATAACATCTGGCTGTAAAAAGCAGCAGGGTCACTGTCTGCCAGAGAGAGATGGATGGAAATGCAGGCACCTTCTTAAATGGCCAACACACAAAATTTTGTGTGCAGCCACTCACCTTGGGCTGCAGCAGAGGGAGGGCAGAGAGGACTGGTGCTGTGTAAGCATAAGCCAGGGTTGGGGACTCTGGGATTAAAGTTCAGAAGGCAGACACCCTGGTTTCCTGTGCTGAGTCATTCCCTCACACTGTGGAGGTCATCTTTCTTAGGCAGACCCTTGCTATCCAGGCAATTCTTGCCTAGGGGGAAGACAGTTGCCCACCCTATTGGAAAACCCCTTGCCACCCTGTGGAGTTTCTGAGACCCATTAAGAGACTGAGAATAACAATTAGCCTCCACACAGAAGCAATTGTCCCACCCTGTTGGAAAACCTCTCACCCTACCTGTGGAGAATTGCCTGAGGCTACTCAGACTGAATCCAATCAGTCTGCTGGCAGAGTCAGGTCTCTGGAGGCTTTGAGTCTTTGCCTGATCTAATCAGTCAGAAACAGCATCTGAGTCCCTACCACAGACACCACCCGAGACCATGCAGTGAGGCAAATGCCAGTAGGACCCCAAGTGCCTGCAGCTGACGCCTGTAGCTGACACCTGTAGGACAAGTTCCATGGGGGAAGGGAGTACAGCTCATAACAGAGACAATCTATGTGTGAGACAAGAGAGAGTCAACTTCTGGGCTAAGGAGTCCCCAACCACAGGACTACTAGGGGATTCAACCTCTTGGACCTCAATCAGATTGTCCAGGGCCAGAAAGGGACAGTGCCTCATATTCACCTACACTAGAGAAGCTCCTAAGAGGCCCAGGATAGACACACCAAGGGACCAGATTCAACAACATCAGAGGAAAACCCAGTGAGTCCCAAATAGCAGACCCAAAGCACCTGTATAACAGCTGGCACAATGACATCAGGGTTGAAACTCATTGGCAGCAAATCGGAAGGGAGACATTATGAGTGGGACATTAATAATCAAGTCCCAATTACAACAGGAGAGCCTAAATAATGCACACAATGGGGCATTCCTAGAGCACCCAGCTCAGATGAACAAAGAAACTGCACCACTGGACTCCTCAAGACACTTCCTACATAAGGCCATCTCACAAAGACTGGGAAGCATTCTAATACATAGAAGCAAATACAGAGACAGCTAAAATGGGGAGACAAAGAAACAACCCCCAAATGAGAGAAAATAAATCACCAGAAAAGGAACTAAATGAAATGGATGTAGGGAAGCACGGGAGATTTGGTTGGAAAGTCAGTAAGGAGGAAATTCTGAAAAGGGTAGTTGGCTAAAAGCAGCCCACGCCTGTTTGTTGGAATTCCAACTGAGGGGATTTGGCTGAAGGGGGCTTCCCCTGGTTGTTCCTTGACCTTTTCAAACAAGTCTGTGCATGTGCAGACCCTTGGGTGTTTACTGGAATCTTTATGCTTAATCTTTAGTTGTCCTTGCTTAAAGGACACTGCAGACACACGTGTCCTCCCAAGAATACTTACCTTACTGATTGTATCTAAAAGATAAACTTTATCTCAAACTGCTGTTACAATAAAAGCCTGAAGAGGCAGGCAATCAAGGCTGCCTGGTTCCTTTAGCCAGGCAGTCCCTTAGCCCTCTCTTTCATAATCAATCATCTGTTGCTCAGGGTCTGCTTGTCAGCCCTGGCAAATGGAGGCAAGCAACCTATCAGATGTAGAGTTCAAAGCAATGGTTATGAAGATGCTTAAAGAAGGCAGTGCAAATTACAACAACATGAAAAGGGAAATAGAAGCCATGAACAAGAACCAGACAGAAATGAAGAATGATATATCTCATGTCAAGAACACACTGGAAGGTATTAAAATAGTTTGGATGTAGCAGAGGATCGAATGAGCGATTTGGAAGACAAACAAGAAATAAATATTAGTGAAGCAAATAAAAAAAGAATTAAAAAGTAGGAAGATAGCTTAAGTGAGCTCTGGGACAACATGAAATGTAATAACATCCACATTATAGGAATACCAAAAGGGGAAGAGGTTGAGCAAGGAACAGAGAACCTATTTAAAGAAATAATGACAGAAAACTTCCCCAACCTGGTTAAGGAAAATGATTGATTTTTTACAGAGAGGAAGAGAGAGAGATAGAAACATCGATGAGAGAGAAACATCGATCAGCTGCCTCCTGCACATCTCCCACTGGGGATGTGCCCGCAACCCAGGTACATGCCCTTGACCAGAGTCGAACCTGAGACCTTTCAGTCTGCAGGCCGATGCTCTATCCACTGAGCCAAACCGGTTTCGACGACAGAAAAAATCTTAAAGGCAAGAAGATAGAGGCAGAAAATTACCTACAAAGGAATTCCCATCAGAATTCCAGCTGACTTTTCAATAGAAACACTTCATTCCAGAAGGGAGTGGCATGAAATACTCAATATAATGAAAAGCAAGGGCCTAAATTGAAGACTATTGTATCCAGCAAGGCTATCTTTAAAACTGAAGGCAAAATAAAAAGCTTTCCAGACAAAAAAAGGTTAAAGGAGTACATTATCACCAAAACAGCAATGCAAGAAATGTTAAAGGGACTGCTTTAAAAAGAAGAAAAGGAGAGATCATTGGCACAAAGAAAATAAAAATGGCAATAAATAAATACCTATACTATCTAATGAGAGTAATATGCAAATTAACCATCACTCCAATGGCCCATAGTCACAAGATGGAGGTGCCCAGTCCTCTCAGCCCTGCTGGAGTCCCCCAGTCCCAGGGGTGGCCACTGAGAGCAGGGCCTGCTTGGCCATTGCTGTGGTAACCCAGGAGCGGCCAAGTGGGCCCTGCAGACAGCAAAGAACCACAGGGGCCTGCTTGGCCATCGCCTGCGGCGACCCAGACTGTCCTTAGAGAAGGAATTACAGCAGGTATGAGACCACACGCTGAACAGAAGCACTAAAAAATGGCTATGTCTGAAGTTATTAGTGTTCCCTCCTCCATTCTAACATAGTTCAGTTATCTGCATTGGATGAAACTTTTCACAAGGCAAGTATTTTATTTTTTAATTTTGGTTAATCCTCACCAGAGGATATTTTTTTCTACTGATTTTTAGAGAATGGAAGGGACAGGGAGAGACAGAGAGAGAGAAACATCACTGTGAGAGAGACATATGGACTGGTTGCCTCGGGATAAGAAAACATGACCCATATATATGCTGTCTACAAGAGACCCACCTGAGAACAAAAGACTTACACAGACTGAGAGTGAATGGATGGAAAAATATACTCCATGCAAATGAAAAGGTAAAAAAAAAAACAACCCAAAAACTGGGGTAGCAATACTCATATTAGACAAAATAGACTTCAAAACAAAGGCCATAACAAGATACAAAGAAGGCCACTTCAAAACACTACATATTTTGGCTTATCTCATAGATGTAGTAGTTTAAATACACATGCCAACTTTGATTCTTTTATAGAATAAGTATGATAAAATAGTCTGTCTATTATAAGGCTGTTCAAGCCTTGTGGATTTAGTATAATGATATGTTAAGAACTCTAAAATATCTTTGTGAAGACTTGGAAGGAAAACCCAAGCACAAATGAGATACAAAAACTATTCAAAAGGTTAATAAAGCACTAATGCTATTTGGAAATATATTTTGGAACATCTCAGTAAAACAAATGAGAAATTGCAGAATCCTAATAGGAATGTATTTCTAAGTTACTGTGTAAGTTTCCTAAAGCTGCCATAGAAATTTACCACAAAATTAGTGGCATAAAACAACACAAGTAATAAGATCTTACAGTCCTGAAGACCAGAAGTCTGAAATTAGTTTCATTGGACTAAATTCAAGGTGATAGCAGGCTTCTACTAGCTCTAGGGAAGAATACAGCCTTTGTCTTGACCAGCATCTACTGTAAGGTCTGCTTGCATTTCTTAGCTCTTGGCCCCTTCCTTCATCTGTAAAGCTGGCAGCATTAGATCTTTAAAAATCTTTCTCTATGACCTCTGCTTCCGTTGCCACATCTCTTTCCTCTGATGTTGATCTTCTTGCTTTCCTCTTGTAAGGATTGCTGTATAACCAGAGTATCCAGGGTAATCCCCTTATTTCAAGATCTTTAACTTAGTCATATTTGCAAAGTATTTTTATGCCTTGTGAATGAATATACTAGTATTCACAGGTTCTGGGATTTAGGACGTGGATATCTTTGGGTTGCATTATTGTGTCTATCACCGTCTGCCTTCTGCCCCCCTAAGGTTCATGTCCATCTCACATTGAAAAATACATTTACCCCACTTTAAGGCACCCCCCAACAGCTCACCCCATTACAAAGTCAACTCAAACCCAAAATCCCATCTAAGTCTCATCAGTTCAAAAGTCCCAAATATCACATCTAAATTAGGAATGGGTCAGGTTCTGGATGTGATCCATTCTCCAGCAAAATTCCTCTTTATTTGTGGATTCATGAAGATAGAAAGCAAGTTATCTGCTCTGAAAACACAATGGTGGGATGACATAGGATATTAATTATAGACATTCCTATTCAAAGTAGGGACAAATGAAAGGCAAAAGGGAGTCACCAGTTCCAAGCAGATTCAAAATCTTGGTGAGAAAACATTGTAAATCAAGCATGTCAAACTTTCAGCCTGCAGGCTGCATGCGGCCCACAACGAATATTTTTGAGCCCAGCCAATATAACAGTATGTAAGAAATGTTTTAATAAAAATTTCATAATTGAATTTTTACAATACTCTGTTATACATAATTATTAGTAAAGAACTATAACGTTCACTAATGACTGATTACTATAATCGTGTTGCATTCATTACCCTTACATGCCTTATGCGCAGGTGCACCATTTCTCTCCGCTAATACTAGAGGCTAATATTTTAGCAGCCGATTGCCACATTATTAGTCTTGGACTGATTTGTTTGGTGTGCACAACAGGAAATATTTTGCTTTTGGAGAACAAGAAAAATAGGTTTATTTGCGTTACGCTTATTAATTTTTGCAGTTATTCAGTGTCTGATAAGTTAATGTTCAAAAAAATAGTTTTATTAAAATGTTCTATTTTATGTTAACAATTACTCATTTATTTTAGCCCTTTGTATTCAGCATGTCTCTATCAAAATAAACCCTAACCCTAACCCTAACAGACCTGAGGCCTGGCTAGTGTTGCTCAGTGGTTGAGCATCGACCTATAAAACAGGAGGTCACAGTTTGATTCCCAGTCTGGGCACATGCCCAGGTTGGGGCTGGATCTGCAGTAGGC
>NW_006286498.1:171437-173303 GCF_000327345.1 Myotis davidii | reverse complement strand
TACTGGAGATGTGCCTGCAATCAAGGAACATGCCCTTGACTGGAATGGAATCTGGGACGCTTCAGTCCACAGACTGACACTCTAGCCACTGAGCCAAACTGGCCAGGGATGTTTGAGAGATTTTAACCTGATCAAGGACAGGTCATTCATATGCAACAGCTGCTGCAGACAGCTTGATTGGGGTTGTAAATTGGGTGGGGTGGGGTCCCAGGGAATCACCAGGCCAGAGCAAACAGAAATGGCTGCCAGTCAGCCTTGCAACTGGGGAGTTCCCAGCATGGGAACAATGACTGCTGCAAGCACCTCCGTCTGGAAGAAAGCTGTCCCTGAGTTCCTACCCCGATGACAGACAATCCAGTTTCTCCTTGTATGTGTCTGGGTCCCCCAGAGCCTCACCCAGCACTGGAGCTCAGAGGGAGCAGGAGCTTGTAAGTTCAGTTTGTGATGCCAGCCTTTTAAGAGGAGCAGCTGGGTCTCCAGCAGTCTGTGTCACTGAACCCCAATCTGCACTGGTTTTTACAGCCCGTAGTTCTTACTGCCCATAGGGACTTCTTTTTTTCAGCTCTGGTACCCTGGGCTGGGGTCTGTTGTGGGGCTGGCCTCCACAGAGGTGATCTCCCTTCCTGATTAAAAAAAGTGACCCACATGGGTACTGGACCAGCCCATGCCTCTGCACTTCCTACCAGTTTCAGTGTACTTTCTTCTTTACTTCTCTAGTTGTAGGATTTCCATTGAGGCAGCTTTCCGGTGGTTCTGGACGATGGTTGTTCTGTATTTTAATTGTAATTTTGATGTGGTTGTGGGAGGCAGTGAGTATAGGCATTTGCCTACACCACCATCTTGATTCTTCAGGCATATTTTCTTGAGCATATGTGTAAGAATTTCTGAAAGAGGGAGAACAGTTCTCAAACTTATTGGCTTACTAAAAAATTATTGAGGACCCCAAGGAGCTTTTGTTTATGTGAATTTTGTCTGTTAATAGTAATTGTATTCAAAATTAAAACTGAGAAGTTAAAAAATACCTAATCAGGAATTCATTCAAAAATGATAACATATCTATTACAAGTTAGCACAAATTATTTGTTTTATGAAAATAACTATATTTTTCCAAACCACAAAACATTTAGTGAGAGAAGTAGTATTGATTTACATTTTTCAAATCTGTTTAATGTCTCTTATAATAGAAGAGGGCTGTATTCTATATGCTTCTCCACTCGCTCTGCTTTGATATGCTGTTCTGGTTGAAATATAGAAAAAAATCTTTCTCAGACATATATGTAGTTGGAAAAGCTAAGAGTATTTTATTAGGCACTTTAGGTAATTATGGATATTCTTTGACACCAAAACTTTACATGTAGAAGTTTCTTAGACGTTAGTGTCAATATGAAATCTGAAATCATATCAGTGAACTTTTTTTAAAATTTTGTTTTATTGCTTAAAGTATTACAAAGAGTAGTTCATATGTCTCCTTCCCCCCACCCCGACCTTCCTCTGGCATCCCCTATCCCCCAGTGTCTTGTGTCCATTGGTTATGCTTATATGCATGCATACAAGTCCTTCGGTTGATCTCTTACCCCCTCCGCCTCTTGCCCCCCAAACCTCCCCGGCCCTCATGCTGTAGTTGGATAGTTTGTTCGAGGCAGCTCTACCTAAGTATCTATTTTTGTTCATAAGTTTATAATGGTATTTATTATCCATAAATGAGTGAGATTATGTGGTATTTTTCCTTCATTGACTGGCTTATTTCATTTAGCATAATGCTCTCCAGATCCATCCATGCCGTTGCAAATGGTAAGAATTCCTTCTTTTTTACAGCAGCATAATATTCCATTGTGTAGATGTACCACAGTTTTCTAATGCACTCAT
>NW_006286498.1:161971-167206 GCF_000327345.1 Myotis davidii | reverse complement strand
AGGAGGCTGCTGTTCCTTGGATGGAGGCGGGCTTTGCTGGCAGGTGTCCATGATCTCTTTACTGCAGCAGTGTGAGAAGTTAGCCATGTCCCAGCCGATAATTTCACAAGGCCAGCTTTTCAAAACTCCGGTCCACCAGCCGCCTGCCTTGTACCCTGAACCCTGAGTGGCTCAGGCTGGGCCACCTTCCTCTCGTCAGATCCACCCTCTGCTCCCTCAGATTCAACACGCCACTCCTTAGACTTCCTGGTGGATGATTCTCCAAGCACTGCTTGTACAACACAGTGAATTTAGAGTACTCTGGATCACTATGGGATAGCACTTCTTAGAAATTCCAGACACTAACTTCACAAATTAATAAGCATAACGCAAATAAGCCTATTTTCCTTGTTCTCTGAAAGTGAAATATTTCCTGTTCAGAATTAATTCTTTTTTAGGGCAGCATAGTATTCCATTGTTTAGATGTACCACAGTTTTCTAATCCATCCATCTGCTGATGGGCACTTAAGATGTTTCCAAATCGTAGCTATGGTAAATTGTGCTGCTATGAACATAGGGATGTATATATCCTTTCTGATTGGTGTTTCTGGTTTCTAGGGATATATTCCTAAAAGTGGGATCACTGGGTCAAATGGGATTGTTGATGATAGCCATTCTGACAGGTGTGAGATGATACCTCATTGTTGTTTTGATTTGTATCTCTGAGATGATTAGTGACTTTGAGCATGTTTTCATATGTCTCTGGTCCTTCTGTATGTCCTCTTTCGTAAGGTGTCTATTTAGGTCCTTTGCCCATTTTTTTATTGGATTGTTTATCTTCCTTTTGTTAAGTTGTATGAGTTTCTTATAAATGTTTGAGATTAAACCCTTATCGGTGATAACATTGGCAAATATGTTCTCCCATGTAGTGGGCTTTCTTGTTGTTTTGTTGATGGTTTCTTTTGCTGTGCAGAAGCTTTTTTTGTCAAGGGTCAGTATTTATAACTAATAAAATTGTCACTGCTCCATCAAAGCCATTATTAAGTACAACTGGCATTTTCTATTAAACTGCATATGGTGGTGATGAACACAATAACTGCTAGTACTATTTGGTAATACTTATTAGGTTCCTAGGGCTGTTGTAACAAATTGCTACAGATTTGATGATTTAAAACAACACTTATTTATTCTGTTACAATTCTGGAGGTCAGAAGTCTGAAATCAATTTCATGGGCTAAAATGAAGGTATTGAGCCCTAGCCGGTTTGGCTCAATGCATAGAGCATTGGCCTGTGGACCAAAGGGCCAGCCTCCCAAGTATGTCTGACTTGACTTGAGAGAGCAAGAAAACAAGACTAGCTTGAGTTTTAAAATTAATGACATTGAGTATCCCATACTCAAGTCTATTTGATTTGAGTTGCTATCAAAATATCTCCATCATAATATTGTATTTTTAGGGCCTTTGGAGGTCACTGGTTTGCACAGTTATAATAGATAAGACTTTAAAGTGTGAGTTAGTGTCAGTGGTTGAAAGAGGTTTGAGTTATCTGGATTTGAATCTCACTCTGTCATTTACTAGCTGGGCAGGTCATTTAACCTTTTTAAACCTCAGATTCCTCATCTGTATGAGGGGTCTGGTAATAGTATTTACTTTTGAACATTTTATTGAGTCAGTCATGTTTTAAGTATTGGGGAAAACCAATGAAGAAAACAGTAAAAATTCATACTTATGTTTCCTATAAGGTTGTAGTGAGGCTTAAAAGATAACGATGTAATGTGTTTGGCACCATATCTGGAACGTAAGAAATCCTCAATATTTGTTATTTACTGCTGTTATCATGGTTGTTATTGCTCTCCTGGAGGATCTTGAACATGCATGTGCCTATTGCAGTGGTTCTCAACCTGTGGGTCGCGACTCCTTTGGGGGTCAAACGACCCTTTCACAGGGGTCGCCTAAGACCATCAGAAAACACATATATAATTACATGTTGTTTTTGTGATTAATCACTATGCTTTAATTATGTTCAATTTGTAACAATGAAAATACATCCTGCATATCAGATATTTATATTACGATTCATGAAAGTAGCAAAATTACAGTTATGAAGTAGCAACGAAAATAATTTTATGGTTGGGGGTCACCACAACATGGGAACTGTATTAAAGGGTTGCAGCATTAAGAAGGTTGAGAACTCTGGCCTATTGTTAGGCTTCAGCAATCATTAGTGATAGTCACTCTTGTTTCATTTACATTTCTATACATTCTCCCCCATTATTTCAATGCAACTTCCAGACATCATATCATCTGTAACTACTTCAGTGTGTAAAGCAGTTGTCCTAATCATCCCTGCACAGCCTTGCTATAACACTCATTATTTCTAGACCATGTCCCCATATAGCAGGGACAGTCTTCCAGATCAGGAACATTGAGTTGGGCTTAGGAAAATCAGCTACTAATAGGCTCCCCGCCACCCCAAGAGGTGGTTTCTTAGTAGCAAAAATAGAAGAAGTAAAGCTCAGAGCTTTTGATTACCTTCAGGAAAATAGAATTCCTGCAAACATGAATAAATATGAAGCATTTTAATTTCCAAGATGAAAGCCCGTAAAGGTCTTGCCAGTGAAATGGACATGGAGTTTTGTGTTTTTTTAAAAGAAATTTAATTAGAGGAAGAAATTGTTTTGTCTTTCAGTAGATTGTGATGCTTTTATGTTATCTCAACTTCATTTATATGGTTTAAAATAAGCGGTAGAAGTTTATCATCTCACTTTTGCCTCTCTTTTCTTCCTCAGTCTCCTTGAAAACTTAAAGAGTAAGTGGCTAATTCATTTAGTGCAGGGGTCCTCAAACTTTTTGTGTAAAGGGCCATATAGTAAATATTTAGGCTCTGTGAGCTCTAAGGTCTCTGTCACAACTCCTCAACTTATTATGCAAAAACAGCCATAGAATCTGTAAATAAATGACATGCCTAAATTTCAATAAAACTTTATTTATGGATATTGAAATATGAATTTAATATAATTTTTATGAGTCCTAAAATATCATTATTCCTGTGATTTCTGTTCAACCATTATAAAATATACAAACCACTCATAGCTCACAGATCATACAAAAACAGGAGATGAGCTGGATTTGTCCTGCAGGCTGCAATTTAATGACCCCTGGACTAGTGTTTCAGAGAGATGGGAGAACTATCACATTACATTTATTTAACAATTCATAAAATATTTTTATACATATTTCATTTTATCCTTAGAACAACTCTATGATGTATATATTCTCATCTTACCATCTTACAGATGTGAAAGCCGAGGCTCAGTGATTTGCCTAAGCACTGGCTCTCAACCATGGCTACACATTGATTGTATTTATCTGGGGGCTTTTAAAGAATATCAGGCTCCCACCTAGAAATCCTGATTTAATTGGTCTGGTACCATGGCTCTCAATTGGGGGGAATTTTGCTCCCCCTCCCCCAGGGTACATTTGGCAATGTCTAGACATATAACTGAGAAGGACGTGAACTGGCATAGAGTAGGTCCAATGATGCTTCTAAACATCCTATAATACACAGGAGAGCCTCTCATGACAAAGAATTATCTAACCAAAATGTTAATAGTGCCAAAGTTGAGAAACCCTGGTTTTGGGCAGGCCCAGATATTGATATATATGAAGCTCCCCAAGTGAGTTCCCAGGTAATAGTTTCCTATGTATTCTATATCTGTGGTATGAGAACTCAGTAATAACTTGGATAATTCTTATCAACAGACAATTGTGAATTTTCAAGAATGTATGATTCTAGCTCTTTACTGACAACTTTTTTTGAGCTGCTAATAATATGTTAAATAGATAGGTTTGAGATCCTTCTTTGTTTTGTCTTGTCCACTCTGTGGAGTAGTACTGAGGACACAAAAGGCACATATATAATAAACCTTTCCTTGGCAACAGAGAGTTTTGTAAGAAACAGAGCTTATGTATTTACTTGAAGAGCTCCTGTTCTGAAACACTTGGGGTTTTCAAAGGAGAAAGTACAAATGTGAAGGCCTGAGAGGTATGAATCAGGCTTATGAGATGAGGTTGGGGCCCATGGAATATTAGTGGAGGTTGATTGGGACATGTGAAATGCACTCAGGAGAGATACTGGAAGGTTTTATAATATAAGGATTCAAAACACCATAATGCAAAGAGAGAAAGAAAACATTGAGTGTGGGTCAATGTTTCTCACAATGTGGTCCTTGAATCATTTACAAGAATGTCTGGGTTATTTGTTAAAAATACAGAGCTTTCAGGCTCCACCAAGACCCTTTGAATCAAGACCAGTGTCAGGCTCTGAAACCTGCATGTTTAACAGACTTTCCAAGTGTCTCTGATGTATATGCGAAGTTTGACAAGTACTAGTGTAACTTTGGCTCTAAAAGGAGGATGATTAACATGACAGTGTAATATAAAATAACTGCGGCCCTTGCCTTAGGAAAGAATGTCTTCCTGAGAAATGAAGTGTTAATAGAGGTTTTAAAAATTTACATTTATTGTAATTGCACCAGTGGTACTCATTATTACTCAAAAGAAGTCAAAGGTTTGGACTTTCATAGAATAAATTTTCACATTCAACTAATCTTTTAAAAATGTTTTGGGGAATCTAATCGGTCATAATCAATATTAGCTAGTTTTCTAAAAATGTAGGCATTTAAAATATTCATGTTTATAATTATTTCTGTGATTTTTCAGTGTCTTTGCCTCTCACAAAAATGTTTTGTGTCAAGTTTAACTTAGAAAATAGAGCGAATTAGGTTTAATTATTTTTTTAAATTTTGTTTTATTGCTTAAAGTATTACAAAGAGTATTACATATGTCTCCCTTTTCCCCTTGATGTTCCCCTGGCCTCCCCTACCCCACAGTGTCTTGTGTCTATTGGTTATGCTTATATGCATGCATACAAGTCCTTCGGTTGAACTCTTCTTACCCCCTGCTCCCCAACCCTTCCTGACCTTCCAACTGTAGTTTGTCAGTCTGTTCGAGGCTGCTCTGCCTCTGTATCTATTTTTGTTCATCAGTTTATAGTGGTCTTTATTATCCATAAATGAGTGAGATCATGTGGTATTTTTCTTTCATTGACTGGCTTATTTCACTTAGCATAATGCTCTCCAGTTCCATCCATGCTATTGCAAAAGGCAAGAGTTCCTTCTTTTTTACAGCAGCATAGTATTCCATTGTGTAGATGGTCCACAGTTTTCTAATCCTCTCATCCGCTGATGGGCACTT
>NW_006286498.1:156151-159779 GCF_000327345.1 Myotis davidii | reverse complement strand
TAGAGCCTGGATAGAGTATTCTTGGATTCAGTCCCTTGCTTTGCATCACTTTGTAAATTTCCATCCATTCTTTTCTGGCCTGATGTGTTTCTGTTGAGAAATCATTTGATAATCTAATTGGAGATCCCTTGAATAACTTTCTCCTTTTTTGTCTGTGAAGCTTCTTATTTCCCACTCAATTTTGAATGATAGCCTGGATAGAGTATTCTTGGATTCAGTCCCTTGCTTTGCATCACTTTGTAAATTTCCATCCATTCTTTTCTGGCCTGATGTGTTTCTGTTGAGAAATCATTTGATAATCTAATTGGAGATCCCTTGAATGTAACTTTCTCTTTCTCTCTTGCAGCCTTTAAGATTCTCTCTTTGTCCTGAACATTTGCCATGGTAATTATGATCTGACTTTGTGTGGCTCTTTCCGGGTTCATCTTGTTTGGGACTCTCTGTGCTTGTGTGATTTTTTTCTTCCCCACCTCAGGGAAGTTTTCTGACATTATTTCTTCAAATAGGTTTTCTAACCCTTGTTCCTCTAGGTTTAATTAATTTTGACAGACATGATAACATGCTTGTTATGATTATATAAATGAGATTTTTGTGGCTTCCATATCTGTTGCATCTCATGTTCAAATAAATATCTCACACTGGTGCAGAAATATGCTGATTAGATGAATGACATTAAATACAAAATTGATTTCTGCTGGGTGCATTTGAATTTTACACAAAGAACAGACTTCGAGTCTAATTATCATAGCCTCTGATTGTTTTGTCATTCCCAGGTTTGATAAATAGTTTAATCATTTAATGAATTGATAATTTGCTATTGAATTAACAAAATATAAAATTACAAACCTTACTTATGAAAAATGAAGACTAGTTGGATTCTCATCTGTTGCATTATTTAATAGTGTATATATAATTGGTTTTCTATTGTCCTTAATCACTTCCACTTGATTTGATAAGGCCCTTGCAAGCTTTCTGTAAGATTTTCATTTTGACAGGATGATGATAATACATGGCACATTAAGAATTACAGCAGCGCCAATAGAGGAGAATAATGGCTTTGTAGTGTGGAAATGTAGATTCCCTATTTAGAAAATCAAATCAGTAGATAGATAAAATGCATTCCCAGCTTGTTTCCAAATTATCTGTTCAATGAGGCCCATGTCAATCCACAATGTTTTCACTGTAAAAGAATCCAGAAGAGTAGAGAATCTCAGAATTAAATATTATTAGAGCTGGAAGGAATTTAGGATTTATTAAACTGAAATGTCTAAAAGGACCAGGCAATTAACATAAACAATTGACATGCAACAAACTGAAGGGGAACTCCTTCCTTCTGTTACCTATGGAAATGTGGGATCAGTGTTTCTAAATATTCTGGTTCTTCAAGAGATGCCCAAATCTGTTCTTCCCTGTTCATCATCTTGCTGAGTACCTACCAGGACCTGGGACCCCTCCTCTGAATCACATTTGATTGGACTAGGGACAGATGCCTGTCTTTAAGGGATGCTGCCCAACCATAGGCTTGAAGCTGACTTTTGTGGCTTAGGCTTAAGATGATCAGATACAGATTATTTCTTCAGGAAGTTTGATTCACAATACATTAAACTTACCAGTTGATAGCAGAACAGAAAGAAGTAGACATAGAGACTGGAGCCAAGTCATGTTAATTGCAGAGCACTTGCCTCAAGGTCACATACTTCTGCAACTGAGGTCCTCAAAGTGACTCAGAATCTAGACCCACCCAACATTCTGGTCCCCATGCTAGGTAAGGTGTTTTTTTTAATGTTTTTGTTGATTTCAAAGAGAGTAAGGGAGAGGGAGAGACAGATAGAAACATTAATGATGAGAAACATTGATTAGCTACCTCCTCCACCCCCCCCCCTTACTGGCGATCGAGCCTGCAACCCAGGCATGTGCCCTGACCAGGAATCAAACTGTGACCTGGTTCATGGTTTATGCTCAACCATTGAGCCACACTAGCCCAAGGGAAATGGACATTACTATATTCAGAAATGTGTACTATACTCAGAAATGTGTATGCACAGGTTTGGGTTAGTTGGGGATAATTGTACATATGTTCCTGAGCTATCATAAGAATTAAATGAGAACATGTGAAAGGGTCTAGGTTAGTAATTGATACATAGTTGACACTTTGTGTTACCTTCCTAGCTCTCTTCCTTTCTACTCCTCCACAATCATGTATTTACATCTAGTGTTGGCCTTAATCAAGGGCAGTATGCCAGTATTTGTGACTCAAGACAATGATGGATAAAGAGTTTTTTCTGCTATATTAGCTGGCTGTTACCTAAAGTGCACCTGTCTATAACCCATATTTTTCCAGAGTCAGGTCTTCTGTGGAATTGGTTAAAGATCTTGGACTCTGACTTTGGCTTCCTGTTTCTGTCAGGATTTGGTATAAGAAACAGAAATCAGTCTAAGCATTTTTGGTAGAAAGGGATTTAATATGGAATTTAGATAGTTTACAAATCTTTGAAAGGATTGGAAGAGTGGCCTCTAGGTTGGGCCTAAAGAACTTGCTCCCAGATTCTTATAGAACTCATCCACTAGTTGGCTACTACCTCTGAGACAGCCACTAGAATGCTTGATTTCAAGAACATAGCACCATTGTTGTGTCTCAGGGAACAGAAGCTGGAGTCAGGAAATCCTGTTGACACTGATGTATTGTCTCTTAACACCCAGAAGCTGCAGAATAGATGTTGTTACACTGTTGCAGAGCATTCTCATGTGATTGTAAGTGTAAAGGAGCCCAAAATGGGAGGGAAGGTGGCCTTGGCTTCATTTCTGCCTTCAAATGTCACGTAAGTTCACATATTTGGTAGAAGCTATTTCAAACCCAGAGAAAGATAGTTACCTACAAGGGAGCTCCCATGAAACTGTCAGCTGATTTCTTGTTTAAAATTTATGTTTTTTTAGAGAGAGAAGAGAGAGGGTGGCCCAGTGCATGAATTCGTGCATGGGTGGAGTCTAGCTGTCTGCCCCTGATCGGGGTAGGGGGGCTGATTGGGGTGAGAGAGAGAGAGAGAGAGAGAGAGAGATTGTTTCTTGATCAGGGATTGAACCTGAAACCTGGGTATGTGCTCTGACTAGCAATTGAACCCACTACCTTCTGGCCAGGGCATTCAGCTGATTTCTCAATAGAAATATTTCAGGTCAGAAGGGATTGGCATGACATATTCAAAGTGATGAAGAGCAAGGACCTACAGCCAAGACTACTTTACTCAGCAGGGCTATCATTTAAAACTAGATGCCCATAAAAAATATAAAAAAATAATAAAATTAGAGGCCCAGTGCATGAATTCGTGCATGGGTGGAGTCTAGCTGTCTGCCCCTGATCGGGGTAGGGGGGCTGATTGGGGTGAGGCTGGCTGGGGGGAGGGGCCACAGGCAGTTGGCTGGCCAGCCCCGCCCCCGATCGGGGGTGAGGGGAGGAAATCGGGGGCAGGGCTGGCTGGAGGGAGTTATTAGTGTCAAAGATCTTTGCAGTTAAAGTGATGAAGAGCAAGGACCTACAGCCAAGACTACTTTACTCAGCAGGGCTATCATTTAAAACTAGATGCCCATAAAAAATATAAAAAAATAATAAAATTAGAGGCCCAGCATGAATTCG
>NW_006286498.1:154944-156020 GCF_000327345.1 Myotis davidii | reverse complement strand
CCCCGCCCCCGATCGGGGGTGAGGGGAGGAAATCGGGGGCAGGGCTGGCTGGAGGGAGTTATTAGTGTCAAAGATCTTTGCAGTGTGTATACACATTTGCTGTTGGCTTTCAGATGAGTTGAAGCTTCAAAGGTGCTTTAGTGTCAGGGACACTTACAGCTTCTGTTTCTAAGCCTCTCCTTAGACAGGTAATGTGGTTTAGTTTCTTGCGGACAAGCCTTCTAAAGAGAGGCTGCAGTGTGATGTGGCTGCCCTCTTTGGTATTAAGCAGTGGAGAGAGAACACGGGAAGATGGTGGTTGTGCTGGGCACCTCTCCTGGACATCTGACTGATGGTCCAGACTGTGAGCAGTTTTCCTCCTGATCACTCATCATTCAGGTTCCTGGTCAATGAAGGCTGGAGAGTGTTTACTTACTTAGAATCACTGAAGGTCACACTTCAGTGATTGGGGTTGGGGGAGCCAATTGGGGGTGCAGTCGTCAGGGGAGAGGGGCTGCGGGTGGTTGGCTGGCCAACCCCGCCCCTGGTTGGCCACCGCAGTGTCAGTGTGCATTATAGCCACCGGTTATTCTGGTTGTTCTGGTCATTCCACTGGT
Source organism: Myotis davidii (assembly GCF_000327345.1). Taxonomy (NCBI): domain Eukaryota; kingdom Metazoa; phylum Chordata; class Mammalia; order Chiroptera; family Vespertilionidae; genus Myotis; species Myotis davidii. The sequence goes on along the minus strand of NW_006286498.1, from coordinate 155,424 downwards.
TGCTTAATCACTTGGTGGTCCTCTGGGTTATCAGAACAACTATCAAGGTATGGCAGTGTTTGTATTGAACTAACTCTTATTTTACTTAATAATGGCCCCTCCAGACAAGAAAAAGCTAAAGTTGTTATTACCACCAAGCCAGTATAACAAGCAATGTTAAAAGTTCTTCTACAAGAAGAAGAACAGAGTTAGAATAAATAAAATGGCAATAAATACATACCTATCTATAATCACTTTAAGTGTAAATAAATTAAGTTCATCAATTAAAAGACCTAAGCAAAATATCAGACATATCTCATAGCAATATGTTTACCGATACATCTCCTAGGACAGTGGAAACTAAGGAGAAAATAAACAAATAAGACTAAATCAAAATAAAAAGCTTCTGCACAACAAAGGAAACCATCAACAAAACAACAAGAAAGTCCACTGCATGGGAGAACATATTTGCCAATGTTATCACCGATAAGGGTTTAATCT
>NW_006286498.1:152018-154745 GCF_000327345.1 Myotis davidii | reverse complement strand
AATGAGGTACCATCTCACACCTGTCAGAATGGCTATCATCAACAAATCAACTAAGGACAAGTGCTGGCAAGGATGTGGAGAAAAAGGAACCCTCATGCACTGTTAGTGAGAATGCAGATTGGTGCAGCCACTGTGGAAAACAGTATGGAGTTTCCTCAAAAAATTAAAAATGGGACTCCCATGTGACCCAGTAATCCTGATAAGCGGAACCTATAACCTGATAGATAGAGCACCTGACTTAAGCTGAAAAGTAATCATATTATTTTAAATCTTAGAACACATATACTTATGTGAATAGGGGGTTAAGTTTCTAATATGTGAATAGGGGGTTAAGTTTTTCTTAAAGTTTCCTTTTCAAGGCCTGTGCAATATGACTGGGGAGGTGACTCAGCTGTGAATCCAGCAAGCAGAACAGATAAGCATGGTCAGGCCGACCCACCAGGAGTCAAAATGTCATCTCATCAACATCATCTCATCACCTGATGACTAATTACAATAGCTGATGTCTGTGGACCCCCAGGCCTGCACTTAGTTGCATTCCTCACCCCAACCCCTTCCTCTTCATAATCTTGTCCCCTGAATCTTGCTGGGAGGCAAGGTTTGATGCTTGTCCCCTGTCTTCTTGATTGGGGTGTCTCAATAAACGCCTAATATGATTCAACCCTGCCTTTGTTATTGGACACAGTGGCAGGAAGCCTGAGCTCAATCGGGGGTTTCCTGGATATTTTCTAGGAAAATAACCGAAGAACTCAGAAACAGCAATCAGAAAGAATATATGCACCCCCTATGTTCATAGTAGCACAATTTACAAGAGCTAAGATTGGAATCAGCCTAAGTGCCCATCAGCAGATGAGTGGATTAAAAAAAACAAAACTGTGGTATGCCTACACAATGGAATACTACACTGATATAAAAAAGAAAGAACTCTTACCATTTGCAACAGCATGGATTGACCTGGAGAGAATTATGCTAAGTGATATTAGCCAGTCGGAGAAAGACAAGTATCACATGACCTCACTCCTATGTGGAATGTAAGTAACAAAGTAAATTGATGAACAGAGTGCATCCAGAGACATGGACGCATGGAAAAAAGTATGGAATCTCAGAAGGAAGGTGGAGGAAGGATGCAGAAGAGACATAGACAATAGGGTGGGTGCACCCGCCTGAGTGCGGGTTGGGGGCAGGCTGGGAGAGGTCAATGGGGAAAAAAGGAGACATATGTAATACTTTCAACAATAAAGAACTTAAAAAAAAGACATAGGATAGATAAACAGATAAGAAAACAAGACCCATACATATGCTGTCTACAGGTGACCTACCTCAGAATGAGAGATACACACCAAGTGAAAGTAAAGGTATGGAAGTGGTATTTCATGCAAATGGAAATGAAAAAAAAACTGGGTTAGCAATACTTATATTAGATAAAATAGACTTTAAAACAAAGACAAAGGACACTACATAATGATAAAGTGCTGGAGGCTAATTCCAGCAGGGTCATAATAAATGTGAGAAGTCCTCAAAAGATTGAATGGACTCTTTCAGCAGGGCTGAAAGTCTGCATGTTATTACATGCTGCTTGAACAGCCAAAGGCAATTCCCTCAACCTGATGGTCCTTTACTGTTTACCAAACCTTACCTTTGATATGTATATCTGCTTTGGTAAAGGGCAAAATGTGTGAATAAAAAGCCATGGGTCCTGAGATTCAGGGAGCTTAGTCACTAGAACTAAGTTTCCGTCTGGCACTCCAAAATGCCTTTCAAATTCATTTCTTCTCTAGTCTCTTTATTCATTTACATTGCAGCCCCTTCTCCAGATTCCTGAACCCTAGTAGACGCGAAAAGACCCCCACAATAAGGGAAACAATCCAGGAAGAGGATTGTTTGGATTGAAAACATTTATACATCCAACATAGGAACACCTAAATATATAAAGTAAATCTTGATGGACATAAAGGGAGAGATTGACAGTAATAAAGTCACAGTAGGGGATTTTAACACCTCTTTGACATCAATGGATAGATCTTTCAGACAGAAAATCAACAAGGAAATGGTGGCCTTAAATGACACACAAGATCAAATGTATTTAATTGATATCTTCAAAGCATTTCACCCTAAAGCGGGACAATATACATTCTTTTCCAGTGTACCTGGAACATTTTCTAGGATAGACCACATGTTAGGACACAAACCAAGTCTCAGTAAATTTAAGAAGAGTGAAAAAAATATCAAACATCTTCTCTGACCATAATGGTATAAAACTAGAAATCAATCACTAGGTATTTTATTCATTTGGTTGCAATTGCAAAAAAAAAAAAGTTCCCCCCGCCCCCACAAGTGGAAAAAATATCCTTACTACCCAGAGCAATCTATAAATTCAGTGCAATTCCCATTAAAATTCCAACGGCATACTTCAAAGACCTAGAAAAAATTCTCCAAAAATTCATATGGAATTTTTTTTAAAAAAAGACCCTAATGAGTGGTCGGCAAACTCATTAGTCAACAGAGCCAAATATCAACAGTACAACGATTGAAATTTATTTTGAGAGCCACATTTTTTAAACTTAAACTATATAGGTAGGTACATTGTTATTAACTTAATTAAGGTACTCCTAAGGCTTAGGAAGAACCACACTCAAGGGGCCAAAAAGCCACATGTGGCTTGTGAGCCGCAGTTTGCCGATCACGGCCCTAAATAGCCACTGCAATCCAGAGAAAGAAGCACATAGT
>NW_006286498.1:147670-151021 GCF_000327345.1 Myotis davidii | reverse complement strand
TATCCTGAGAAACCAGAAACACCTATCAGAAAGGATATATGCACCCCTATGTCCATAGCAGCACAATTTACCATAGCTAAGATTTTCAAACAGCCTAAGTGCCCATCAGCAGATGAGTGGATTAAAAACCTGGTACATCTACACAATGGAATACTGTGCTGCTGTAAAAAAGAATGAATTCATACCATTTGCAACAACATGGATGGAACTGGAGAGCATTATGCTAAGTGAAATAAGCCAATCAGAAAAAGATAAATATCCCATGATCTCACTCATTTGTAGAATATAATAAACATCCTAAACTGATGAACAAAAATAGATACAGAGACAAAGAAGCATCAAACAGATGTCAAAGTTGAGTGGGAAGGCAGGGGAAGGTTGGTTGGTGGGGGTAAGTGACCAACCATAGGACTTGTGTGCATGCATATAAACCTAAGCAATGGACACAGACACCAGGGGGGTAAGGGCATGAATGGGGGGGTGAGTGGGGAGCAATGGGGGGATAAGGACACATATGTAATACCTCAATCAATAAAGGAAAAAAATTAAAAATGTTTTTATTGATTTCAGAGAGAAAAGGAGAGGGAATCATTGATTGGCTTTCTCTTGCATGTCCCACACTGGGTATGGAGCCTGCAACCTGGGCATGTGCCCTGACCAGGAATTGAACTGTGACCTCTTGGTTCATAGGTCGATGCTCAACCACTGAGCCATGCCACTCTGGCTTTGTGGATGATTTTAGCGTTTTTTACATTTTTTCCCCTCATTTTTTCCATTTAGGAAAAAATTAAAAACCAGTATTACAATGTAAAGTTTTTGGTTTATTCTTTTGTCTATAAAGGCAACTGAATGAGGATAGTTTTTTAGGTATAGTCTTTCACTGGGTCCAGCCTATTAACCCAATGTTAAATTTCCATGAGCATTAGCAGGAACAAATCAGACTGTAGTATTTTAAATGGAAAAGTTTCTGGGAAACTTGCCTTACTCCATCCTGCAGTTTGAAGACAAGTACTTTCTCTCACACTTGTTTTTCAATCTCCAGTGGCCACTAAATGTCACTGTGGTTCCAAGGAAATGCAGTGAAGATTAGACTTCTTTGGTCCTGGTAATGACTGTGGAGAGTGGAGCAGGAAAAATAAATAGGCAAATCAGCCCAGAATCCTCTAGAGGCCTGCACAATACCTACATCCTCCTATTTCTAACAACACATTTGGGCTGATAAATGAGCGATGAGAACAAAGTGTTCCGGTCAACATTTCTTAGCCTCTAAGACATTCTAAGTCCCATGTAGTAAGAACAAAAAGCCCCGGGTTGTGATCGCACTAGCAAAGCAAGGGCACCAACTAGTGATGCCCTTCTTGGAGGCAGAGGCTGTGTAGGAGTCATCTCCATATCACTGGTGTGCAGTACAGAATCTGGCACATAATAGGTACTCATAAAAGTTGGAATGACATCCCTGACTACTATCTCCTCAGTCTGGATTAGAAGCCCCTCCTAATGTTGCTTGTGCTTACTTCTATCATAACACTCACAGCACTGAGTTACAATGTTCCATTTACATGTTGGTTGGATGCTTAGGGTGAGGGAATATGTCTTCTAATATATTTCTCAGCACCATTTCTTTTTAAAAAATATATATTTTATTGATTTTAGAGAGGAAGGGAGAGGGAGAGAGAGATAGAAACATCAATGATGAGAGACAATCATTGTTTGGCTGCCTCCTGCACACCCCCCACTGGGGATGGAGCCTGCAACCTGGGCATGTGCCCTGACAGGGAGTTGAACCGTGATCTCCCGGTTCATAGATTGACGCTCAAACACTGAGTCACACTGGCCAGGCTCAGCACCATTTCTTAGTACAAAAGAAAAAGAGATTTTATAATTCCATCTTGTTCTCCCCCATCCACCATCCACCCAAGGGGGATGGATCATGGTAACTAGAAAACTTCTTTTGCCAAAATGGGCTGGGTTACAAGTTTGAAGAAGCTAGTTGGGTTAGGAACAGGAATGAGAGCAATAGGAGTAGGGAAGGTTAATGAAGCTAGGCATCTCTAAGTGGATGAAGGGAAAAAATATTCTGTTGGTGGAATAGTTAAAGAGAGAGACTGAGACTAAGAGACATATCAAGAGGGTGTTGATAAAAATTGTGTGTGATTGATATAGCCCTAACTGGTTTGGCTCAGTGGATAGAGCGTTGGCCCACGGACTGAAGGGTCCCAGGTTCAATTCCGGTCAAGGGCATGTACCTTGGTTGCGGGCACATCCCCAGTGGGGGGTGTGCAGGAGGCAGCTGATCGATGTTTCTCTCTCATTGATGTTTCTAACTCTCTATCCCTCTCCCTCCCTCTCTGTAAAAAATCAATGAAATATATTTAAAAAAATAAGAAAAAATTGTGTGTGATGTAAATGTTTCCTCTTTCTCCACTGTGAAATCTTTTGTATAATAATTGCTTTGTCAGTAGATTTTCTTTGGGGGTATGCAAAGAAGTGTCAAGATAGATGAGTATAAACAGATGCTGCCCATGGGGAATTAATAATCTATGGGTTACAGCAGCCTAGCACAAGTGCCTCTCAGTTCCATGCTCTTTCCTGGAAAGCTGATTTGTCTAATTTACCTAGTTCTGTCATCATTGGATGTCCTAATATCTGAGTCTCAGAGACCAAATATGACTTTGTATGAAGTCAACTGCAAGTACACACAAGGAGAGTGGCTATATATATGGTACTGACCCTTCTTCTCTTTAGCCTTTTACTGTACTCATTAGTTATTCCTTTTTGGGCAGGGGAAATGGGTAAATAGACAAAGAATAACCCTGAACTGTGAGTCCCTTAGCTCCTTCTTTGGACATTCCCTATCTGTTCTACAGATCATCCCGTGTTTTATCTGAGCCATCCCCTCTTCATCCTGTCTCACATTCCCTCAGGGTCCTGCTCTTCCAGGCCATGTCTCTTCCTGAGTCCAAGCACCTTGTGGGTAGTCTCCTCTCTTTCTCTTACCACCTTCATACAATTCATTGGCAAATTCTTTTTTATTAAACAAGGCCACATTTTTTTTATTGCTTAAAGTATTACAAAGGGTATTACATATGTGTCCTTTATTTTCCCTGCCCTTGACAACCCCCTGGCCTCCCCTATCCCCCAGTGTCTTATGTCCATTGCTTATGCTTATATGCATGCATACAAGTACTTCGGTTGATCTCTTATCCCCCTCCCTCCTGCCCCCCAACCCTCCCCGGCCTTCCCGCTGCCGTTTGACAATCTGTTTGAGGCAGCTCTGCCTCTGTATCTATTATTGTTCAAAAGTCTATAATGGTCTAAGTTATCCATGAATGAGTGAGATCATGTGGTATT
>NW_006286498.1:144028-147499 GCF_000327345.1 Myotis davidii | reverse complement strand
ATTCATCACAAAAACAATATGTAATTATATATGTGTTTTCCGATGGTCTTAGGCGACCCCTGTGAAAGGGTCGCGACCCACAGGTTGAGAACCGCTGATAGAGGATGGCACCTCCGGGGGACTTAGTCCCATGTCCCTTAGGAGAGTCTTCTACCCTATTTTCTTTCCAAGAGCCCAGGGAAGGTGTGTGAGTTATGGCACCTAGAAGCAGGAACCCACAACATTGCCTGGAGCATCTGGTGACCTCTGATTGACAGGTGTCCCCTCCCTCCTGCTGTTGTCTCCAGTTCTGGCTGTGTCACAGGATGCCTGTGGGGCGGAGTGCACGTTCTTGGATGCCACAGGCCTGACCCCGGTGCTGCCTCCTGTGGCAGTTTCACTTGTTCCTCTGGGGGGTCCTTTTAAAAGAGTCTTGGGACTATTTCTACATTTGCATAAGTTGTCCCCCCAGAATAAAATATCCCTCCTTGCTCTCTGCACATCCAGATCCTACTCATTCTTTTATTTTTTATTTAAAAATATATATTTATTGATTTCAGAGAGGAAGGGAGAGGGAGAGAAAGATAGGAACATCAATGATGATAGAAAATCATTCATTGGCTGCCTCCTGCACGCCCCCTACTGGCGATCGAGCCGGAAAGCTAGGCATGTGCCTTTGACCGGAATCGAACCTGGGACCTTTCAGTCCGCAGGCCGAGGCTCTATCCACTGAGCAAATCTTTGGCTCTATTTCAAAATACATCTAGAATCTGACCTCTTCTCACCACCTCTACTACTACTACCCTGGTCCAAGCCATCATCTCTCTCACATAGATATTGCATAGGCTTCTAAATGTTTTCCTGTCTCCTGTCCTGGTCTTCTAAAGTCTATTCTCAATATAGCAGCCAGATGACCCTTTGAAAGCTTAAGCCAAATCATATCACTTCTCTGATTGAATGCCCCAAACAGACCCCATATTCTCAGAGTAAAACCTCAAGTCTTTAGGGGATTTATAAATCTCTGTGACCTCACTGACTTCATCTCCTATTTCTCTCACCTCTTATTTCTCACTCTACTCTAACTTACTTCTTTGCTGCTTCTGAAACACACCAGGCATGCTCCCACCTCAGCCTTTGCTTACTATTCCCACTGCCTGCAATTATCTTCCCCTAGATATCTGCAGAGATCATTTACCACCTAAGGTCTCTGTTTAAATGCTGACCACAGCAGCTTTTGTGCAAGTCATTTCTTTAGGAATGTGATCTCAGAAATCAGGAGTAAGGGGAAAGGGAAGCAAAACAGGGAAGAAGGGAGAGCTGATATAAGTTTAGGTTATAGAGTTGACCACAGCTTTATGTGATTATTTTCTCAATCCTCCTGGATATCTGACAAGACTTATGAAATGTGTCTCAACACCATTTTCTGAGAGTTAGAGAGGAAAAAGCATTTCTCCATCAGCTTTTCATTTCCACATGCAGGACTGGGCTACACAATTTGTGGGACCCAGTGCAAAATGAAAATGTAGTGCCCCCTGTGCTAGTTGGCTCAAAGGAAGAACTCAGAAATTTTACTAGTCCTCTCTTTATTACCCCATAGCTCTATTTTTCCCTATTCCAAAGGACCTAGGGAAAGGTATAAGCACTCCCTCGCATAATCTGTACCTCCATGGGGTGATAGCATTACTATACTGGGGGATGAACGATGCAGTTTTTCATGCTTATTCTTCCTCATGTCTGTGACTTTTCTTAGAGTGCTATCTTCCTTCCTCTAGTTTGTGGTTTTGGTTGGGTGATGGGTGTTGACTTGAAAAATGACATGCTATCATAGAACTTGTGCTGAAGACAGCTCTTATTCCCAGTGGTTGTTTTGAGTATGCAAACAGCAAATATAAATGTTGGAGATAAAACCCTTATTGGTGATAACATTGGCAAATATGTTCTCCCATGCAGTGGGCTTTCTTATTGTTTTGTCCTTTACAATTTTAATAAAAGATACTAGACATAGAAAAGAAAAGTCACATTTTTGCCCTAATTTGATTCTATGGGTACTAACAATTGTATTCTGTGGGAAATTTCATTAGAATGGTTTATTAGAGCTTCAGATTTTCTTGACAAAGAAAAGTAGGGTTGTCAAGGAGTTGCCAAGCCTCAAAGACACTTGATATAAGGTATTCTGAGTCTTCATGGTACAGAAAAGCCACCCTTTCTTTAGGTGGCTAGAAATGGAATCTTTTGTCTTCCTAGAAAGTCACAGAAGGCCTTTGTTGATTTCATGAAAGAGCAGAATTGTGCGTTTAAAAAACATCAGCTGTGTCGCCTCCTTGAAGACACAGAAATGCGCACACTTTAAACATGAGAGTGTGAATTATTTTAGCTTAAAGTTTAAAGGGTGATCTTAGAAACAGTTATTTAGCAAAAAAGATTTACTCCTTTTTATAATTGGGGGGATAGGAGATGAAACTACACAAAGAATTAAGCCCATGTAAGAATTAAATATTTATTTGCCTTCTCAAGGAAATTGAAGCAATAAATCATAAAAATTTATTTGAAAAAAGTCTTTGAAAATCACTTTTCATCTCTTTCAAGGGGGAAAAACCTACCATCTGGTTAGCACCAGGTGGTATGAAGTAATTGACTGAAGTTTTCCAAATAGGCAGCATGTATTTTGAATTAGGTGGGATCTGTTTCTGTATATTCTTCCTGGAATTGAATGCTGTTCTCTCAGGTATGGAGTAACCAGAGGGGATTGAACCCACAACCAAGGTATGTACCCCTGCCTGGAATTGAACCTGTAACTGGAATTGAACCTGGGACCCTTCAGTCCAAGGGCTGATGCTCTATCCACTGAGCCAAACCAGCTAGGGCTTATAATACTGGTCTTAATTTTTGTGGTAGCTTTTTTTTTTAAAAAAAAATTAACAGCTTTATTGAAGTATAATTGATATTAAACACTGCATATGTTTAATGTATACAATTGATGAGTTTGTACCTATGCATACACCCATGATACTATCACTACAATCAAGGTAATAAAACATCCATTACTTCCAAAAGTTCCTTTGTATCCCTAATTTTTTTTTGTTGTGATAAAAATGCTTCAAATGAAAATCATGGGTGTTCTGAGTGTTCAGCGGAGGAGAGCTCTTCTTACTGATCTACAGAGAGCCTCTTCCAGAAATATTATTTAAGCATTAAAACCCATCTTTTTAAATAACAAAAGTGTACCTGTGGTCACCTCTGGTATATGCCCGGATGTCAGAAGTACTAGGAATAACAGATGACAATCACGTTCTAGAAACATTCATGACGAAAATTATTACAAACCTTAAATACTGGGGAAGATGTGAGCCTGTAATTTCGAGGACCCTTCAGTTCCTAAATGACCTTTCTGTTGGATATCCTTTTTACTATATATTTCATCATTTATTTGAATAGCCTAACAAGTGCATTCCATTAGCTAGGTATTTTTAATAAGGTCAAAATGTTGGCCTC
>NW_006286498.1:142689-143984 GCF_000327345.1 Myotis davidii | reverse complement strand
AGGTTAATTGATACTACTGTCGTGTCTCTACCAATGAGAGAGAACAGTGTAAAAAATAAATGTTGATTTAGTTTTAAAAAAATGCTTCAAATGAGATCCACCCTCTTTAAATTTCAAGTGCACAATACTGTGTTTTTAACTATAGTCACTGTGTTGTATATAAGACTTCTAGAACTTAATCACCTTGCATAACTGAAACTTTATACCCATCGAAGAATCACTTCCCATTTTCCTCTCCTCCAGCCCTTGGTAACCACCATTCTATTCTCTGCTTCTATGAGTTTGACTATTTTATTTTTTAAAATTAAATTAAAAAGATTTCATCACCATTTATCCCCTCTATGACCTTTTCCACCTCCAGAGTTTGACTATTTTAGATACCTCTTGAGACTGGCTTATTTCACTGAGAGTAATACCCTCAAGGTTCATTCATGTTCTTACAAACTGTATAATCTCCTCTCACACAAAGTAGCTGGCCAGGTGTATATCCTATAGTTCTGTCTATTGGGTATTTTTTCTGCTCTCCATTGTCTTTCAAGGTTAACCCTGAGTAAAGCTGTATTGTAGCCACTTTCCATTTTTAACTTGTACCCTTATGTCAAGCAAACCATCTGCAAACCAAATTCAGGATTTTTCTTTCTTCTTTAGCTAGTTATATGGGAGCCTGACAATATGGTCATCAGTGTGAGATGAGTGAGGGGTGCTGGTGTAGCTATAGTGGGTGACATGAGAGTCTGGGCTAACTTCTCATGCAGCTGGCTTGTGTTTTGGTGTGGTCCTCTTTGGGTTCCTCTTGTTTGGGAATCTCTGTGCTTCCTGGACTTGTAAGTCTATTTCTTTCACCAGGTAGGGGAAGTTTTCTGCTAATATTTTTTCAAATAGGTTTTTGATATCTTGCTCTCTCTCTCCTTCTTGAACCCCATAATGCGAATAGTGGTACAATTGAAGTTGTCCCAGAGGCTCCTTACATTATCTTCATATATATTTAAATTTGCATATTTTTATTGTCTAAAGTTTTACATATGTCTCCTTTTCCCCCAATTGACCTCCCACCAGCCATTCCCACCCCAGGCAAGCCCCAAACGCCCCAGTGTCTGTGTCCATTGTTACACTATCTTCATATTTTTGAAATCTTTTTTTTAAAATATATTTTATTGATTTTTCACAGAGAGGAAGGGAGAGAGATAGAGAGCCAGGAACATCGATGAGAGAGAAACATCGACCAGCTGCCTCCTGCACATCCCCCACGGGGGATGTGCCCGCAACCCAGGTACATGCCCTTAACCGGAATCGAA
>NW_006286498.1:136767-141691 GCF_000327345.1 Myotis davidii | reverse complement strand
CCCCGCACTCGGTACGGATAGGACTCCACCATAGGAAAAGGGTGGATAGTCTTCGCCGACTCCGTCCGCACCTTTGGGGACCCCTGGACCCGCTGGGGTTGGACCCCAGCAAGCTGTGACTACAGTGGGAGAGCTGCTGTGCAGGAGACACCCTTATTGAGCAGGACCTGCTTCAGTGGGGCTTTGGTGCTCACTGAGTCTTCTCTTTGAGTGTGTTGCTTATGGATGTGAAGAGTTGTAATCTGGTATGATCTGACACTGACCACTGGGTACACTGGCTCTTGGGTTTCCAGGGAGGTGCAAAGTTAGCCACTGCCTGGGGTCACCCAGCAAGATCTCCAGAGAGTTCTGAAGATTCCTCCTCTTTGTATTGGGTTTGGAAGTGCCCAGATGAGGCCTGGCTATGAAGCAAGGCAGGTTGATGCTGGTGCCGGGTCTTGGGCCTTTTATTGGTATGTTTTGTGACCACTGGACCCAGCTGAAGCTTGTTTGAGAGATTTTAGCCTAAACAAGGACAGGCCATTCATATGCAGCAGCTGCTGCAGACAGCTTGGGTGGGGTTGTAAATTGGATGAGGTGAGGTCTTAGGGAATCACCAGGCTGAGCACACAGACATGGCTGCTGCCAGTCAGCCCTGTGACTAGGGAGGTCCTAGCATAGAAACAATGATCACTGCAAGCAACTCTGTCTGGGAGAAAGCCTCCCCCAGGTTCCTGACCTGATGCCAGGGAAATGTATCCCTCAGAGCCTCACCCTGGTGCTGGAGCTCAGAAGAAGCATGACCTTGTAAGTTCAGTTCATGGTGCTGGCCTTTTAAAGGAACAGCTGGGTCTCCAGCAGTCTGTGCCACTGAGCCCCAGTCTGCACTAGTTTTTACAGCCCGTAGGTACAGGGACTTATTTTCTCAGCTATGGGATCCTGGGCTGGGCTTCTGGTGTGGGGCTGGGACCCCTTGCTCCTCACCAGCGGCTTCCATAGGGATGATCTCCCTCCCAATTAAAAAAGTGGTACATGTGGGTGTCAGACCCTCTGCATCTCATACCAGCCTCAGTGTGCTTTCTTCTTCTCTAGTTGTAAGACTTCAATTCAGCCAGTTTTCAGGTGGTTCTGGATGATGGTTATTCTATATTTTAGTTGTAATTTTGATGTGGTTGTGGGAGGCGGCAAGTACAGGTGTTCACCTATGCTGCTATCTCCCATGCATTTTAAATATTTGAATCATTTCACCAACTAGCACATCCTTTCTACTGGCACTTTCTTCCCAAAAGACCACAGCTAAAAGCTTTAACAACTGGTTTGCCTTGTGCCATGAGCTGTATGTATACAACTTTTCATCTAGTAGTGAGGAATTCAGTCCCAAAACGCCATCTGTGACCTATTTTCTTGGACTCCTTCTGGTACCAAATGTCACAGGTTGAATTCTTAGAGAAACAGGTACTGAAAGGAGTTAGGAGTGCAAAAGGTTAATTAGGGAATAACACCTGTTAAGGAATAGGGAAGAAGAAGCAGAGTTGAACCGCCAGAATGGGATGTGGACCTGAAAAAGTCTTTGCCACTTGAGGGGGCTTTTTGGAGCAAAGATTGCTCATTAGAGAAGTCTTACACTGGGTGAAAATGGCTAGGCTTTTGTACCACTGCTTTGCTTGGTCATTAGCTGGGGTTATTCTGAGAGGGTCTGACTTTGATTATAACCATTTTACTCAGTCATTGGCTGTGGGATGACCCAATAAGAGTGTGACCTTGTTTCAAAAGCTGAGGCAGATTCTGAAGTTGCTAACAGCTGGAGGCTTGGCAGTAAATCCTTTCTTGAATGGGGTATAAGAGGTATATAACTTTGTATATCATGTGGACTGAGTCTAACGCTACTGTGTATGAGCTGAATGTGTCTGTTTAGACTAAAATTTATATTGCCCATTCACTATCCAATGGCTGAGTCTTAAAACCATTAGATTTGCACATCTGACTGTCCTATGAGTGAATGACCTTGATAGAGTGCAGTAAATTGGGGTATTGTCCAAGGAGGGTGCCTATAGGAGTGGCAATAGTGATTAGTACAGGGGATACTCCACACCCAAAGGAAATTGAGGGCTTGGTTGCCTGGATGATGGGCTTCTTTTGGGAGAAGAAAGACATTGAATGGCCAGGCTGTGGAAAACTGCCTTTGCTGATGGATCAATAATGTAGAAAGTAGACCTCTTTGGACAGAAGGTATGAGATTTTTGATTTTTATTTTGTAGAGTATTAGATGGCACTTCCTCTCTGTCCTCAACATTACTTCCTAAGTTATGCCTCTGGTTTTTTCCCACACCCACATTTCATTTATTTTGTTTCATTCATTCATTTGTTAATGAAATATTTCCAACTCTGTTTCAGTTATGGAAATGACTAAGAGAAACTCTGCTCATGGCCTTAGCCCATGATCTAGTAGGTAAGATGATATCTCATTATAATGCTATGAAAGAAGTAAGCACTACTGAGATAGGAATATGGAGGAAGATTCTCTAACTCAGTCCTGTGGGGAGAGGATAGACACGGAAAGCTTCCCAAAGAAAATTATGCCAGTTTGGTCTTAAAGACAGAGTATGAAATAGTTAGACATAAAAGTGAGGGAAAGGAGATTCCAGGCAAGTAAGAAGCATGTGTAAAAAACATGGAAGCATGAAAACGGATGGCAAAGCCAGAAATTTTAAGTTGTTAAGTATAATTGGGTCTTAGTGGATATTTGTGATGGAGTGGAGAATGGAGGTAAAGGAGTGGTAAACAATAAGGCTGAAGACATGGGTAGCAGGCAGATTATGAAAGGCTTTTTGTGAAAAATAAAGAACATTTACTCTTCTGCCAAAGGGCAATTGGGACTCATTTGATGCCGAAGAGTGATGGGGTGAGGAAAATCACTCTGGCTGAAATATGAAGGAAGAATTGGAGGGACACAGACTAGAAACAAGAGGGACAAGTAAGAAAGAGGCTATTGCTTTAGCCATACAGAAAGTGTTACAAACTCAAACAAAGATAGGGATTCATAGAAGTAGATAGATTTCAGAGATCAAAGAAGCAGAATCACCAGGATTTGAGTGACGGTAAGCATGAGAGAGGGAGCTGGCAAGGTTAATTACCAAGTTTCTGGAGTGGGTGAATGGGTTTATGTTGGTGATTGACCCCTGTCCTGTGGCTCAATCTTTTGTGGCAATGGCAAGGGGAAGGAAAAGAAAATCTAGAGAATTGGCTGTTTAGAGTACTCTGTACACATACAAATATACATACTTGGATATATACAAATATATATCTCTCAAATGCATCCATCCCTTTCTTTTTGTTCTTTCTTTTATTGTGTCCAGGTTCCAAACAACATCTCCCTCAAGGTGATCAGAACCGTCTCCTTATATTATGCTTCAGGGTGTGGTTTGCAGGTCTTTGGCTAGCTTGTTTGGAGTTTGCATATTCTTTCTTTGGTGATAACACTTGTTGATTTTCTTCCACATGAGTGTAAACCATATTATGATTCTGGGATCCAAAAGATAAAAAGAATCATACGCTTACTTTTCACTATATCTTATAGCTATGCAAGTTGATGTGTTTATGGGATAATCCAGGTCGCAAGATACCATAGACATTTGGATATACAGATGCCTCTTGACTTACTAAGTGATTAATCCTGACTAAACCATTGTAAGTTGAAAATATTGTAAGTTTATATGTATTTACTAGCCCTGGAAAAGATTAAAATCCAAAATTTAAAGTACATTTTCTACTGAATATGTATCACTTTTGCACAAACATAAAGCCGAAAAATTTTAAGCGGAATCATCATAAATTGGGGATTATCTGTATTGGTTTGGAGCTCAGGAGAGAGTTTTGAGATGGAAATGGACACTTGAGAGCAATCATAATACAAGTAGAAATGGAAACCTTGGTATAGCACCATGGGAGAATGTAAGAGTGAGAAGAGAGGAATGAACATGGTGGAACTCAGGAGAACATTGATATTAAGAGAAAAGAGGAGACCAGAAAGCAGAAGAAAAATTAGCAGCAGCAGGCTAGGGAGAAAACGAGGGGATAGGGCTGTCACAGAAGTCAAAGGAATGGGGAATAAAAAAATATATGTTTTTTGGTTGTTTCTCTAATGTAATTTTTATTGATTTCAGAGAGGAAGGAAAAGGGAGAGAGAGATAGAAATATCAATGATGAGAGAGAATCATTGATCAGCTGTCTCATGCATGCCCCCCAATGGGGACTGAGTCTGCAACCTGGGCATTTGCCCTGACCAGGAATCAAATCCTGACCTCCTGGTTCATAGGTCAATGCTCAACCACTGAGCAACACCAGCCAGGCATAAATAGAGATTTTTGAGATGGGAGAGATTAATAGCACCAAATTCTAGAAAGAGGTCAAATAAGCTAATGACTATCAAGTAAGGTAAAGTAGGAGTTAGCAAGCTTATTCTGTAAAGATTAAGTTAGTAAATATTTTAGGCTTTTTTGGAAATACTGTTGCAACTACTCATCTCTGCCAGTGGAGGGCAAAAGCAGCCACAGATAATATGTAGATGAATGAATCAATACAACAAGAAGATATAACCCTGGTAAACATATATGCACCCAATGCAGGAGCACCCAAATTTATAAAAAAACTCCTGGGAGATATCAAAGGAGAGATCGACAACAATACAATCATAGTGGGGGACTTTAATACACCACTGACAGCACTGGATAAGTCCTATAGACAAACAATCAGCAAAGATACAGCAATCCTAAATGACTCACTTGATCAGATGGACTTAATAGACATCTTCAGAACGCTTCGCCCCAAAGCCAGGGAATATACGTTCTTCTCAAGTGCTCATGGGACATATTCAAAAATAGACCACATATTGGGTCACAAGCAAAGTATCCCCAAATTCAAGAAGATTGAAATCATACCAAGCATC
>NW_006286498.1:124292-133833 GCF_000327345.1 Myotis davidii | reverse complement strand
AAGAGATCAACCAAAGGACTTGTATGCATGCATATAAGCCTAACCAATGGACATAAGACACTGGGGAATAGGGGAGGCTAGGGGACTGTCTAGGGCGGGGGAAAAAATGGACACATATGTAATACCCTTTGTAATAAAAAATAAAATTTGGAAAAAAAAATATGTAGATGAATGAGAGTGGTATGTTCCAATAAAACTTTATTAACAAAAACAGGTGGTGGGTCTGATTTAGCCTATGGCCTAAAGTCTGCCATTCTTTGCTATAAAGTACAGATTACAGTTTATTGAGGACTTTGGGCAGTTTCTATAGGATGGTGGGGCAGTACAATAATTGTGGTAGAGGAGATGGAATGTAATGAGATTTTCTAAAGCTACACTGTAAATGGGGGGAAAATGGAGGCCTCAGATGGCTTCCCCAGGATTGAGAGTGTTGCCAGTTGTTCAGGAAAACTAGCACTCTTCTGGGGGAAGACTGCAACGTTGTTGGAAATATTTGCAAAATTTCTCCCCCTGTCTGCCTACATTTAAGATTCCTGTGAGCTGCTGCCAGAGCTTTAATTGACTTGTTCAGGCTTAATGAATATTTATTAAGAAAAATTTAAATCAACCATTTGCTACAAGATTGAAACTTAATGAAACCACTGCGGGGGCAATTTTGTCAAAGCTGCTGACATGGGGAGAGGATTATTTCCTAGGCTGTCATTACAGGTTCTTTTGTACTTTTATAGCTTATGCATCATGAGTTAATAAATAAGCAAATACCTCCTGCTCAGAGGATGGGCAGGCTGTCAAGAATGTGGACATTCTGAAGTTCTCAGCAGCTAGAGGCTTACAGGGGCTGGATATAACTCCTCAGTTGAAAAGGCTCACAGCTTTTGAGGCACAAAGAGAAATTCAGTTAAGCTCCAGGCTAAGGGGAAACCATAGATGATAAGGTAACAAACGTGGCTCCTGCCCTCAGGGGGTTTTCAGTCTTGCTGACAAGGGAGATGATGACTTGAAAGAATCTGAATCCATTCATGCCCAATGCTGTACTCAGAGAAAGAACTATAAGAAATCCAAATGAAGACTCTCCCTCTGCCCCTTCCTATTACAATCAAGTGGAGCCTAACTGAATTTAATTGGCAAGTTGCCCAAGTTTTTTGACAGTCCTTGTCATTGTAACCAAACATCACCTGGACAAGTGCCCTATTGACAGAATGAGACCAAAGAAACATTCTCATTTTGTGCATAAGGAGGCACATGCTATTTGAAGTTCAAGGTATTTTTGCAAATCTGGTTGGTGAGTCTGACTCTATGTGTAAACAAGATATATAGCCACCTATAGTCTAATTTGAGAAAGACTAAAAGTACCCCCTTTGTGTCTCCTTTCCTGTAAGGAGAAAAAACACACACAAATCCCACCTAAACCTCAACTGTACTTCACCATCATCTACCACAGTACCTGAGATTAGCTTCTCCTTTGGAGTAAGGAAGTAGAGTTCCTGAAAAATATAAATCTATTATTTTGGAAGATCTGGGGACATATTTGGTATAGTAAGTCCTCACTTAATGCTGTTGATTGGTTCTAGGATATTAAGCAAAACAATGTATAATGAAACCATAAGCTAATTGATATAAACAAGAGTTAAGTTTCACTCGGCCAGGGTGGCTCAGTGGTTGAGCATTGACCTATGAACCAGGAGGTCACAGTTCAATTACCGGTCAAGGCACATGCCTCAGTTTTGGGCTTGATCCCCAATTGGAGGTGTGCAGGAGGCAGCCAATCAATGATTCTCTCTCTTCATTGATATTTCTCTCTCTTCCTCTCTGAAATCAATAAAAAATATATTTTTAAAAAGACTTAAGTTCCAACAGCATCTCATTAATGTTAAATGAAACAACATTGAACAAAATAATGTTAATCAAAGACTTGCTGTACCTGAACTGACTTCATCAGGCACCATTAGAGTGATGGTCCATCAAGGGGATCATCACTCTAATCTAGTCATTGAATCTGATCCCTAGATAATCAAGTTCTCTTCTGGTGGGACTGCCAGAAAAGCAGTTGAAGAGTTTTAAAGTGCAAGTCATTCACCAGCTAATGGACATTTCAGAGAACATTGAAAATGGCAGTAATATGCTGAAACCCACAGGCCAAATCAACTACAGTGTGTTATATCAGCCTAATACTTCAGAATCTTCTAAAAATTTTCCTTTCCTGCATCAATTTGTCTTCCTCTTCAAGGTCTTGTGTTCCTTGTTCTCTTGCTCCCTAACTCCAGATATCATTCCTCCTTTATATCTTTAGCATCTCAACTCCATTCTTCTTTTCTTAGTTGCAAACTATCCCCTTGCCTTTTCTCCTATCATTATCCCCTGTTTTCTGAAGTGATCATAGTATAAATCTTCTTTATATTTAAACACTTGCTTTATTTATTGGATAAAACTATATTCCATCTTAGTATCTACAAATCATATTAGATAATTAACCTTTGCTTCTTGCTCAGAAATAATTTAAAGTCAGTATATCCCTAAGTTCATTATTCTTCCCTCACTCTAGATCAGAGACCCTTGGTGGCGTAAAGATTTTCCAATAGAACATTAGGTTATTGTCAGTAATTAAGACAGCAGTACAAAACTCAGCTAATTAACTAAGTACTAGTACATATGCTTTGTGATTATGTGGGAAAGGAATTAGAAGTGTTTTTGAGGTTTTATCAGTCCTAAGTTTGTGCACATTCATGAGAGATCATATCTGGAAATGGGAGGATTGGACCAAAGTTAGAGTCAAGACAAGTCTCTGAGGAGAGAGTCCCAAAGGGTGGAGGAGGCAGATAGTGGGAATGAAAGGCTCTGAAATCAAACTTTCTTCCTTTGCATATGAACCGAGGTCCTGCTTATTGTTGTTTGTAGACAACATCTCACTTTTAGTGATCCTGACAAACCTAATCTAAAGTTTGGTGGTACCATTCCACTTAGGTGAAGGGGTCTGAGTCTGACTGCTGCTGCAGTTGGGGTGGGGCGAGGCATAATCCTTTGTGAAAATCATCAGTAAGGTGACTTACATTGGCAAAGCTTCTGGTGGGAAGGAAATTAGTGAATAATTACTTCTTGCCATCTGCATCCAAGCCAATTTTACACAAAGCACAGAAACAGAATTCTTTCTTTACAATTTTATTTACAAAATGTATTAAAACTTTGTACAATACCTCATGGCAATGAGGCTCCGTAATTTGTACCCATACATGCAATTTATGCTTTTACAGCCATTAGTTTGCTTGGCAATTTTTCTGTTCACTGAAGTACAGCTTTAACAACAAAAAGAAAAGACTTGGAAAAAAAATCCTCAAGTGACTACCGCCAAACTCCCATAGCTTGAAGTTAGTAGCAGAAATTTGAAGCAATCAATGTTTTTTTAAACATGCAAATTTTTAAAAAATAACAAACCAATTTACCCGCCTCTTCATTACCAATTAAGTTTCTCTCTGAAAAACTGATTTGAATCAATAAACATACATTGCTTTTTATACAGTGCCTATTAAAACATTTGTGTGTAGGTTGGTTTGTTTTATGTTAACTTCATATTCGCACAGCATTAGCTTCCTGCGCTGGAACATTATAGCATTCAGAAGTTGAAAATTACAGTTTCATGAAAACAAAACAAAAACACAACAGCTTTCTTTTTTTTCAATACCATTTAAAATTTGACAGATAAGTTATTCACTTATGACACACTTTTTTGGAATGAAAGTTTATATTACACTTTTCTAGAAACATTTTGTTGGAACGAGACTTCTTCCTTTCTTTTCCGAAGACAAGAGCAAATTTGCAGCAAGTCAACTAAGCATCTAAAGGTCACACTTGGGAAATAAATTCGAGCTCTTAGTTTTTACAGTCTGGAAACTTCCCAATGCATGTCACTGATGAGAGCAAACTATTGAACTACAGAAAGCATACGTCGTTATATAGGAGGTAATTAGTGAGCGACTATTTCCTCTGACTGTTCTGATGATGCCAATGGCAGGTACACAATTAGTGACTTGATAGCCCGCGAAGCAGCGGCGCGATCTTCTTAGAGAGTCAGTAGAGACACTGCTCCAAGCAAGGACCTGGGAGTGATGCTGAGGCCCTCAGTTTAGCAGTAGGTTTCGGAATGCATTTTATTCTTTGCAAACTAGAAAAGGACACATGCAGTCTGACGGAGAGCCGCGGGCTGTAACAGGCAACAGCTGGTAAGACAGACCTAGCAAGAGTAAAGTCAGATTGAGATCTGTGGTCTGAACCCACTGGCTTGCCTTGCAACGCAGTACTGTCTCCGTGATGTACACTTGAAAGGCATACTTAGCAGAGAAAGCAGAGCTAAACACAGTGTTGTTTCTGAGAAAGATATTCTAAACACATTTGGGAGTATAGGCAGCATTTCCCTCACCTCAATGCTAGATACTGAGCTATATTGACTTAAAATGCACACTGAAGCAAGAAAAAACAGATCTGTGAGCTGAAATTCCAGGCTTCTTGAAAAGCCCTAGGGATTCGTTTTAGGGAAGCACCGAGAGGTATGCCTGATCGTGCCCCATCCCTAGCTACACACAAAAGTCAATTTCGAAAACTCTGTTAATCCCTTCACTGAGTGGGAAGTTATCAAAGCATGTTCACGAAACCATTTCAAGAACACAGAGAAGTAACTGTTGAGTCCCTTTTTTTGAAAGTGTTTGAATTTTCTTAAGTGTTGCATTTACAGTCTAAAGATATACACATTTCAGCAACGTTGAAAAGAAATAGTGTGCACAGAACTTCATCACCAACAGGAAATACCAAAAACATCTGGTCAGCAGATCCTAGAACAAATGCCAGTCTGTCTTCCCACACACAGGGAGTCAAAGAATTTTTATCAGGAGAAATTATTTTAGCTAAGATGGGCCTATTTGCTGAACTGGAATTTTAAATTTGTGTGTGTGTATTAAAGAACATGGTGTTTAAGTACTGTGCAGTGGTATCAAAGAATGGCTTTTGTTGAATTGACTTTTTTTTAGTAAGATTTTTTTTCACATACTGGAATCTTGCATGTCCATTTTTTTGTTTTTTTTTTTTAAATTTTTCTCAAGCAAAGCAAAAAGATTTCAATGATGGTTTGTATTGTTGCAAGTCTCAGAGTGTTCCATAAGGCACTGAAGGAAAAAAAAATCAGTTTTTCCTATTGAAAGGTCATTGCACCATCAGCAATATTCGTGTCATACCCGACACCAAGGAGAGTGAAATCTGGCTCAGGATCCTTGAAGCAGCCACGTTTTCGGTGATTCCTCTCCTCACATGCCTCTAATGGGAAGGGATCTGAAAAGGCAAGGGGGAAATTTAAATTTGAATGGGCTTTTTTTTTTTTTAAATTGGAAATTGAGAAGTTTATTATGGCTCACTCTATCTTGGACAAGAACCACGGCTGTTTTCTCAAATTGGCATCTCTTGGGGCTGCACCCAGTTTTACTGGTTTTAGGTAACATGTTAGTTTAAATTATTTTACCTTATGCAAATGTTTTTCAACAAGTTAAATTAAGTTCTTTCTCTGCTATGTATTGTACTAAGGAATATATAGGCATTGCATGAAGTCTAACTCAAGACGTTAATCACTTAGGATGTAGGTATACTAGAAAGTCTTAGTAGCATTTAAATATAGATATTCAGGATAACTGCATTGTGGAGTGTATTCTGATTGCAGAACCTGTGACCAAGGACTGTTTACCTGGTACAGAGGGTAAATAGTGTTCTGTGGCTTGCTCGATTGAAATCCATTTGCCTGTGAGAAGAAAATTTGCTGCTCATTGCCAGAAAGGTGACAGCTTATTTCTCTTAATACCTACAACCTTAGTTATTAAAGTCTGAAAATAGTACAGAGACCTTAAAGAGAAAGCACATTTCAGGGAAAGGCCAGAACAGTGAAACCCATGAAGGGGGTTGGCATTCATTGGGTCTTTGCCCTGATATTGTGGGCCTGATGGAGATGTTGATGCCACTCTCCTCTTGGAGCATTAACTAGTGCAGAGGATTCATTTGCCCCTGGTTCTGAAAACTTAAGCTCACTTTCTTGTCTACTCTTTAATCTCACATCCCTCCTCTTTATCCTTTCCCTCTACTCTAACGGACCCTTCTCCTCCTGAGCTAACAATGAATTCTATACCAAAGGAATGGCATAAAATTTTCTACTACTGGCCCTGGAATAAAAGTAAGAAGACTGACAAAGATGCACCTGAAGACCAAAAACCAGAGGGCAGAATAACACTAACATGAAAGTGTTAACAAGAAACCTTTTCTTTGGAATGCCCAGATTCCTGAGTCATATCTGTCTCAGAAACTTAGACAAATTTCACATCTATGGTAGAAAGATCCAAGTCCCCTCCTTGGTTCCCATTGACCATAGCTGCATAACTTTGGGAAAGTGACCTAATCTCTCAGTGCCTGTTTCCTGCTTTAAAATGGCAATAGATGACATTATCTCTGAGGTAAAAGTCCTTTGGGGACAAAGAACATCATTACTCCAGCTATTCCACCTAACATAGAATCAAGTCTGTAAGCAGGAAAATTTCCCCAGCAAGGATGTCTATGAGTAGGCTGCAAAAAGAAGATTGATGACTTTGAAAATGGCTACACGAGCAAAGTTAATATTTTCTAGGAAGAATATCTTAGAGGAAAAATGGAAATCTTCCTTCACTTTAGCATCTTGAGGTCTTGAAAATGAGAAGGATTTCAAAAATATTTTTGAAGAAACCAAAGAAGCCAGAAGTAGTGCTGAACAGCAATGAAAAAAATTAGAAAATATTTCTTAAAACAATTAGCAGAATTAACCCTAGGGCGCAGTGAATCTGGAACACTTGGCAGTCGGTCCACCTGCCAAGCTATGCTTGGGATCCACACTTCTAGTAGTAGGTCAGTGTCCCAGAGAGGCAGCAGGTAGCCTCTTGACTACCTGCTGCTTAGTGGGTGCTGGATCTGGGGCTGAGGCACATGTTCCCATAAGGAGTTTAATAATCCTGACTCTACTCTCACCCATAAAGGACTTCCTTTTCTTTCAAGGATGCCTTTTTATTAAGCAGATTTCACCTGGATCACATTTTTTGTAGGTGATTTGTCCTTAAGAATTTTTCCCGAAGAATTACAGGTACCATAAACTCCCAAGGCTGGCTGTGATAATTAGTAATAAAAGTTACACCTCAGGGTGCCTCTTCATTTCTGTGCCCCTGAGTAGACCCTGACATATCTAGGCCAACACATTGAACTGGAAGTCTAATAATTAGGCAACAGATTAGATATTCCAGAACTTCTTGGGAAATAAAGGATGAATGAATGAAGATCTCACTCTTCACTTAACCAACATTTCCCTAACATTACATCACAAAATTAGCCAAAGACAGCAGAGAGGTTTCTACTCTAGGCTCAACCTGCTTTGTGCCTCTTGACTGGCACATGTAAGGCTTTTTCCAGCATCCTCTGAAGCTTTTTTTTTCTTTTTCATCTGGAGGTTTCACAGACTTGGGGGACAGATTTGTTTGCAGAGGCGTTTCCCAGGTTTGCTTTTCATCTGAGGGACGGTTGCCAAGGTGCTAGCTAACTGGGCTGTAACCACATAGGCATCTATGCCAATTAAAATGTGATTTTTTCTTTAATTAGCCTAAGTTTTGCTTCACAAAATGGATCAACCAAGTGACTTAAAGGGAAGCCACAGAACCAGAAGTTGTGTCAAGTTCATTTCTGTGGCTCTTTCCCCACATTTGATGTCCTGGTCTTCTGCTTTAGAACAGCAACATTCTGCCCAAAGGTTTACTGATCTCAGTTTCGTTTCTTTTCTTTTCCTCCTCCCTCCCTCCCTTTCTCTCCCTTTCTCTTTCCATTCTATCTCTGTTTTCATTTTCTGTCTCTCTGTCCCTTCCTCCTTTCTTCCCTTCTTTCCTTAAGTTATACATTCTGAGATACTTCTCTCTAGCCCTGGACCAGCATCATCAACATGACCTGGGGGCTTGTGAGAAATGTAGACTCTTAGTCCCTATCCCAGACCTGCTGAATCAGGATTTGCACTTTTATAAGATCTCCAGGTGACTTACATGCCCACTGACATTTGAAAAGCACTGCTCTGAGGCTTTAACAAGGGACTGAAGCTATAGTAGTTGGGGAATAGGGACCTAGATTCTCAGATGGAATGGCTGATAATAAAGAGGGCTTGGAGGCTATGTGGCCCTGAGCCCTGATACCCTTGTTTCAAAAGATTCGTTCTGGGGAAAGTAGAAGTGAATATACAACCTCTTGTAGAGTCCATAAGTGGGTAATATGGAGGCTTGGTGAAGTCAGTCCCTAAAGACTTTTTATAAACAAGTGGGACATAAACTTGAGATCTGCTTTCTGTTTGGTAGGATCCTACTAGGATTTCAAGGTTCCTGGAAACTACCAGGCCATGGGGATTAGAGGTGGCATGGTTCAATAAAGAAAGGACTTGTATGCATGCATATAAGCCTAACCAATGGACACAGACAACAGGGGGCGGGGGTGAGGGTATAAGTGGGGGGAGAGGTTGGGAGATAATGAGGGGATAAGGACACATATGTAATACCTTAATCAATAAAGAAATTTAAAAAAGAATATAGCTATAGGAGAAAGAAAGGCTGGGTTATAGTTTCAGAACTGTCACTATCTAGTTGTGTTGACTTGAACAAGTCACGTGGCGTGTCTGGGTCTTAGTTGCTTAAAAGGAAATATCTTTCTGATGATGCAATAAAGTTGAGAGCTCTTGGAAAAATGCTATGCAGATTTTAGATGTATTATTTCTTTGGATGCCAGTATCTTAGAATTTGGGAGAATTAAACTAGGCCGAAATCACCCATGTACCATTCTATGAAATCGCAAATAATATGCCCCAAATTGTAATGGGACTATATAACCTACTCAAAAATAAAATATTTTAAGCACATAGCACATTAAATGCTTGCATGCAAACAGTGCTAATTACAGACAAAGCCATGCATTGTACATTCAACAATGCAATGGGAACACTTTGTTAGTGGGTTAGTTCAGTGTACTTAATACATTGTAGCAAAAGTTTACAGTGTGCAGCAGAAAAGAACAACCAGCAACTTCATCAAACAAGATAATGTTTTCCATGGTGAAGACAAATGATTTATTTGGATGAAATGTTATTTAAAAATCAGCTGAATTTAGATTCACAATATCAAATATAAGGAGATCAAAACACAAATAAATAAATTTGTAGAAATTCAAGCACATTGGCATTGACTCATGAGGTCAAAAATCTCCCATGTAGAGCTTTGGGACAATATGAAACGAAACAACATACGAATAATAGGGGTACCAGAACAACAGAAAGATGAACAAGGATTAGAAAACCTATTCGAAGAAATAATATCAGAAAACTTCCCTGAGGTGGGGAAGAAAAAAGTCACACAAGCCCATAGAGTCCCAAACAAGGTGAACCCGAAAAGACCCACACCAAGACACATCATAATTACCATGGCAAATGTTCAGGACAAAGAGAAAATCTTACAGGCCGCAAGAGAGAGAC
>NW_006286498.1:118691-120444 GCF_000327345.1 Myotis davidii | reverse complement strand
ATGCTTTACCTAATTTACCAGAGAGATTACTTTTTGTGGTTTCATTCCTTTTATGCAAGATAAATCTGGAGACTAATACATTCTGTAAAGTAACACCTTATTTGTTTTAATTAATGAAATTTTCTGTATGTACAATTTTGTGTTCCACTTCAGATAGGTCTGTTAGTGATGACAGATGCACTTGAAGGTAACAAGACTATATTATTTTAAAAGCTTCCAGAATAAAGCATTATCCTAATTCAAGCTTGCCTTTGAACACATCTGAGTTATTGGTGATGGTGGTGGTGGGGTTGGCTATAGCTGCCAGAGTCAAGGTGGCATCAGTCAGGTTCATCTAAGTATGAATTTGGGGGAGCCAGCAGCAAGGATCCTAGATTGTTCTTTGGGAGATACTTACCTGAATATTAGTTCCAAGAAAGGGACAACAAAAAAACTCGAAGATTAAAAAAAAACTTTCTCAGGCTTATAGTTAAGAGAACACTGTTTCCCTATGGAAGCATTGCATTTCTCAAGGTGGCAGTGCCCCATTTTCACTCCTTATTTTAACATCAGTTCTGGAGCAGCTGATTTCTCTAGGGCTGCACTGTCCAATATGGTAGTCACTAGCCACATATGACTATTGAATATATACTTGTTAATGTGGCTAGTACTAGTTGAGATGTGCCATGAGTATAAAATATGACCCAGATTTTAAGTCTTAGTATGCAGAAAAGAATGTAAAATATCTCCTGTATTTTTATAATTATGACATGTTGAAAATATACCTTGAATTAAATAAAATATACCATTAAATTATTTTCACTTGTGTTACTTTTTAAAATGTGGCTACTAGAGCACTTGAAATTATGCAGTTCACATATGTGGCTGGCAAATGTTTCTATTGAGCTGTGCTGCTCTAGAGAATTTTTTGCCTTTTGGGTCACATACCATAGTTTAATTACAACTATACTATTAGAAAAGCACTACGGTCTGACAAGAAAGCACAACCATTGTTTTCAAAGAATCAAGTGGTTGCAAAGAATAGACAATGCTTGAAACAAGAAAAAAAACTAAGAAACAAAAAATAAAAAAGAAAGAGATTAACATACAGCAACGTAAGGCTGATTAGATTACTAGACCTTAACCGTACCCCTAGATCTTAACACTCTCTGTTCCATACACGTTGTAGCCTTCTCTGTATGTAGCATAATTTTGAGTGTTGGTGGCAGGAGCAGGCTTAAAGTTTTGGGTGTTCTTTGTAAGTTTCATGCGTTTGGACTCTGCCCGTGATTTGTAACAGAATTCTATCAAAGCCACCATCATGGCCAGCCCCAGACCTCCGACAAGTATATAGAAAACGCCTGCCACATTGCTCAGGCTCAGAGCGCTGGTCTTGTCCTAAGAGAAATGAACAATGTTATTAGTTCTTGGGGAAAACAAAGGCAATGGAACATTATAATATATTACAACAGTATAGGATAGTTCTAAGTTGTAAAATAACTAAACATTGATGTAAGTGTTATGACTCAACTCTGGCAACTGACTGATGTTTCACAATGGCAGCAAGATGATCGATTGTTCTGTTGACAGTTGTGATCCTCACCTATATGTTCTTTTATTTTGACTCCTTAAATCCTCTAGTACTTCAAATAGTGTCAACAACTAAATAAAACAGCACTTGGTCATGGGAGCAAAACTGTAAACATAACCACAATTCATTCCTCTTCCAGTCTCAATAAACACCATTTGCCAGAGTTGAGCTGTGACATAATCT
>NW_006286498.1:96785-118617 GCF_000327345.1 Myotis davidii | reverse complement strand
CGCAACACCCCTTTCTCCCTTGCTCTCCCTGTGATAAACTTGTCAACAACTAGTCTTTAAGATACCAGGTGAAACTATTAGACTGTTCCTGATATTCTTATCTGGGGAGTTACTTCACAAAGGTTTGTTTAAAAAGGATTAACACTCCTCTTTCCTCTGGTGGTTGAGAAATTGCTCCCTTTGGGGACTGGTTGCTAAGTGTTCATCCTTAGGGCAGCAAGCCTTTGTGCTGCTGGAACAAGGGCACAGCACAAAGAATTGGCTCTAATCCATCTTCCTGAGAGTTTAAGAAAACTGTCAGGAGAACTTATTGGTCCTGAATTGGCTCCATGCAAATCAGAAAGCTTTTCCAGGAGGCTGAGGATTTTTAAAAAATCCAGCTCATTTTTAGCTTTTACTCCAGGGAAGTAGCAAATAATAATAAAAAAGACTACACTTATCTGCTTTCTATTCAAAATAGGGGAAAAATTGAGGAAGCCGGTCAGTGACTTTCAGGTCAAACTCTCCAAATCTGACTAAGCTATCTGCTGTATGAAAAAGCAAAAACTGAACTGCAGAACCATAGAAAGAAAAAAGTTGGTGCCTTGAACCCTACCTTGAGGTAGGACACACCAAGGACCAGGAGCCTCTCTTTGAAACAAACAAAAAAAAATAGCATTTTGTAGTCTTTTTAGAGTGAATGTAACCATTTTGCTGCTGAATGCAATTGAATGGAATATCCAAATTATTAAATCAGTGAATTGAGAATCTTATTCAAATGATAACATAGTGAGCAGACGATGGTCATTGCTGACACTCAATGCTCTGTGGCTCAGCTAGTCCTGGTACCACTCAATGCTCTGTGGCTCAGCTAGTCCTGGTACCATTTACATTTAAAGAATTAAATGTAGACAATATGGCCTTGTCCTGATTCTACTTTCATAGGAGCCAGTCCTATGTTTGCTTTACTAAAACTGCCAATTGGAATTGGATCACATGGTCAGGAAGGGGGTAAGTGTGTGCTTCATGTCTAAACAACCTTCCAAATAGTCATTCTTCTAGGATGACTGACAGCTAGACAAGTGGTAACAATTTGTTACTTATGGAACAATGGATCATTTCTTTAAGGAAGCTGGTGAGGCTATCTTCAAATATGTTCCACAGTCCATTAGGAAATGAACCAATTTTTGGTAACCCTCCCTCTGCCATGAGACTTTTATATGTATGTGGCATTTGATGGGGGAAAAGTGTCCTTTGTCATAACCCATGTAAGTTGTAGCAACAAGAACAGTTTCAAGTTCCATGTATTTAAGTTTCACAGAATTCCTTGTTGTGGGATGTAGAAAACCAGTAGCAAAATGGTTCACTGCACAGGGAAAATGAGTGGCATTTCATGAAATGAATTAACTGATACCACAATATTAGTTCAAAAAAAAGGAAAGGCAAAAATTGAAACTAAAAAAAACTTTCTTAGGGGAACAAAGGGGGGCAGGAAGGAGGCAGGGAAGAGTGTTTCATGCTTATCAATGTGATGTTATCCTGACAATGTAAACCTTAAGGATCATGCGACTGAATTGAAAAAAGTATTATGTACAGAGATTTAAATGACACCTTTGGAAGAGAGAAGTGTGACAGACTTAATGAGATTCGAGATCCAAATAGATGCTGAACTCAATACGACAGCAGCTGGGAGGAAGCTAATCATTCTGCTTACAGAGACCAGTCTTAGTGATTTATTTCTTTGACTGTTTTCAGATAGGATTGACATAATACATTAATAACCAAAGGTATTTACAACTACAAAGTCTCTGACACTGTAACAGGTTAAGACAAAGTACTGTCACAACTGGATCTTTTTTTTTTTTTTGGTTGTTGTTATATTTTCTATTTGAACTTTGGAAATGTGAAATACAGTAAAACCCCCTTATAACACAGTTTCTTCTTTTATAGCTTTGGAAATGCAGTGGGCCAGATTGAATCCCCTAATTATAACAATAGCTCTCTAGAGTTAATGATTGATGTCACATGACAGGCCTCTGAGGCTGGTGTTTGCCTTATTCCTTTAACGCTGGTGTTATAAAGGGGTCCCACTGTGTCAGGGAGTGTGTGTTGGGAAGGGAAGCCTTTTTAGGGTAGAAAATAAACAGGGGTTCAAAATGTGATTGCTAATCAGTACAAAAAGACCTTCAGCGACTGACCTTACTCCCGGAGTCCTTGGCTCCACATTCCCCCTTATCGTACCACCATTTGTTTTTCAGCTTGTCTAAGATGCCTTGTTCACTGAGTTTCAATACTGCAAGGTTTACAGGCGTTCTTCACGTGGGAAATAACATAAATAACATTATATTATGTTATTTTATGTTATTCAAGCTTCAAACTACTTTAAAACTATAGAAAGCGATAAAGCAGGGGGCCCTGGCCACAGAGTAATTTTAGACACTACAGGCAACCTGAGCATTACCTTATAAAAAGTTAACACTACAGCAACGCTATATTTACCAGGGCCTGCCCATATCGCTTTGAGTAATCGGCACACACTGTTAAATAATGAGGATAGAAAAACAGGCACTCCTCAGATAGGCTGTGTGTGGTGAGGAGGGTCTCTCCTCAAGTGACAATCGTCGGCGGCAGCTTGCAGTAGTTTTGTGACGAGATGTATTAGGTTTGATCTAACCGGGTGTCTTGTTGTACTTCCAGACAGAAAGCAAGTTCTATGGAGGAGTGGGGAAGGGGACTGAGCCAGAATGGGCCGCATTTCCATATGTGAAAGGAGACAAAAGGATGAATCCGAACAGAAAAGAGAATAGATTCTTTGTGAATAACATGCCTTCTGATTGATTGTCCTTTATTACACAAATATGTTGCCCAGCCAAAAATGATCTTAGAAAGAACTGTATTCCATACATGTATTCACTCCACAAACTAAATTCTTATACACATCCTAATCTTAGTATTAAAAGTATAATGTGGACCTCTGTGTTTTGGATAAGAGGAATACTTTCAACAGTAGGAGAACTGGCCTATGGTTGTTTTTGAGTTACTGACTAGCTGTCTCTCTGAGATGCTCAATTCAGGCTGCCAGAGAGTGAACCAGATTGTTTTAAACTAGATTATTAATACGAATGACCTACAATGCAAACTGCCTGCCACTGTGGGTAGCACTGTAGAGGAACAGCTTAGGTAAGCTGTTCTAGGAAGATAAGACTTCCTTAACTGAGAGGCTAATATATCTTCAGGAGGCCAGGCCACTGCTACCTAGTCCTCCACACCTTAAAGCATAAGAACTACAGTTGGAGCCACTGAGCAAAATGTAGGAAACCCTACTGGTCCCACAATAAAGATTTTCTCTCTTAAGAAATTTCTTCAGCTATAAAATGGGAATAATGACCATTACCCTGGTGTCTTTCTAGAGCTAATGAATTTTAAATACAGTATCTCTAATAACTTTGGATAATTAATACATTATATATAGAGCATGGCATAGTTTTATTACAAGGCAATAAACTACTGGGTGTTCAGACTCATGTGAACAATATTGCCAATACCAGTGCATATTAGTTTGAATGCCACGGATTTACAAGGAGAAAAGCAGACACATTTATATACACTTATGTAACTATGAACATGATAGAAATTTTCCTAGCTTATTTTGGATAAGTTGGACTTCCTATAGTCACAGAGATCTGGTCTCTATCAGACCAAGTCCTCAAAGCTCATTTCCTTTCTTCCCCACTTTGCTGATGAGAGCAGAGGGAGCATCTCAACCTGAGATATTCTGAGAAATGTATCATCATTTAAAATAATATGTAATTTCAGAGTACTTGAGATTTGAAAAACTAAAAACTTTTAGTGTCAGGGAGGTGACACTTTCTCAGTTAGTGCAGGGCTTGGAAGCCAGAATATCTGCATTTAGTATCTTACCAGGGAATTGAGGTCCTTTTATACTTTAAACAAGTTCCTTCAATCAGTGCTTACAGTCATAGGCTTTTCAAATGCCAACAGAGATGCTTAGAATGCAAAGAAACACAATATACTCAAAACTTTGAGCCTCTTTAAGATATTATTGGCAGTGAAAGTTAAGTCTTAGACTTTTAAAGGACAGACAGACCATCTCTTGCCCTGACATAAGTGTTGGAACTGCCTTCTCCCCTAATCCTCACAGTGTGGCTCTCCTTTTCCCTATTACTTTTTGTTTTATCACTACCACCTCTCCCCTGTGCTCTATGCCTTAAGCTAGGTGCTGGCACCTAGGCTTAGGATTCTGGCAGTTAGCTCAGATCGCAGGGGAGATGCATATGGGTGACCAATTCCATCAGGACCAAAAAGTACAAAGCATTTCATTTTTCCTTTCTGTATTACCTCTTTTCTTATTACAAAGGGCCTAGATTACTCAGACTGCTTCTCTAAGCCCTTACCAGTCCCTGACCTCCCTCCAGATCAGTGGTTCTCAACCTTCCTAATGCCGCGACCCTTTAATACAGTTCCTCATGTTTGGTGACCCCCAACCATAAAATTATTTTCGTTGCTACTTCATAACTGTAATGTTGCTACTGTTATGAATCATAATGTAAATATCTGATATGCAGGATGTATTTAGGTGACCCCTGTGAAAGGGTCGTTCGACCCCCAAAGGGGTCGCGACCCACAGGTTGAGAACCGCTGCTCCAGATACTATGTTCTTCAAATTACTTCATTCAATTTCTTCAGTACAGCTAGTTTCACTAGGTCTCAGGAACAGAGAAGTCTGATCTCTATTTAGACTCACTCATGCTTAGATCCAAATAGAGACCTCTCCCTAGAGATTCTGGTTTTGTTTGTTTTTTTTTAAAAAATATATTTTATTGATTTTTTACAGAGAGGAAGGGAGAAGGATAGAGAGTTAGAAATATCGATGAGAGAGAAACATCGATCAGCTGCCTCTTGCACACCCCCTCCTGGGGATGTGCCCACAACCAAGGTACATGCCCTTGACCGGAATCGAACCTGGGACCCTTCAGTCCGCAGGCCGACGGCTCTATTCACGGTTAGGGCGAGATTCTGGGTTTTAAAGAAGTTTGTCAGCCTTAAATGAAGTAGGCTGATAAAAGTGAGACATATTAGTTTAAAGTAGTGGTTCTCGAAGTGTGGTCCAGGAACCCCTGAAGGATCCCTGAAACCTTTTCATCAAAGGGTCAGCGAGGTCAAAACTATTTTTATAATACTAAGGCACCCTTGCCCTTCTCACTCTTTTTTCCCCATAATCAAAACTTTATTGAAAAATTGACACCAGAATAGATCACTGTTGTATACTTACAAAATTAAATGTAATTACATTATCCTGGTAGATTAACTAGAATTACTAAACTGATAAGGCTTTTTGTGATATAATCCAAATTCAGGAAGCTGTGTGGATCATTAGTGTTGCTTTCTTCTAAATGAACACCCTTCGGTGAGTCTAGCCTTTCCTCCTGTCAGCTGGCACAGCACTGTTGAACAAACTACACAAAGAACCACCGTCTGAGCGCGGCTGAAAACCGTGGTGATCTTGTAGCAACCTGGACATTTTACATCCATAAAATAAGAATTTGGACTTTGAACTAGCCGTTTCTTTTTATGTTTTTTCTTTTCCTCTTCCAAGGACGGGCGTAGTAAATCTCTAGCCAAAAGCATGTTGATCCTCTCGCAGGCGAAGCCCGTCCCAATCTCCCGCCCTTCTCAGTCACTCTTATTCTTTAACGATGTATAGTGGAGTTCCCTGGAGGCTACATGACATGTGCTATCAAAACAGATTGAATAAAGCAGGAGAAATGAGAATCCTATTCTCTTATATTTAGCCAGACATTAACAAGAGTTGCAAGAATATAGGACAATACCACTCCTTGATAATTTATTTTTGTTTTGGAAAAATATAGTTATTTTTCATAAAGTACATTATGTTAACATAGATTTATTATTTTAAAACTGAATCAATGAACATATTCATTTAAAATTATTCAATTTTAATTTTTGATATGCTAAATATTAATAGATATACCACACATAAACAAAATTTTGGGGAGTTCCTATAATTTTTAAGTGTGTAATAGGATCCTGGGACAAAAAATTTTGAGAAGCACTGTTTTTGGAGGAAAGAAGACTTTTCCTGTGCCAGGCCTACTCTGGGCTGCACTCTTGCCAAAACCTAGGCTTAGTATGTAGGCAATTTAGCATCCTACTTCTGATAAATGGCCTATCTCTGCCTTAGGCCATCCAGTGGTTTCCACAGAATGGCTAGTATTTCCTCTCCACTCCCACGGCCTCCACAGTTACATTGGAGGTTACCTTAGAAGCAATGGTTCTCCATTTGGGGTCATTTTGTCCTCCAGGGGATATTTGGCAAAGTCTGGAGTCATTTTTCATTGTCACAACTGAGTGTGGGGGGGATACTATGGGAATTTAGAGGGTAGAGGCCAAAAATGATGCTAAACACTCTATTGTATACTGGACAGCCCCTCACAACAGAGCTCCAAATGTCAATTGTGCTGAAGTTGAGGAACCCTGCCTTACAGCATCCAGACCTCATTTGATGTTCCAGGACTTTAGATAAATCTGACAAGTGATATACTCTAGAAGTTTAGTCTTTGATTGGAAAAAAAAATCACAGGGCTTATGAAATCTGGCAGGGAGCCAATGTGCATTTGGGAGCTTCCAAATAAAAATGAAGGAGAAAAACAAACATTTCAAGCAGCAGCACAGCCAAGGAGCATAAAGCTGTAATCAGAAATCACAGATAATACCAGTTAACAAGGTTAGGATAGCTGCCAAGAAAATAAGGTACTGTAAAGGCCAGATCTCCTAGAACAGTATGTCTCTGTGGGGTGGAATACATTCCCAAGATGGCAGAGAAAAACTGCCATAATTTTCTCTCTTACTGTACCTCACTGGATGTACTGCCTAGCCCAACGAAAATCAACCAAATCTATTGACACCTTCCCCCAGCACACACACATGCACATAATTTGGTATTTTAAAGGATGTGGAATTAGGTGGGCATTCGGTCATTTTAAATGTCAGTTTCTTCATGAAACCATTTTAACTCTCCACCCCAATATTTTCTCTTTCCTCTTTCATCTCCTACCTTGCTTGTTATTTATGCCCATGTCTTGTAACTCCCACTACACTTTTTACTTCTCAAGAGCAGGAACCATGGCTTATATATTTTTATCCCCACTTAGAATAACAGTTCTCTCCATAATATTTATTGAATAGGTAACTCTCTTTTAGCATTTTGTTTTTCAGCTTAGTACTTCACATAATTATTATAATAACTATTATTATTGGTCAAGCAGAATGATCACTCTAAGAAGGTAGATTTATGGTCTCTACAAGTAAAGGGATTGAACTATAGATCGGTTAAGCAATCTGCTCAAGTCTGCACAGCAATTACAGGTCAGGCCAGAAGGCAAATTAATATACTGCCAGCTCTGTACTATGCATTCTACAAAGGAACACACATAATGGAGGCAGTCCTCCTTATTTTTGTTCTTTGGGCTTGGATGTTCACAGTGAATTTTTTCTTTAGGGACCGCCGTACTCCAAATAACTATCAACCTAGCAAGGGCATATCTTGCAGCTGGGGCCTGTCACTGTGGTGTAGCAATATGTCTCCAGGGTAATATTTCAGAGCAATTACTGTAGGCCCTTAACTGGTACCTAAGAGAATTACAAGTCAGAAATATTTTTTATACTCATCTCAATAGAGAACAGAAAGAATTACACAAAGTAGGTCAGATTCCTTTCATGGAAATTAGTGAGGCATTCTTTCCTTTGAAGGGCTTGCTATGAACTTTTTACTGAGGAGAGACCTCCTAAGACAAGGGCATGGGTGGCAGGCTTGGGAGAGAATAGGAGAACTTTGTGATGCAATTTTAGGGGGTCTGGGAATGCCTCCCCATCCAGAAATATTTTCACCTGAAATTCTCCCATTAGAATTGCACACCTTTAAGTCAGAGCAACATTTCTTGTTAAAATACACAGCTTCCTGGTAAATGGGAAATGAAACAAACTCCAAATCTTTGTTCCATATTCTTTAAAAATATTTTGGTGAGAGTGTAAAGTTCTTCTAAGAATAAAATGATTTACTGCACTTAAGTCATAAAAATGTATGTGGATTGTTGATCAGATGGAGAGGGTAAGAGTAAATGTGAATAAGAGAGTCATTTATAAGTATGGGAAGGTAGTGCTGACCTGTGGTAGGATAATGATTCTTAGTGTGGGGAACGGTCATGGAATAATGTCAATTTAAAAAATAGGGGTAGTAATATAATTCATAATGCCTTGAAAATGAGTTCTATTTTTAAAGAAAACATAACTGGCTGATAAAAATTTCTGCTTATCTCTCCCATCCACACCTGGCAATAACTCAGTTATAAAGGACTGTATTCACTAAGCCAAGGCATCAACCCCAGGTGGCATTGTTTAGATTCCCAGCTCACTCCTTGGTTGTACCAACCAGCCATTTAAAAGTTCAATGTTATCTTAGTGATGGCCAACATTACAAATGATGATATGGCCATTTTTTTTCCCCTGTGAAAGTAGAAACTGTTTATTCTTTAAAAGTAACTAAAAATTTTGATATATGTGTTTCAAAAGCACTGTCCAAATTTTTTCAATTTTAATTTTAGGGTATACTTAAAATAGGCAGTTGGAACCATGTTGGATTCTTTCTTATCAACATGAAATGTGGTGAGAGTGGTGTGACAGTGCTGAGTTTCCTGATAGCGGCAAAGAAGAAAAAATAGCCTTGTGAATTAACAAGCAAGTTGATTTCTCTAAATGGTGATCCTGGAAGGGTGGAGATAAGAATTTGTACTATAAATATGGCTCTAGGCCTGAAAAATATAGGAACCCAGGGTGTAATATGATTCATTCACCCAGGAGACTATGAGATATATTCTGTTCTGAATGGCTTCACTTATGAGTAGGGACACCTAAAGAGCAAATGTCTGTTTAAGTAATAATGCCAGAAGATCTTCAATAAAGCCCTTAGGAGGGGTACATATATGTGTAAATATGTAGATTATGGGGAATGACAAAGAGGTCAGAGAGAAGTAAAAGAAATACGTGTGAGAATGGTGTATTTGCATAGTTAATTAGAAACCTGCTCTAACAACACAATATCTGGATAATGAATATAGAAACTTATCACAACCTAAGCTGGAAGCTCACCCTATGCCTCATTCAAACCTCATTCCTGATTACTAACATTTGCTTCTTGGTACGTACTTGGTAGTGATTATTTTGAACAATTTATTAGAATATCTTTGGCCCAGTGGAGGGAGGACAGCCATCTCTCTCTCTCTCTCTCTCTCTCTCTTTCAGACATTTCAGGTTTTAATGGTGACAAGTCACCTTTTCTAATAGCTCACTTGATTTTCTAGCCTTTTCTGGAGAACTCATAGAATCACTCAGGAAATCACAGGCATGTATAGTAAGACCTCACTTAAAATGTTATTGATGGGTTCTGTGACTTTAAGTGAAATGATATATAACAAAATCAATATTACCAAAGGCTAATTAATATAAACAAGAGTTAAGTTTCTACGCCATCTCATTGTTATAATGAAACAATGTTGAATGAAATGATGTTATTTGAGGACCAGCTGTATAGATAGGGAGCTGCATACATCACTGCTCAGGTAGGTCTTGATTTGTTAGGCTGAAGCCCATTGAAGGCCAAGCAAGAGAAGAATCTTTGTTATATGAGAAAATTTACTCTAAGGTCTTTTATATTCTTTTCTCTAGGTTACTTTGGGATATGTGTAGTGAAAGAATTTACCTCTCCATATAGTAGCTGTTGGAGACTGTGGCATTTCAAAATAGGCCCTAGACTATACTAGTGTCTGGAGCCCTTTTAAAATATCTCTACCCATTTCTTTGCACAGGGGTTTCTGGGTGCAAGATTCTAAGAGAATGAGGGTTTTAATTATTTCAATCCTTCTACCCTTAGAGAAAGCCCAAGTTTTCTTTACAATAGAGAGCATGCTCATATGACTGTTGGCATTACTGGACTCTGGCCACTCAGATGACCCTCATTTCACAGGGGCAGCTACAATGATTTGCAGAGCTATGCAGTGCTTAGCTGCTAGAAGCTCCCTCTGAGAGAGTATTTATATCTATGTAGTTCACAAATGTAGCTCAAACCTATTTAACTCCTTGCTAATGAGATCATAATTTAATATAAGTGCAAAGAGCAAATTCAATAATGCATGCATGTAACATTAGGAGTTGAAAGCTGTGAATCATTTTACTAAGGGGCTTAAGAATGCTGGTGATTGAAACCTATTGATGAGCATCTATGCTAGAGTAGCAGCCCCAAAGCCACTTGTAGATATGTGGGTAAAACCAGTGCATTTCCAAATGATAACCTCTCAAATTCAAAGTAATAGACCCTTTGATTCTACAAGTTGTGAATTTCACTGATGGATTTCTGCCAAACTGGGCGTTTGTCCAACCTCTCCCTCTAGAACAGGAATCCAAAATAATTATTGGTTATGGACATAACCCAATTTGTCTGAGAGGACTTCTTATTCAATTTGTTCCTGACAGAGAGAAGGAGCTCAGGGAAGATGCTAAGCTCTCAGAGAAGGCAGTTTTGGTTAAAATGTGGCCGCAGGTACTTCCCCAAGTTCATAATTGATATGATACTCTTGATAACTTGTTTTTAAATTCCATTAAAATTAAAACTATAGAATTTGGTTGAGTTTTATTATAAGTGTGTTTTATTTAGATATCCCAATGACCCCGAGAAAGAGGCATAGACATCTAGTTCATTCCCCTGAGTCTAGCCAAATTTTTATTGAGAGTTTAATATAATGGGTGCCAACATTCTCTTTTTCCTCAAAAGCTTTCCCTTGACCATAACCCATAGAAGAATAATCAGTTCAGCTTACACCCCAATAGATAGAAACAAATGGAGTCAAATATAAGGACTGAAGGTTGGTTGCCATGTCAGGGCACATACTGCCCTCCTCTAGCGAGCATTTTGGCATTCATTTATCTGCATTTTCAGTAGTGAAGCTAGACAGAACACACCAGCAGAGTCAGTCTCTCTCTCTCTCTCTCTCTCTCTCTCTCTCTCTCTCTCTCCCAATCTCTTTCTATTTTTAAAAAGTGTAAAGTATGCTATTGCCTTATGCCTATATTTTGAGAAATATCTTCTTCAAGGCAAGATGAAATTAAGCTTTAAGATGAATCTAGACTTGGACCACACTTTTGCCACTTCTGACCAATAGGGATTTGCCTCATGTGCCAAGGGCCAAATGCTATACCGCTCTCTAGAAAGTCAAAAGAGAATGGATTTCAATTGTTCTCAGTAAGAAATCTGCCCCACCCTGTTCCACCAACCTCAGTTCCCACCCTCATTGAATGCATTTATTTGTTTCAAATCTTTCATGTTTCTTTTCCATGGGCTGTCCTACTTTTCAGAGAGTGTGGTTCTGTAACCTCCTCTCCAGATGAAAGGAAACCAATTGATTTGGTCTTAGAGGGGCAGAAAAGGCATAGACATACATCATTTCACTATGCCATTGCAACAGTGTCTTTCCTTTCAGAAATTATATAACAGCATTCTTACCTTCAGGCTTTTTACTCCTGCTCCTCTTTCTGTAGCTCTGGTGTTGGACACTTGGTCATTATTTTTCAGTAAGAAACACATTCAAGTTATCAGGATAACACCAAAGGCAAATAATCATATCTTAATCATAGAAATCATGTTAAGGCCACACAGTCAATTTAAAAATTAAAACATCAGTAGAATGGGTTAATTTAACAAAAATGTTTTCTTTTTGGATTACAATTATTTTCCGGTGGTAGAATTTATTCTTTAACACCATCTTGCAAACTCAATGGTTTTGGCAGTCACTGGACTGGTTCAGTTCTTAAGGCAAAGAGGTCCCTTGCTTGAAGCAGTCACTTGAGAGAAAAAGTGAGGATTTGCTCTTGGGAGAAAGACCTGAGTAAGTTCAAGGAGCAAATTTAGTCACTACCAGAAAAGAAAATTGTCAGGTTCTTCATACTTCCAGGAGGCAGCACCAGCACAGAGACATGCAAATCAATGAAGAGCATAATATACTCACCCTACTCTTTGATTCCAAACCAATGTTGATGATTCACGGAAACTTCTTTCAAGAAGGAACTTCTTCCAAGAAGGAAATGCCATCAATCTGTAATGATTCTTGCCTACACACATAACAGTGTCAGTAAAGAGTCATTGGTATCCATCTTAACCCTGGGTATCCAAAATGTCTACCTTTGGGGATGGCTCCTGCCAATAAAAGGTCCATCTTGTTGCAGGTAAAAGGCAGATGCAGATTCACATCCATTATTCAAGGCCCCAAAATGTCAAAGACTTCTGGGTATGGAAGAGAAGTGGTTAAGAAATGGTGGCATAGGAGAGGAGAATTGAGGACATACATGGAAGAAGAAATACACACAAAACTGAGGATCTCATTTATGCATATGGGCAACACAGTATCACCTCAGTCATCTATGTACCACTGAATAGGAAGCCGAAGGCATTTGGAAATGGACTGTCTTAAAAGTATAACTTTTCCCTATCTTTGAGTAGAAGACTCGCTAAGCAAATGTATGGGATTAAAGAAAAAGATTGCTATTGATAGGGAGGAGAATCATGTTTGAATTTCTTAAGAGAACAAACTGTTTTTAGGTACTTTAAAAGCACCAGTACAAAAGGAAACAATTTCAATTGCAGGTCATGTTTTGAATTTATTAAAACAAGTTCCCTAAGTTCTTTCCTAGCATTACATTAGCTAGTATAATCTAGTCCCTATATCTATTTGAAGATAATAAAACTGCATTTCTCTATCAATATTCTACAAATCATAATGATCATCAAATGATTTAGTTAATTAATGGAAGCTTAACTGCATATTCCAGCCTCATCCCTTACTTTCCTATATGCCTTACAAGTTAAGGCACCTGTGGTACAACTCTTACTGAAGTCAAGTTGTTCAGAATGGCCCCACTTAAACATTCTGTTCCAATGTCCCCCAAAGCACATAAAGTGTGATGATTTTCAGCTTAGAAAATATGGACACTGGGAGCCTATTTAAATCCCTGGATAGAACTAAAGCCAGGGCAATCTAGGGTGAGGTGGGATAAGGTTTATAATGCCTTGTCACCCCAGTCACTAAAAGCTTGTTTCACTGACCTGACCCCCTCTAGTAAAGTAGGACTACACGGGAAAGCTAATCTGATACACTTTACCCAAGATTAAGAGAATGAAATATGGTGGTGCTTCTTTCAGAAGAATTTGAAAGTTTGAGATGATGGGCAGCTATAGAGGAAGGCTGATATGTTTATGAGGTAATTCAGCAGCTAAATCCCCATTCTGCTGTGATTTACAGTGACAGACTTTCATTGGCTGTGTCACAAACCCCCAGTGAACTGGGTTTAGCACTGAAATAACCTACTGGCTCTTTTAAAAAATATATTTTTATTGATTTTAGAGAGGGAGAGAGAGATAGAAACATCAGTGAGAGAGAATCATTGATGGGCTGCCTCCTACCCACCCCCTACTGGGGATTGAGCCCACAACCTGGGCATGTGCCCTTGACAAGAATTGAACTCAGGACCCTTTAGTCTGTAGGCTGAGCCAAACCTGGTAGAGCAACCTTCTGGCTCTTAATCACCACATTTGCATGCACATTGTAATAAAGCACTAACACAAAAGGTTGATTTGCAGGTTAAAACCCCCCAAACCACAGCTCTAATTCCATGATCCTTGCCTGCATTTAAAGTCCATCAAGGAAGGATCAATTCTGATTTGTTTAGGCTCTATTAACTCAAGTTCAGAAAAATGGTAAAAATAAGAAGTATTTTAGTTCTAGCCTGTAGGTCTGGTTCAGAGGCTACTTTAGTGACTGGCTTTGAATTAACTTCCTCTATTCATAAAATAAATTAAAGTAAAATAAATATCTACTTCATTAGTTTAAGCATGTGCATATTTAAAACAGCCTGAATAGTTGTTGGTTCCTTCCATAGAATTGTAACTTTTTGAGAATAGGCTTAGGATGTGTAATGTCTCATGCCAGGGGGAAAAAGACAACAATTTAACATAATTGCCCATTTATCACTACTTAAAGGTTGCAGGAGACAGACAAAGAGATCAGTAGTGTAGGTTTTTCTCCCTCTCCTGGTTTCAGAGATAATAGGTGTGGAAGTGTTTTTTAACAAGTAAAAGCACTCATAAATGTCAGGCTTTGTGATTGCTGTCATTTTTAGTAATCAGTATGAGGTCTATAATGGCTTCAATATGCCATTTGCATTGTAACTAAGGTAGTTGAGAATGAACCTGATTTTTATGGAAATATGTCACATGCGGTCAGATTGACATTGCTCATTGGATGGTTAGATGTGATAAATTGCTATCTGCAATATTATCACAGGAGGTGACCCTGAAAGTCTGAAGAGATTTGTAATAGCATTAGCTGTGTGACCTTCTCAAAGTCACCACCATCTCTGGGTCTCACTTTCTCTATTAGATGATATATTCAGCAGTCAATTGTCATGTTAACTGGGGATGGGATACAATAAAGAACTGTAATTCTCAAGCCATTTTACTAATACATTTAAACCTTACTGATTTGCACTAACAGAGGAGGGGTTGTCTGAATTAAAAAGTCATGAATTACAAAATCTGTTTGAAGAATGGTAATTTTACTACTTTAAGTCTATTTTGTAATTCAAACTCACTATAAAACATTGCTTTGTGGAGGTCTTTGTGAACACTACTTTAGCAGATATATTTGTAATGAATATGATTATATCTAATAGATGCTTCCAACATTTGAAAAAGGTTTGTTCTCTTAAACAAAAATTCAACTGAGAATCTAGTCCCAACTCTCATTTGCTTAACAAACCTCTCTTGGCTGCATCCCTGATAATATGAAGTTAGATTATAGACTGGTCCCTGTCCAGTTTATCACAGATTATAAATTAGAGGGCTCCAAATTAATGAGGTTTCACTGCCTTTTCCACTTTCTTCTCCATTGATTTGTTTTTGGCATCACCACTAAATAGTGGTAAAAGAGAGTCAAGTTCATCTCTTGCCCCTTCTCTCACTCATTTTCAGAAAACAGCAGGTAGCAAGAAGGAAGAAGATAAAGGCAAGCTCCTTGGTAATCCAGAAATAGAATAAGCAATCATTGGATATGCAGCACTGATCATACTATTATCCATAGTTGAGAAAACGGTTGACTTATTTCAAAAGATTGGCTGGAACAATGACTGAAAAAAAGTGATTTGAAGGATACCTGGCAGGTAGCACTATCATCAAAGAAGTTGAAAACATTTAAGATCTACTGAAATATTTTTCTATTTGCATATAAAAGTCACATAATCTGGAAATTATGGGTCGGCGATTGAGTTACTTGATAACTTTGCAGCAGTATCAGCTGAGAAAAGAAAGTTGATTGTTGGTTGTAATTAGTAAATAGCTGGTCTAAAGTTTTATGGGTCTTCATGATACCAAAACATCTGGGTAAAAAGTGAAAATTCAACTAAATGTGTGTAGATTTTTTATGTAACATCAAACATTTGGTTATTTGAAAACTTCTGGGCAGTTGGCATCATGTGGATGTTTTAGAGTCATCTTGAAACAGTCCATAGCTCCTTTTAACCATGCTGAGATGAATTCCTCAGAGTAATGTATCCAATCCAGCTCAATTTTCATTCCACAACTAATTTCAATGATATAATTGGGTTCTCTGTGGCCTGCTATTAACATGAGAAGAAGACCAGGAAGAAGGTGCTAAATACTATAGGCATCAGGCTAGCCATTCCAAAACTCAAATAGGCCAAAAGTTTGGCTAAACTGTCAATGTCATTAGTTCACATAGGGAAAGGAAGTTACTGCTTTTTGACACATAGTAAAAACTTTATTAATTGGCATCCATAAGGAATGGATGGAATTTTCAATACTCATTTTGTTTCATTCTTGGTTAATAACATTTCCCCCCTCAAAATGCTTGTATCCACTTTCTTTCCTCAGGGAAGAAGCCTCTAATATTTGAGGGTCAATCCAGATGGAGAGAAGATATAGGAGACAGAGCTGAATGTGATCTAACCACAGGTAATCGCTTGGCAAGTGATTAAAAAGTCAATTCCTTTCAGTCTTCTCTTTTAGTACTATTGCTGCTTTCTCATCATTGTGGATTACTGGGGGGTGCTCAATTTACTTAATTGGGGGTACTGGTTAGGTGAGTTCTGGTTAATCAAGGTTTTATAATAAAAGACCTCGCCAATGCCTGATAAGATTATGTGCTGAAGAAAGTTATTCTTAAACTTATTTCTTTGAACATACTCTGTATTAGTGTTTCTAAACCCATATTATTCTGCAGACTGGTAAACTAACTTTTCTGTCAGGATGCTGAATAAAGAGAGGAACAGAGGTGTAACCATTGTCTTTGAAGGAGAAAAGTTTTGTCTTGCCTATCTGATGATCTGTGGTTGGGAAACACTGTTCTTCACCTTAAGATGCCCATGAATTCTTGGTTGTATAAAAGTCGATCTTACATGTTTCGATATAATTCTCATTCCCTTTGGGCCATGGAGAATTCTGTTTTCAGGTCCTCTCCTGTACTTACCCAATCTGTCCTTCCATCAT
The DNA here is from genome assembly GCF_000327345.1 of Myotis davidii. NCBI lineage: Eukaryota > Metazoa > Chordata > Mammalia > Chiroptera > Vespertilionidae > Myotis > Myotis davidii. The sequence goes on along the minus strand of NW_006286498.1, from coordinate 101,993 downwards.
TTGGTAACTTGGTTTCTGAGCTTGCTTCCATTTCTTGTTGCTTGGAGGAAGGCTATTCATTCTTACTAGCCCTGAAGAGCATTAAGGAGTCAAAGGAATGCCCAGTAAGATGTGTTTTCTCATAATGGTAGCCTGGATAACAATTTGACCTACCTGAACCAAGAACATGGCTAAGGAAGCCAAATCAGGAATTTATACACAAAGAGTACACAGTTAGGCGACGCACTTGTTTAAATATACAAAATGTCTTTGCAAAGTCTATATATGAGGTGGCCTATTGAAGAAAGACCCCATCTAACTTGAAACCAAGCTTATTTTTGGCTTTCAAGTTAAGTGGGGCCAGCTTAAATAGGCCATCACATATAGAAAACAACATCTCATCACTCAAACACATAATTGAAGAAGCCAACTCTAATCAACCAACCAACATTTGTGAGCAACATCATGCCTTAAGCTGAAAAAAGAGGCTGTAACCTGACCTTTTAGTAGATGGGTTTGATTTCTCACACCACTCAGCTGAGGCAGGCGGGGGACAGTCTTAAGGAAAGCCTTGGGCTATTGAAAGCCTAAGGCAGTGAAACCCACACCATAGCCTTCATAAGGCAACCTGTGCAGTGTGTGATGGGAAGGAAGGGGTGTGGATAGGGAGCCTCTGTCTGGGAGTTTAAGAAGGGACCCAAGTTAGATCAAAAATGCAGGCAGCGCCCTGAAGTCTTTCTGTTTCCCAAAGCTGCCAGGCAGGGGAATAACCTGGTCATTTCAATTTATGTGTGAGTCTTGTGCTCTCTCCTCAATAATAAGATAACAGTCTTGCCGATTACTCGTCACTAAGGGTACCCGGTTGTGGTGACATTGAGGCTGACCTTGGAGTCACCGCCCCCGCTGCCGCACTCTCCTTTGTCGTACCACCATTTGTTTTTCAATTTGTCCAAGAGGCCTTGTTCATTCAGTTTTAAAACTGCGAGGTTAACAGCATTTCTTGAAACGATAAAACATAACTTGTAAGAAAATGCACAAATGCTTAGGAAATCGTTAACGTATAAAAAGGAGCACAAGAGGACAAATTGGCTAAATTTCACAGAACGTGGAGCTATAAAAATGTCTGTACAGCAAATACAGGGTTAAATATTGGAAGGTGGCATGGAGGATAACATTTGCTCAAAACTGAAGTGTGCGGGATGGGGAAATTGTCTTTGAGAAAAAAAGTAACAAGAACACCACATCCATGCAATTAACATTCGTCACATATGGCACCATAACTTGGCTTTTACCATTTAAATTGAAAAAGCCGTTGAACTGTAAAATTAAAACAGCAACAGTCAGAGAGGACAACACAGAGAGAGAACATTAAAAAAAATGGATGCATTAAATAGATGAAACCATAATTTACCGTCTTATTTAACTCCATGGAATATTGTAGATTTTAAACTTTTAAAAGTTACCTCAAAATCCACAAGAAAGAAAATGACAACAAAATGCATCAGGGTAGGTGGAATACTATAACAACACGGATATTGTTATATTATTCCACCCACCTTAATGCTGAGCCTTTAGGGGTTGCCACACCATAGCCTTTGGAATCCAGATTTCCACCAACTTTCATCGTATCACATGGTTTTCTCTGCTCAATGTACTCATTCATGGTTGACTCCAGCAGGAAGGCGAACTTTCCCTTGGACTTCCGCACTCGGGCCACGCCGTCTGCTGTTGTTTTGGTAAACACAGATGGCTCTGCTGATTTCATGTAAGACCACATTTTCTCATAAACAGCAATTTTGGATCTCTGCAACAGAGATAAAACTTCTTAGAACTACTAGATATTAAAACTGGAAGAGGCTCCAGTGCATTTGAAAAAATTGTTTTTAAACATTTTTTATTGCAATCCATAGTAAGCAAAGCATATTACACTGCAACCCTGTAGATATATTCATATATATGTAAACATGGTTCCAAAATAGAGTTCTTAAACCACACTCATCCTTGCTTTGTGTGATGCTCTCTGATATTTTCTATTCTATCCCAATTTACTTAAAAATGCTGATCAGGACCCACTAAATTGATTTCATGGCTCCACAAATGGGTTGCATTCTAGTTTGAAAACACTTTCTTAGTTCAATCTTCATCTCAATGCAGAAATCTCCCCAACAATATCCTGCTGTGTGATTATCCTTTACCTGCCTGAAAAAAAGGCCATTGAAAGGCAGTGTATAACCATTTAGTCAACCCACTCCAGCACAGAATATTAATTATTGTAATAAATCACTTTCTTATTCTGAACTGAAATTTGGTTCTCTATAACTCTCACCCTTTAGCACTACCCGCTAGAGCTATACAAAGCTGTTCTGTTCCTTCTTTTATGGATGTTTCTTCAAATATTGCAAGGCTGTTACTATGCCCCCTTCTCATCTCTTCATCAGGCTAGCTCTACCTACATCTACTACTATTTCCAGAACCCTCACAATTTTGGTCTTTCTTCCATAGACACATTCTAGTTAGCAATCTCTTAAATTGGAGTTTCTAGAAATAAACATGACATTCCAGAAATATGAGAAAGACAGGATAAAATTTAAAACTGATTTTGTCACTAGAGCATTATTTTCTATCAATGCTGCCTGAGTTTGCATTAACATATTTAATCTTTCATCTATTCTTTCACAATTTTAAAATACTCTACTGGAGGTGTGAAGAATATAACCCAGTGAATATAGTCCCTCTGTCAACTCAGGTTGAGGTCAAATTAAAACTGTTAATTTTTTCTACCAAGTCAAGTTTCCCTCATCTTTACCCCTTTGAAATTTGAATTTAATTATATTAAATTTCATCTCTATTTTGGTGGTCCTTAAACATGTGCTAAATGCTTATAGTTGTATGCTAGATATTCTGGAGAATATAAAAGAAGCATGGTCTCATTGACTCCACGACTTCCAAGTCAGTTGAGATTTAGGTCCTTGAGAGTGAAAACCCTAGAGAAAGAGTCTAAAGTCATATTTGATCAGAGGTAAGATAACATGATAGAAATTATAAACATATGTCATGTTTTCAGTTGTCCTTTTATGGGGTTTCTTTGATCCCACTTCAGCTTTTTTGATTGTTTATTTAGTTGCTTTTTTCTGGACTTTGGCAAGCTACATTGCATCTTTTTTGAGACCTGCTTAGACCTGCTGAAATAATTTCAGAGGGCTGGAATTCTCGGAGCTATCACCATGGAAACTACGCATTGTGTTTATGGCAATCAAATCCTCACTGAGGCCTTCACTGAGTCACTGAAATGATTCACTGAGGCTGGAACATGAGGAACAGAAAAAAAGCCAATATGGCTGAAGCCAAATGAACAAGAGAGTTTCGTAGGAAATGAGTTTAAGAGAATAATCAGAGGTCAGATCTAGTAGGGCCCTCTAGGTCACGGTAAAAAGCTTGGATTTATTCTACATATGATAAGAAGCTAATGGAGGATTTGAGGTGGGATGGGATAAGATCTGAATTAAAATTTTAAAGGATTACTCTAGTTATTATATGGAGAACCAACTAAGGTGGGCCAGAGTGGAAACAAGGAGATTGGTTAGGTGACTCTTCTCATAGTTCAGGGGAGAGATGTTTGTGGCATGGACTAGGCTGGGAGAAATGGAGGTGGAGGGAAGAGATTGGATTCAAGATATGTTTTAGGGAGAAAGTAAAAAACTTTTGCTGATCGACATTTTCATCTGATTGTCCCATAGATACTTTCAGATTAAACATTTCTAAACCAAATATATTACCTTCCTTGTATAGCCCGGCTCTCCTAAATTTTATCAGTAAAGCACCTAACATCCAAGGTAGGTGCTTTTATTTGTTATGCCATGCTCATTCTAACATAGAAAAATGTCTGTAGAATCTGTCCTTTTGTATTCTTTCCATTCTCATTGCCATTGTCCTGGGTTAGGCTCCCATCAGTTTTTGGTCTGGACTACATTGCCTCCTAACTGATCTACTGGTTTCATCTCTCTAATTTATCCAGTGATCCTTCCAAATGTAAACCTGAGAAGCTACTTCCTTGTTTAAAATTCTGATAGTACCTACAGGACAAAATCCAACTTCTTGTGTATGAGTCTTTATTATCTTGGCTACATTCTCTTATGATCCAGTCATACTGGACTACTATTCACTGTTCACTGAAATATGCTACACATTTTCACATCTTATGCCTTTGGTTATGCTTTTGCTTCTGCCTGAATTATCCCTATTCACCCTACAAGATCCAGAGCAAACATCATGTCTTCTGTGAAACTTTTTCTGACTCTCCTCTGCCCCACAGATGTGCTTTCTCGGCTATCTGCCAACAGCACTTTGCTCATACCTTTGCTATAGAGCTGACTATATTACTTTAAGGTGAGTTGGCTATGTGTCTGTCTTCCCCACATTACTTGGGTGTTCTTGAGGACAAAGTCCATGCCTGATTAATTTTTGTAGCCTTCTTGGCAGCCAGCACAGTGCCTAAATTGTAGGCATTCAAGATATATTTCCTTATGGAACTAGAGAGCATTATGCTAAGTGAAGTAAGCCAGTCAGAGAAAGATAAATATCACATGATCTCACTCATATGTGGAATAGAATGAGCAACATAAACTAATGAACAAAAATAGACCCAGAGACATGGAGACATCAATCAGACTGTCAAACCTTAGAGGGAATGCAGGGGAGGGTTGGGGGGGAGGAGATCAACCAATGAACTCACGTATGTATGTGCATAACCCATGGACAAGGCAGTAGGGTGGTGAGGGCTTTGGGGGGGGAAGAAGGGTTGGAGAGAGCAATGGGGGAAAAGGGGACATATGTAATACTTTCAACAATAAAGATTTATTTTTTTTTAAAAAAAGATATATTTCCTTAATAACTGAAGCTTAGGTCTGATGAGGATGACAACTAGATTGTTCGTGAAAGATATCAGAAGGTTGGTCAAAAATGGCTATCAGCACTAGTTTTATAGCACTGTAGAATTCTACAGTTAAAGTTACTCTAAAGATCATTGGGCCAAATTCTCAGCTAAACCAATCAGGATATATGTTTTATAACCCTCCCCCGCCCTCCAATTATCCTCTTTTGATGTCCACACCAATAATTTTCCCCTATAATTAAGGCTTTATAAGATCAAAACCTCACCCATTGACATTTATGCTCATTTCATATTACATTAGTCTCCTCTGACTCAGAAAACAATTTCTAAGCATCACA